>NW_027526314.1:3190817-3334120 GCF_048455015.1 Haemaphysalis longicornis
AACATCATATTTTTGCACCAAAACATCCTCTTATGGCGGTAAGCGACCGGATTGGCGCTGTTCTCTCTCTCTCTCTCTCTCTCTCTCTCTCTCTCTCTCTCTCTCTCTCTCTCTCTCTCTCTCTCTCTCTCTCTCTCTCTCTCTCTCTCTCTCTCTCTCTCTCTCTCTCTCTCTCTCTCTCTCTCCCTCTCTCTCTCTCGGTCCTAATTATTTTCATCATGCGGCGCAAAACTTTTACGCTCGGATAACCGCATCACGAACCGTCCAAATGAAGATGTGACGCGCCCCTTTATCGTTTCCGCTTTGCACACTATTTTACAGCACTTTCAGCTGCCCCGGCAGGAACGCCGCCTTGTCGAAATCATGCGCGAACGTGGAAACCACAAACAGACGATGCAGAGTGTTTGAGGTTAGAGCGAGAGGAGCCCGGATGGCTTACGCAAAGTCCTTACCTCTGCTACACTACGACCTTATCTATAAACTGACATCCCATAGGGCTCGTTATACTTTGCACGCCGGCGGCACTGGCACACAATAGTCGATCTTGACGCGTTGACGGAAGCTTGCGATATCGCTTCCCTGTTTCCTCCTGAGTGGTCAGCACCTAACGAAATTTTTATGCCTACAGAATTCATTGAATTTCCAATGGGTGGACGGGTTGTTCCGCATTCTGCAAGGGGAAATATGTAGACCACATGGAGGATGTACCAGTAGTCGGGAGCGTCCTCTCCAAAATAGAGCAGGGTGGCAGGAACGCCAAGATGCAGCTTATATATGACAGCAGGCGACACATGGCTGTTCGGTATTTCCTGAGCGCCACTTCTCAGCATTTAAAGCCGTAGCTGAGCAAGTAACAATCCGTAGCCTCCATAGAATTCTGAAATAGAATTCATGAATGTACTTATTTGTATTTATTTATTTGTACAATACTGCAAATCTTGGGTGGTCCAAGCAGGGGAGGGATGTACACATCCAGAAGACATGCGTACGGATGCAAGATCAATGTATGAACGCGTATATGCATAATCAACAGGTAAGAATGCAGTCATTATACATTGGATGGCAGCAAGAGTGAAAACACTCTGGTAAAACGTTCCAATCAGAAACAGTTCTGGGGAAAAATGAATTTTTGCATTGGTCAGTGCGGGCAAAGAACGGCTTAATATACATCGACTATGTTTGTGACAAGACAGTCGACCAGGGTTGTTAGTTATGCAATCTCATGATTGGATTCCCGGTTTATTAAAATACAGCTGGTGTAGAAAGTTCATACGGGAACTTTGTAGGACATTTGACACTAATGATTTCCCACCCCGCAGCCATCCACGCTCAGCAAACATGCCTTGCGAGCACCAGCTGCGGACGGGGCCGTTGTTTGCGGAGGCAGACAAAGGCTGGGGCGACAAGGGCAAAACATTAATGGCAGAGTTTATTGCAACGTGCAAATCAAATACACTGCATACAGACTAATCGCAGGCCATAACGGTAACACTGGGAGCGAGGCATTAAACTGCGCTAGAGATCGAGATGGTTTGACTCACCGATAGAATACTGGAGCAGCGGGGCGCCGCGCGTGCGAGCGTGGGTGCAGTCTGCGAGCTCGCCCGGAAGCGTCCGTTTGTGGCGCGTTGCCCAGGTCCTGACCAGTGCGCCGAAACGTCTGCACGCTACCGCATCCCCAAGAGAAGAGACCATGGTCTCGTCATGCGACAACCCACCAGACCTCGCCATTTGGTGGCGTTAGTAGGGAGGAAGAACTGGTTCTCGAGTAAGGCAGAGGGGAAAAGGGTCAACGCCTCCACTCTGGCGACAACTAACTCTCCGGTCTCTGGCGCCCTCCCGTATGGCTCTCGTCGCGCGAGCGAGGCGCATTGTGCAACGCCGGCCGCGATGGGAAGCTAGCCAGAAAGGGGTTGGCGTGCAAGTCGGGACCCCCACAACTTTTACGTTGGTTGGCCAATGGCTCAAGGTGTGCAAGCTCTAGCATATCTGGAGGGGAGTCGCGACGTCTAAAACGTTTATAGATAAAACGAGCTGCCAATCTCTGAATTTTTTCGAGCTTTTCCTTATTAGTGATAATGCAGAGGTCCCAGACAATGCTCCCGTATGCCAAGGTGGGCCTTACAATGGAATTGTATGCAATGAACCTAAGCGACGAGGGGGCATCTTCTAATCTATGCTTCAGGAATCCCCACTTCTTTCTCGCCGAGGAACATATGTTATTTATATCCGTTGACCAGTTAAGTCGGTACGTCAAGGTTAATCCCAGGTACCTATGTTCCTCCACTTGTTTAATCTGGTCATCGCCGAGACTAGACGTGAAATGAGATTTATTCTTTTTATTTGAGCTGCACATGTGAACCGTTTTGTCTAGATGTATAAGCATATCCCACATAATTCCATTATTGCATGCAGAGCATGGTTAAGAACTTGCTGGTCAGCGGCACACACTATATGGCTAAATATGATGCAATCGTCTGCAAACAACATAAGTATTACAGGGGGCGTTACAACTTGGCCAAGATCATTATATAAATATTGAATAAAACCGGTGCCAAGACTGAGCCCTGCCAAGACGCCCGAGAAAACATCTAGAAAAGGAGAACAGGCACCGTCAATTTCCACGTATTGATTGCGGCCAGTTAAGTATGAAATGACCCAATTTACAATTTGTGATGGGATGCCTAATTGTTTTACTTTTTGTTATCTGTTTCGAATGTGGATCTCTATCGAATGCTTTCGAAAAGTCTATTAGAACTGCGTCAATGTGTCCCCCCTCGTCAAGCACCAGTGCCATCTCATGAACGAAAACTACTAATTGTGTTGCAGTTGAAAACCCCCTTCGAAAACCATACTGTATGTTAGTAATAAGGTTATTATTGTTTAGAAAATCATTTAGGTTTTTGGCAATTGTGGTTAGTCACAAAGTCATATTAAGGTGGGTCCACGCAGAGATTGGAGGAAATCAGAGACACTGAGGCGGGCGAAAAACATTAACAATTAGTTTAATGGGGTGCCTCAGTGGTGCCGGCTTCCTCACAAGGTTGGGCGGAGTCGTTCGGGTTGCAGGGGTGGTCGAACGTCGGCGGGACGCCGACGGCCCAAGTGGGTATCGGGGCCAGGAGATGGAGACAGTGCGGGACCGGTGGCTCGAAAGGACTGCGCGGAGAATCCGAGGGCAGAAACGGGAGGCAGTACCGGACCGGTAGTTCGGCGAGCTCGAGCTGTAGGCCGCGGTCAGGAAGGGGAGGCCAGGCAGGACCGGTAGCTCGGCGGGCTCGAGGTGTAGACCGGGGCAGGAAACCTTGGCAGCGTGCGGGCTCCTGGGAGGGACGCGCTTTCGGATTGCTCCTACGGCTGCGTCCGAATGGCAAGACGGTTGCCCCAAGTCTAACCTCGATCCCCTCTGTTCGCTCCTCTTTATCTCCTCCTCCTCCTACGTCCGAGCAGTGGCGGGGAAAAGGGGGAGAAGGGCCGGCTTCAAGCGGCGGTGGACGACGTGGCTGTCTGCCCACCCGCCAATCATGCGTCAAGCGAAGGGAAGCCTGGCTCGCCCCGAGGCAAAGAGGAACCATGTGTCCTTAGTGAAGCGGCCGCGCGTTCCAACGGGAAAACTTCCTGCGGCCAAAGTTCTTCCATCTGGTTCGGAGTAGCCGGGGCACACACACGACCGTCACATCCGCCCACTCTAGGAGAAGAGTTTTGCCACTGCAGAAGTCTTGAATCGCACCCGTGTAGGCATACACATTATGCGAACCGCAAAGTCCAGTCATGGAGCACGACACAGTTTGCTGTGGGCAATAAGGACACAGGGGAAGAGGCACCACTAAAGCACATAACAAGGTGCATTGTCGCCTCTATAAACTGGACCCTAGCGATCGTCGCGAAAACTTCAACTATACAAGCACAAAAAAATAAACAAAAAATACGGGTTGCGGAAGCTCGGAATTTTGCCCCAGAAGCATCACCTACCGTGGCGTGTTAGGGAGGGTACGGTGCAGCACCCCTGCTTCGCAAGGCATAATCGTGCAATGGCTGAGGACGGCCACCTCCCGCGGTTGGAAGGGGAAGGAACGATTGGATGGAATTCTGAATAATTTCATCGATCACAGCTTCGAGCTGCATGTCCCCGAACGGGCTCGCCGTTGGGCTACTGCATTCAGGGGACGTGGGTCGTGGCCGGTCTCTGTCAGCCACCGTTGCCGGCTGTTGCTCATTTCCGGTTTCGCACACAGCAATTGTGAGTTTGTTTACATTCACAATTTTCTCCTCTTTCGTTTGGATCCCACGGATTCTGCACGTGACGTCAGAGAGCTTCTCGACCACGCGGACCGGGCCGTTCCATTTCGGCGGGAGTTTTTTGGTCAGTCGGGGTGTCCGGAATTCTACCTTCACGAAGACTTTTTCGCCTACCTCGAAACAGCTGGGTCTGCCTTTCAGATCAGAGCGCGCCTTTCTCTTTTCTGCTGTTTTGATGAGAGCCTCGGCCGCCAGCCGGTGTGATATCAAGAGGCGTCGAGCCAGTTACGCGCGGTGTTGTAATGAATCTTACCCGCCTCATCGTCGACGCTCGCCGTCGTTGCATCGCGCCCGTGGGGGAGCAAAAAGGGGGTTTCGTTGGTGCCCTCATTAACCGCGGTGTTGTAAGCGAACATCGCGAAAGGGAGCCACTTATCCCAATCTCGTTCGTCATGAGCGACAAAATGAGACAACATGCCCACCAACGTTTGGTTCAGCCTTTCTACGGCGCCGTTACATTCAGGATGATACGCGGTCGTTTGTAGCTTCTTTGTACCTAAGAGATCGTAGACCTCTTTCATGACCCGGGAGACAAAGTTTACACCCTTATCGGTCAGCAGCTGTTCAGGCCCACCGTGTGGCAGTACTACCTTTTCTACAAATGCTCTCGAAACCATTTCTGCTTTCTGGTCAACTAAAGGAACAGCTTCCGCGTAGCGGTTCAAATGGTCCACGAAGACCAATATGTACTTGCTCCTCACTGAGGTAGTCGGCAGTGGACCCACTATGTCCATCGCCGTGCGCTGAAATGGGGTGCTAAGCCTCTCAAACACCTGTAAAGGAGCACGCTTCTGATTCTTGGGGGTTTTGTGAACGGCGCAGGAGGGGCATTTGCGACAGTACTCCACAACATCTCGTCGCATCCCTGGCCAAAAATACGCCCTGCTAATCCTTTGACGCGTCTTACGGGCCCCTTGGTGACCCGCGTACGGAGCATCGGGGTGAAGTCGTAACAGCTCGCCTCTCATGGAGGCCGGTACCACCAGACGCCCTTTAGTATCGGGCGATTCCACGAGAGAACGAACATGCGTGTACACGACCATTTTTTGTTCTTCCTTGTTTTTTTATGATATATGCGCAAAATATGGAAACCCCCGAAGATCAAGTTGGTTTTCTCCTGAGGTGCGTAGTTCGGGAGAAAAAAATGTTTGAATGTGCCCAGAGCGCAGCGGTGGTTCCGGCAACTGCAGATTTTTCAAGTTTGCGCCTTTGTGTACGTCACGGAGTAAAATGGGGGTGTATAAAATGTTTCGAGCCATAAACTAGACCGGAATGCTAATCAATGTAACGCAAATTCGGCGTCCAGCAGCGAACAAAAATTGTTTAAAAATCGTGAAATCGGCCCAGACAATAGTTCGTTACGGTATTTGACGCCCACTATGTGAATTTCTTCTTGTCTGAAAAACTTCTAAGTTAGGCATTTTGCTGGCCATACGTGTCTGAACGCATCAGCAAAAGATGGTGTGTGTAGAAAATTTATAAGTACGTCAAAAAATTGAATAACTTCGGCTCTTTTTCAGCAATTCCGCAAATTCAAAACTCAATATAAAAAAAAAACAATATTCGATTTTCTTCAAAATTGCAGAAACAAGATCCCTTTACGTGGAAAACAAAACTGCGGAAAAACATGTTGCATCATTTTGTTCACAACAAAGTTATGAGGGGCCAAACTTGGGGCTCGCGCGGTGCGTCTCGGCGCGCCGCGGTACGTAGTTCCGGCCGCTGTTGCCGGACGTTGGGCGGGTGTACACGAGAGGTAATTCATACTCCACTGTCACATCTCGGAATGGTCAATCTCTTTCCAATAATCTCAAATGAAAAACGCTATTCTGGATATTCTATTTTTTCGCCCACTTCTGTTTCCCTAATGTGTTCTTTAACGAGCTAAGTTTCTGGCCGATACCATCTCAAAAGCGCTCCTTTAAGGCGCCAGTGTTTTGCGGGATGCAAAACAAAAGAAACACAGGTTCCTACGATGCGCAGGCGTCCGAAACAGATTGCGCACGGGTGGTTACAAGGGAGGGAATGGATTGACCTTCAGACCCTCACCACGACGGGCGCATTTCCGCTGGCGGTGCATGGTGCGCAGGCGTCAGCCCAGAGTTTCCCACCGCCTTCTTTAAGGCAAACGTGAGAGAATGACCTTAAAAATAACTAACCAGGAAACAAACACCTGCACCACGGCTTACGAGGCCGTAGCAGGCTTTTCGGAGAAGCCAAGTGCGCGAGAACCTATTCTGCTGGAATGAGAATCAGGTGCGATCGGGTACCTGGCTGCTTGACGTATTACTAAATTCCGCTCTGTTGTCATATTATTGCCGTCTATTTATTGTTTAGTCACATATCACAAAGGCGAAGCGTACATTGCAGTATTACTAGCTTTTTTTCTACACTTGCGTACGAAAATTGCGTTAAGGGGAGGAGCTACTGCCCCGTCCTTTTCTGACCCTCAACTCACTGGTTGATGGGCTTTCAACGGATGCTTCCCATTGCTTGACTCTTGCCATATTTTTGTTTGCGTTTGACTTCTTCCATTCAAATTTTGTTTTTTTTTTCATGGGTGGATGCTTTCGTGTGTGCCTAAGTGTGTGCACGTGTATTTGTGCACGTGTTTGCTTGTTCGACCGCCAGCACATTCATCTCCTGATATATGTAGCAGGAGAAACCTAACGGATGTTGTTCTGAAAAAAAATGTGACCTGTTCACCCACCCACAGTTCGCTGCCATCCAAAACTGAACTGAGCAAGTCGATCGGTGGTGGCTGCTGCCAGGTGCATGCAAGAAATGTACCAAGTTAACAGCTCCGAGAGGAGAGTTTGTGCGGATTACTTACACGTCGACAAAAAGAAGATACTTCGACAGAGAAACTTCCGCAGTGTGAAAGATTTAGACACTGAATCTTTGCGGAAACGTCTGCGCCGTGACATTGATGACAGTGATAGTATCTGCCAGCACTGCTTTCGTCGCCTGTCCGAACTTCTGTGTTCTCCTGGTGGCTCTCCTGACGAAGCCGACGATACATTTCGGCAAGAAGATGAAGCAGTCCTCCAAGTGAACAGGTATGTTCAACTTTCGAAGTTTCACCAATGAAACCACCTTCTGCTCTACCTCCACGCAGCCGAAAATCCTACGCAAAAAGGAAACGCGCTGAAATCGAAAAGGTCGTCGTTGAACAAATACATTCAAGTCTAAGCACCGCCTATGGAAACTCGAGCAATCCCGCCCTTCCAAAGGATGACTGCCACATGTGC
This sequence comes from Haemaphysalis longicornis, assembly GCF_048455015.1. Taxonomy (NCBI): domain Eukaryota; kingdom Metazoa; phylum Arthropoda; class Arachnida; order Ixodida; family Ixodidae; genus Haemaphysalis; species Haemaphysalis longicornis. The sequence continues at coordinate 3,198,368 of NW_027526314.1, forward strand.
GCCAGTTGGCTGCGAAACCTTAATGAAGCTTTGGAGGCGTCGACATCTTATCAAGAACGCTAGCGCCTGCTGACTCTGCTTCCAGCTGAAGTACCACCAAAAGAAATCCAGGATATCCTTCCAAATGCTACAAAGTACCTGATCATAAAGGCTCAAAATCTGCGCGGCATGAATGGCGTGTGGTCAACGGCAGACCCGCACACAAGGTCAAGGCTCAGTCCATCCGATGTGCAAGCGGCGCTGGAGTACTACACAAAAGATGAGCTCGGATGCTCGCGGCAGAGCCAGACATGAAAGATGTGTCAGTTGTCGTAAACAGTACTCGGGAATACGTGTCAAAGCGCTTCATGACACGCTCGATATGGGAGACTTACAATATCTACAAAGAAGCCCATCCTGATGTCATTATGGGTTTGTCGCAGTTTTATTCTTTGCGCCCGAAATGGGTCTTGCGCTCACCCCAGCACGAAGTGTGCGTCTGCGTTTATTGTGCAAATGCCGACCTGTCTGCTTTGGCCCCGCAAAACGTTACAGGGGTTGACCGAAGGATGACACCTTAAAGGAGCTTTGTCTTTGCACTTCACCATCAATGCAGTGTTTCTTGGGCGAGTGCCGTCAATGCCAAATGGCCGACAAACTTACCATGTCCGCTTTGAGCGTTTCGGATGAAAAAGAGGTCACGTATGCTATGTGGGAAAATGGTTCTCTGATAAAAAAGACTGTACCCCCAGCTGCATTCGTGAAGGAGCTAGGCAAATGGGTTACCAAGTGGATTTGCCATGACTATATTAGGCGCACCCAGGCCATTGCCATAAACGAAGCGAAAAGATGCGAACGGCGATCAAGCATGGCACTTCGACTTCGACTTCGCTGAAAATTGGACAGTTATTCTGCCAAATGCAGTCCAGTCGTACCACTGGCACAAAACACAGGTTTCACTGTTTGCGTTCGTTGTAACTACGAGAAAATCAGTTCAGGGCTTCGCAGTAGTCAGCGATGACATGCAACGCGATACCGTACATGCATGCTATGCGCTCCGCAAGGTGAACGAATGCCTGGAAGAAAGTTCCTCTGTCTACAGCCACGTTGTTTACGTTAGCGACGGTGCAGCCAGCCATTTCAGGAACAAATATCAGCTGTACGAACTTGCCAGAGCAAATTACACGTCTGCGAAGCGGCTGTTCTCTGCTACCGGAGGCGGAAAAAACTCGTGTGATGGAGTTGGTGGTATTGTAAAACATCACACTTCGTTACACAACCTGAGAGCAGGCAGCACCAACGTCATTCAGTCAGCAGCTGAAATGATTGCCGAGTTGCAAAACAAGCTAAAGAAGGTGACCCTGATTCACGCATCTGCTGCAGGAATCGAAGAGTTTCGCATGGGAAAGCGCGAAGAATGGAAGCATCTGCCATGTATCCGAGGCATCCAGTCCTGGCACGTGTGGTCCATCACAAAGGAATACCCAAACGAACAGCGCTTAACCGTCGCCAGAACCGCTGAAAGTGAGCCCACTGCCATTTGCCCGTTTTCAGTTTCGTGTGCTTGACTGTATGAGCGCCCGAGGGAGCTGTGGTGTAGATATTGCAAACTTTTTACTTGAGTTGTATTTCCATACGTGTGCTTTTTTCGGTGTTCCTGACTGTAAATAATTAATCATGGTAGCCTGCCAGCCAATTTCCAAACTCCAGTGTCTTTTTACTTGAATAACTAATCTTGTGAAGAAAAGCTGAAATCCCTTCAGTAATTTACTCGTGCTGTGACTGAAGCGCCATAATAATAGAAAATTTCGACCATTCCTACCACTTCTACCCGATCGAACCACCGGAAAAACTTTTCCTGTTCTTTTGCATCCCTCTTTCTTTTCCCTATAAGAGGAGTGGCGTTCGCAAAGGAGCGCTTTTCAGCTGGCATCGGCCAGAAACGTAGCTCGTTAAAGAACACATTAGGGAAACAGAGGCGGTCAAAAAAAAATAGAATCTTTAGAATAGTGTTTTCCGTTTGGGAATATTGGAAAGAGATTGCCCGTTCCGAGATGTGACAGTGGACTGTGAATCTCGTGTACACCCGCTCAACGTCCGGCAACAGCGGCCGGAACTTACCGCGGCGCGCCGAGACGCATCTTTGGAAAATGCACCCTTGCAAGGAACCAATAGGAAGTTGATTTTTTTTCCTCTTAACGTCTTTGTGTGGTGCATATCCACACAAATGTGATTTCTGTTCAGTTACTGCTACTGATTTGAAGTTGCCCCGAGGCAATAGACCTCCTTTAGAGTTCATCAAATAAGCGAGGCCATCAAAGCCTTTTTGGTAAACGGGACGGAAGTGTTTCCCCTCTTTCACATCCTAAGTAGAGAAATTGCCAGACTAAAAAAAATTATCTGTGGAGATTGTGGTCGTAAACAGTTGCAAGTATCCCAGTGTCTAGATTTTGTTATGGTTTATATTTTTGGATGACTGCAACAGCGCACAGAGTCTGAGGGTGTCGTAGATACAAGTAAAACTGTGGATGGCAGAATCTTCTGGGTTTTCTGCATTTTCAATTACCATGAAGAATAAATCCTGTGTGGTTGTGCTACCTTTACGTGTGCCTTTTTTTCATTCCAGGAAACGTATTTTCCTCTTACTGCTGTGCATTGTCTCTGTTGTGGCGTGTTACCCAACGTTTATTATTATGTGTGTTGCAAAGAATGATGACAATTTGAACTGGTTCCGTCTAGTGCCATGCAATAAATATTTCTTCATTTATGACGTGTCTCTTTTATGGGGCTTGACAAGGTGTGAACACACGACATAATTCCTAACCAACTGTGAATGGTACTGTAAATTGCAATTTCACATTTCAAAAAACAAAATGTGTTTTTTTTTCTTTTAAAAGCATGCGGGCACTAAGCCTGAGAATTATATATTCAAATAAACACTATTTAATGCACGAAATCATCAGAATACCGTACCGATGCCCGTCGCCGTGAGCAGCACTTTCCAGCCACTGAAACTACCAGCCAAGATCGGTGTCCGGGAAACAGAAACCGAAAGTGAACGTACGAAATGAACGAAAGTACGGTAAGTACTTTGGCTACCCGCTCGGCGTGCTACACTACACTACAGTCATTCGGCCGCTGGGCTCTATGGGAGTGTCCAGTCTTACTAGTATTTCTTTCTCTGTGGTTGAACTAGATGAGGCTACTTGTTGCGCGCTCTAAAGCAAGGCATAAAATTGTAGGCCGCTGCGATTTGCCATTGCATGGGTTTGCGATGTAATTGTAATCGGCCAGCAATATTGCCCTCGACGATATAGAAAGCACATTCCTAACAATGTTATTTAGGAAAAAAATCCCGCTTCTATCACTGCTTTTTCTTTATTTTGGGTTTCTTCCAATTTTTTGCTGCAACTCAGTTTAACTCTGTTCTGAAGAAAAGAAAATGCAAAACGTCCATGCGGAGGAAACGTTCTGCAGTGAATAACATTGTAAAGCATAGATGCTATCGTTGTCTTCTATTACAGGGGGCCTTATAGGGCGCCTATATTATTGTCACACTAAGACCGACGTTGTAATTTTTAACGAGCACCTTCGACTAGTTAAGAAAAGGTTTCATCTTTGGCGCTGTTATGTCAATGGTAAAGTAAATGAAAGAGTAATAAGCCCACGCTTCATCAAGCACCGTTAAAAAAAATCAGTGACCTACCCTCATGTGGACGATGGTCAGCGGAGCTGTGGCGCGTAATGTTAGAGTCGTCTTACCGGCTCACTGTCATATAATTTATCTCCCAATAGTTCCGGGAAAAAAGACCGCAACAGCCGTTTTCTGCATCCAAACTCCCTCCGTAGATGGCCACGTCTTGACGGCAGACAGCAATGCTGCATCGTTTACACCCTCACTGCTAATAACGCCAAATTTGGAGCCGTGTTCGGTAATCCTACTATTTCCGTAAATGGCCATGCTTCACTGCGCAATAGGGAATGTGAGAAACCCAGCTTACAAAAACCAAGTGTACACCGATTTTTTTCTTGGTTGCTTCACCTATAAGGACTAGTGCGTTGCTAGAAGGCATTTCTGCAGGGGCAATAAAAGCCTTTCCAAAATATGGAGGTCCCAGTAGCTCTGTTAGTGTTTATATAAGGTTTATACTGGGAACTGGTATTTCGTGGCAGAAAAACCTACTCCTTAAGAAGCCTGACGCACTACCACAGTCAACGGTAGTAAAGCGCGGCCATACGATTCCGCTGTTAAAAACAGCTTGTCTAACCCTCTAGCGGAGCGAAAGTAATTTCAATTAGGGTGGTATTCCGTAGGGTTCTTGAGCATAAATGGGCCATTTCCGGATCTTGACTGTCCGGTTCAATAACGTCTTCAGTACATGAAAAAAATTTGCATGTTGTGAAACAAAACATTACATGAAAATTTCTTACATGAATAATTTGTATGAAAGTAATTTACACGCTACAAAAAAGCTTAGTTCAATTCCCTCGTTCAATAGCAAATCATCCACTGTAATGGCGCCATGAATCCTGCGGGGCAGTGAGGCGTGCCCTAAGCGTGCCTTGGCTTCTGGCGGAGGGTTTCCCATTCCCAATTTACTGCCACCCACAAATACTCGGCGGTCGCCGTGGGGAGGTAGAGATGAGCAAAGTTATATTTCATTTCCCACCAAATGTTCTCTATGGGGTGCAAGTCGGCCACATTTGGAGGCCACTCGAACAGCCACACACCGTGCTCTTCCAGTAGCCGCTAAAAGGCTTTGAAAGTGCGGAAGGGGCTTGGATCTTTTTGTAAGATGTAGCACCCCTCTTTGAAGGGCCCTTTCATGGCGTTAGGGAAGAGCTCGTTGTCGATGACTTGGCAGGATGCGGGTGAGTTGGAAGGGCGTGGAAGCCTGATGAGTCCCTCGTTCGGACCCCCACACATTCACGGAACACCGACCGCTGCTGAGGACCTGGGACGCATACTCGATCTAAGGTAGAATCGCCTGAGCAGCCTATTGTCGCATATTTTGTTTTTGTGTAGTTTTGATAAAACAAGAGTGACAGCGGTGTTCAGAAGCCAAACTCACTCCTTAAAAATTTCCGTCCTTCACCAATTTTTTTTGCGCACCCCAAATGGAGAAACCGAGAAATATCCAGCTTCGCTGTAAAACAAATGAAATCCCGTTGCCATTTGGAATGAAGGAATAGTGCCAATTGTATATAAATTGGTTAGTCTAAATTTTGTGGGCGGAAATTTGATCCCCAATGCAAATATATTGGCTGAATGACGAAGCTCGCATTGCGTGAGCTCCGAAGAGTGGCACCTCGACTGTCGGCTGCGCAAAGATCGAGCTAGAACGTTTCGGGGACATGGAATGGCAGTACGCAGCCATTCGCATCCGCACCCATTCGCCGGGGCAAATATCTCAAAGGTGCCTCAAAGGGGGCAGAGAACGCTTGCGCATTGTGTGCTTCCAACAGATTGTCAAAGGGGCAAGGAGCTAAACAGCGCCACGTGTTCATACAGGATCCGCACTTTGCCCTCATCCCCATTTGCAGCCAGGGTATATGAAGCTATCACCCAAAATCGGCTTCAAAGTCGAGCGCTCAAGTCCAGCTAACTTGAATGACTGGGTCGTAAATTGTTTACTAGACCCCATGCTGAGCCAATGAAGAACCACCCACGGAAGACAATGACCTTGGGATGAAAGGGACTCATGCAGGCAGCAAAGAGTGGGATACGCAAGGAAGGCGGACGGTGACAAGCAAGGGCGCCTGCAAAATCTGGCCTCTGCTTGAGGTGACCTCGTGAGTGTTCATAAACCCCATTAGGTCGTCACGAACTCGTGGTGGTGCGCTAACATATTGATCAAAAATGTAAAAAAAAATGCCGAACCCCTAAAACTACAGAGGATAAATTAGGAAAATAAAGCCCTTAAAATTAGTTACGGGAAAGCAATCGTAAGCTTTACCATGTGGCCGCACGTAAATATCTAAAACAAAGTTATCCAGAATCGTCAACACTTCGGAGGTTGTCCATTTCTGTTCACGGATCCTCAGAAATATTGGCCTAATTGAAACAACTATCGCTCTGTTACAGAGTGAGGCAAGTTGTTTTTAACAACCGAGCTTTGCTAGGGCTTGGATTTACGACAGTCGCGTGTGGTATCGCGTCCCACTTCTTCCCGAGCAAGTTTTTCCGCCCCCCCCCCCTAAACAAACGGATCCCAGTGATGGGAAAAAGAATAAAACATAAAAGTGGTCTAACGGCCTTCGTATTTTATAGAAGGCAGCTTATCTTTCCCCTGAAGTCATGTCTGCTGCATTTTTGCTCAGTGATGAAGCCGACTTTTAGAAAATCGGTGTAATCTTGGTCTTTTAGGCTGGCTTTCTCCCATTGGGAGTCGCGCCGCGAAGAATTGCCATTTAGTGTGGGAGAGAGAGAGAAATCCCATTATTTTCCGAGCCAGTTGGCTTAGATTGCGTTCTGGCCGCCGGCCGAAGGCTGGCGACGACGGTGGCGGCTCGGTCAACGATAAGTAGCTGCACCCTCTGTTGCGTGTGGCCCAGCCCGCACTACCACTGCTCAGTGCTGCAGAGGGGTGGGGGGGTGGGGGGGGGGGGGGGGTGGATGGGTTGAGCGGACAGGCCACATGCTATGAGTGAAAGTGTCACCCAGGGGATAGTTGGGGGAAGGAAACTGAGAGGGACGGATTTTTGGAAAAGGGAACGACTAACGCGGGAATTCGTCCGAAGGGGTCGCCATAGGCACTCCTGCCCGTTGGTGAGGGATGTATGGTCAAGGAGGGATAGCGGGGGCGGGAGAGACGGTGATGCTCCGTGACTTCTTGCTACGAGACCAGTCGACCGCGGGCCGACCGAGCACCATGGTAGGGCGCCTCGGGGGAGTGTGATTACCGAACACGGCTCCAAATTTGGCGTTATTAGCAGTGAGGGTGTAAACGATGCAGCATTGCTGTCTGCCGTCAATACTTGGCCATCTACGGAGGGAGTTTGGATGCAGAAAACGGCTGTTGCGGTCGTTTTACCGGAACTATTGGGAGATAAATAATATGACAGTGAGCCGGTAAGACGACTCTAACATTACGCGCCACAGCTCCGCTTCCCATCCTTTACATAGGGGTAGGGCACTGATTTTTTTTAACGGTGCGTGATGAAGCGTGGGCTTATTAATATTTCCTTTACCTTACCATCGACATAACAGCGCCAAAGGGTTTAATTCAAAGATGAAACCTTTTCTTAACTAGTAGACGGTGCTCGTTAAAAATAACAACGTCAGTTTTAATGCGAGAATAAAATAGGCCCCCATGAGGCCCTCTGTAATTGAAGGCAACGATTGTATCCATTATTTACAGCGTTCTTTACCGCAGAAAATTTCCACCGCATGAGCGGTTTGCATTTTCCTTTCATCAGAACAGAGCTGAACTGAGTGGCAGCAATAAGTTGAGAGAAACCAAAAAAAAAAATGTTGTAGAAGCGGGATTTTTTTTCGAATAAAAATTTCCTGTGAATGTCCATTTTATACGCCTCGTGCGCTGGTATGGTGGCGCCACTGAATTCGAACCAGCGGCGCCCCCTGTCGACACGCGCCGCATCTTTTGCTCGTACCGTGCTTCGCCGGTCCGCGTATCCCGCGCGCAGGGCCAGCGTGACTACGCGAAGCGACCCGTGCGTGAACTGTTCTGCGGCTTCGAATAAATAGGGAGCCCTGAGAAATATTTAAAAAATAAAGCCTACTTGACCTGCGGAAAAAAAAAGACCAGACGCCAGCAACCATGTCTTCGACATCAACGCAGAAATGCAGGCCGAAACAGGACCCTCTCTCTATATACCCCCGGAACATGGTGTGATTCAAATGAATAGTTTAAAATGCAAGTGCGGCTGGGAGTAAGCAAAACATATGGAATGTAAATTTTAATCCGTCAGCATTTTTTTCTAATACCCCAGAGCCCAATCTGTGTAATGCCTGGCATTTGCACAATAACGCACAATGGGAGATGGAAGTTAACGCGTCGTTATAGTGGAACTGTACACCATTTGTCGAGTGTAGTTGTAAATACGTGCAGGAAAAAAAGAAAATGAACTTGCTATATCGAGAAGTCTACCTATTCACAACAAACACACGATTAATAAAACAAAATTATAAAGAACCCGGAAATGCAACCCGAAGAAGACAAAAAATTATTAATACGCACCAAATCCCAAACGCCTTGCATTTGCACAAAAGCGCTTAATTATTAAAACATTTGTTGTATAATAACGTGAATGTATGTTATTTGTATAAAAAACTAAAAATACCAATAGAGCTGGAAATGAACTAATGGAACAAAAAGAAAACCAATTCGACGCACTCACCTGTTTATTGATTCCAAAATAACCCAAACCAGAAAGACAAACAAACACACGAAGTCAGGAAAGCAGCAATCTGGCTGCAATTAAAAGCCTCAAGATGAACAGAAGCAGCATAGGAATCCATTCACACGTATAATTCACTGAATTTCTCGAATTTCGTTGATAGCTCACGTACATAATCCCTTGCTTCGTTTCTGTGCTCGTCGGGAAACCCAAAGCGCTTTTTTTATTTTATTTTTCTCGAGGAAGCTGCTGGAAGGCTGTCTGCCGCTGCTGGGGCTAACACACGGCGACGGTGGCTGTTTACACGAGTGGTCACGAGAGCCGAACACAAATTGTCCACAGAGTTGCCGCGTACGTGGGATAAGCCATCTGTACGTCCAACGCAGCACGCATAGCAGCAGATAAAACGCTTATTTATATGTTAGCACGACGGGCGCTATTGAAACTGTCGAACATCGAAATTAGTGTACACGTCACCCGAAAAAGGTGCTCGCACAAGTTCGTGATGTATAATGCGGTTTTGCTTACGTTCCTGCGTAAGAGGGCAGCCACAAAAATGTAGAGCCAACATATGCTCCGACAGACGCTGTTGACGAAGAAATGCTGGAACCAAGCGTTGAGGTGATCGGATGGCTCCTCGGAGCGCAACCTGCGCTCTCCTTAATAACATTCGCATAAAACCCAACATAATGTATACTTCGGCGATGTTGCGCACTTGTTTTTGTAACTGTTGAGCCATCGGCAGGCATAAAAAAGTAGGCAGAATTGATTATTTTTCGCCCGTAAAGGCGCCGTTCTCTAATACCTCCGCCGCTGGGGGCGGCTGACCGCGCCGGCACCGTACGAGCAAAATATGCCGCCGCGGCTTCCAGGAGGCGCTGCCTGTGCCGCTCAAGTAACAGTGCACTAGCCCTATATTGTCCAGGGCAATATTGCCATCCGATTGCAATTAATTACATCGCAAACACATGCAATGGCAAACCGCAGCGGCCTACAATTTTATGTCTTGCTTTAGAGAGCGCAACAAGGCATGTTTCCGAGCGCACGTAGCTTCATCTAGTTCAGCAACGGGGGATTCGGTCACCGCTGATGCCTCCGAGCGGCAATGCAACCAGCGCCCCTCTCTAGCCCATCGCTGCCTTTTTGAAGACCGTCACGCACAGTATGACACACCAGTACAGAAGCGATTACACATATCAGATACGGCGCTCCTTGGTTCCCGTCGGCGCCCATACGCGGCGCAGCGATGCAGTTCGGCAACCGCGCTCCCGTACTCCGTTTACTTCGGCGCGGACCTGCACATACGTGCATTCTCAAGTTGCGATGGTCCTGTCCTGAATTTGTCCAAGGCGGAGCCGACGAAAGATATATGTATCCCTTCACAAGTAAATGAATTTGAATGTATCTATAAATTAGTTATTGCCTCTTATCAGTTTTATCACAGTGGGTAATGTTGAAACAGCAGACAAATATTAACTATAGGAGGGGAGTCAAATTGCTTAGCATGGAACAATCATCATTCACCAGTGTAGAGTATTCAGAATTAATATGTATTGCACGTAGCAATCATGAAGATAACCGCCAATAAATTAAACTCTCAATTTTTTTATTTGCGACAATTACATCTGCGTGTATCGGTTCAGCAAGGATCAGCTGTACACATCCATTCAAAGAAAAGAATAATAAATTAGCCGCCTCGCAGTCTGATACGCGTAGCACACTCCTCCCTATTTATGCCAACGTCAAACCGGTGACAAACTGCGTCGGATTTCCATGCTTCCATTCCAGCGTGCTCACAGAAACAAGAACAAGAAATTCCCATCGAATTTCATTTAACCACCAGTAATCCCACCAGGCCTTTAGGGAAGTTTGTAATGCTAACAGCGAGTCTAAGATGCCCTAGTGTGCGAGTTGAAAGAAAGGAAGAAACAGTAGAAGGAAGGTAAGGAGGTTACTCAAGGAAATAACGAGAAGAACTGTCCGGTCGGCTGCGCTACACACGGAAATGGGGGTAAGGGGCTTGAAAGGGATAGAAAGGACTGGTATAAATAAAGTTGATAGAAAATTAAGGAGAAAATAAAAAAAAAACAGGGCGTGGGAATGGCAAGTAGACAGACAACACCACGGACAAAAAAAAAGACACGGCATAAAAATAAGCAGAAAAAATTATAAAATTGGAAAACGAAGAAATTGGCAAACGAAGAATGCTACATGCTGGCAACACCCTGTAGAATCTCTGTGTGTTTTTCCCTCTTATGCACATCAATCTGCTTTTCCAAGACGTGAATTGATTTGATTGCTTCCGCTGCACCATGTCTACAACTGAAATATCACTTATTTGCTGTGTACATGATGTAAATAGTGTACACAATTGTTATTTTTTCCTGTGTTGGAGCTGCTCCTTTCTGGCAGGCTCTTGTGCCAAACTGACTCTTACAATCGCACTTGTTTTGTTCATGCTGCCTCTCATTTATGCCTCTCGTTCATGCTGCCTCTCATTTCATTCATTCTGGCTCTATTTGTACTAGCCTATTTCGTTCTTCTGCTCTTCTCAACTGCAAAATGTTTTTATATGCAAGTTGGTTTTCCTTTGAGCTTCTAGCCCTGCCTGTTTATTGGTTTTAAAGCTTTGAACCTGCCATGGCTTTGCTGGACCAACTCAGTTCCCCACATTATTTCCCACATTCCTCATTGAGAGAGGGTGACATGGAATTTTAAAGGGCAAAGAGCCCTGCGGTGATACTAATGAGCACTTGCACTTCTTTCTTTGTGTTTGTAAGTACTGAAAGCTATAGTTACCACCAACCCAGAGTGGCAGTGCATGTTTTTCATGATACCCTTCTAGTATCTTGTTGAGATTTCGTTTCAGCTGCCACTAAGTAAATTAATTGCGACCTAATGCAACCTGGCAACAATAATAATATATTTTGTGTGACGTCCCCAAGCATTCAACCAATACCCAATCTTCTAAGCTTACATTGAAAAACGAAAAATTTCTTGAGTGAGTTTCTCGATACACATAACATAGTAATATTATGCTTGGGTATTTCATGTTTTTTTAATCTAAGCTAGTGCAAGGGCCACTTCCTAAAAACATTTCAATTGGAGACAAAAAGTTGACACACGTGCTGCAGGGGTCTCGTATACAGGCACTTACACTATCTCAAAAAGCGTGTTTGTTTAGCATAAAATGCAGTAACAAATAGGATTTCCATTTACACGCATTTCTTGGAAGCATTGCCCAGTTCGAACTTCCATTCGCTAGAAAAGCAAGCAGTTGTAAAGAGCACCTCAACAGATCGCGAAGACAATCAGCTGACGCCTCCAGGGGGGGGGGGGGGGGGGGGGGGAGGGGGGGGAGGGGGGGGCGAGGAAGGCACGTGAAACATACATGTCAAAATAGCGCTGTAGAGACGGGACAACAAATAAAAGACTACACAGGACTAGCACTGGATATCAACTGAACTCTTTTACCACATACAAAAGAATATATACAGAAACAGCGCATGCGGGAATACGGGGGAAGTTGCGAGGAAAAAAGCAATCAGGGGGAAGTCATTTGATTTTAAAGGAAGAAAGAAAAGAAATGGACTGGGAATATGACACAGCTCTTTGGGAGCTCACCTGCCGTTAACACAGTCCAGAAGTGGGAATAGTAGGGAAATAGGATAGGAGAGAGAAAAGTAAAGATTAGAAAGGTGAGGAAAGAGTAGAGAAGATTAGTTCCCCTGTGGTCGATTCTGTCGCACACAACACACCCCGAACACTGCTGGCTTGCGTAATGCTGCGTCTGAGAGACGAGAAGCCTCGAAGGGAACGATGAAGCGCGGAGGCGAACTTGCTGCGACGAGGAGCGAAGTCTGCGGTGGTCCCGACCGCTTCGGTGTTGGCTAGATGGGGGAGTGAGGGAGGGGGGGGGGGGGGGGGGAGCTGGCACTCGACCACCCACACCAGCAGAGTGAAAGCCGGGCGACATCCAAATCCAGGGCGACGGCCCGAGCGTACAATGGCCCCGAGCGTACAACGGGCCACCGAAATGAAGTCCCTCCGAAGCACAGGAGCACGAAAAAACACGTCCGCTAGACTCCAAAGCGACGACCGAACTCCCGTGACGCATCCGCAAAAGCTACATCTCCCAGCGTACGAAGTACCCGCTAATCTATGCGCTACCCTTCTCAGTTGCGGAGAATGCAAAACTGCATCTAACGCGGCAGCATGGCACAGAAGTTCGCTACCTACCACAGGAAAAACTTCACACAACGTTTCTACAAAGCAAAGTTGTAACGGCGCATTCTCTGCAACGGTGGCTGCCATGATGGAATTCGTTGGTTGCTAGGTGAATGCCCACTACTGCCGCCAACTTAGTAGGCAAAAAGATAGCGGTCAACGCTGTGAGGGTGGTATCATGGCTGCGCCCGGGTTTAGCACGGTTTCAATGCACGGGCTGGCCGGGCAGCTTTTTCTCTCGAGTCAGTAGTAAAGTCAGTAGTAAGTGGGCTTTACTGTAGTAAAGCCCACTTATATCGAAGGCAGATATATCGAATTATTGCCTATTTCGAACCCTTGCATAGTTCTGGTAAAAATTAGATGCATACAAAACTTTTTATATCGAACGCGATTTTGCTCACAGTGGATATATCGAACTCTCCCGCACGGGATTTTTCGCTCTCCGTAGGCATGAGGCAGGATTTCCCGCAATACATCGGCGCGCAGCGGTGGCGCGAGTGTCGCTTGCGACTCCCGCGTGAGCTCGGGCGCGCATAGAGTTTCTTACAATATATACACTAGAGAGGAATCGGGTGCTAGCGCCTATGCGGCTCACATCAAGGCCGCCTGTGTCGTCATCGGCCGCCATTATACATTGCGCTCGCCTTAGTTTCATCATTGGCTTGGATTGAAACGTTTTAGTGACAGCAAATTTAAACAAAGTGGCACAAAAATGCGAAGAATAGTGTGCATTTATGTAAGTGGAAAATAAAAACAGGCTGTTTTAAAACTAAGGAAAAAGGAAGTAAAGCGTATTTTTGCCGGAACGGTTGTGCCTGCTATTCCGGACCGCAGGCCAAGGTTGTAGTTACGAACAAGGTTAATATTTGGGGGGAAACTCATTAGAGAATCTGATTTTATTAATTTTACCATTATTACCCGCCGCGGTGGCTCAGTGGCTAAGGCGTTGCGCTGCTGAGCACGAGGTCGCGGGTTCGATTCCCGGCCGCGGCGGCCGCTTTTCTGATGGAGGCGAAAAGCAAAAACGCCCGTGTGTACGAGATTTCGGCACACGTTAAAGATCCCCAGGTGGTCAAAATTAATCCGGAGCCCTCCACTACGGTGCGCCTCATCGCCTGCGTTGCGTCGGCGCGTTAAACCCTAAAATCAATCAATCAAATTTTACTATTATTGCAAGTAATAAGTTGCTTGAAGAGTTCGGAAAGTTTTTTGAGCGTGTCTATTAAAATGTTGCCTTCGTGGTGAACCGGTGCACCGACCGCCAACGAGTTTAACAATAAAACAGAAAACCTGGCCTTAAACAGTCGTACACGATGACAAGATAGGACGCATACAAGCGCCCGTATATGTCGTATCCCAGTGGTCGTATCTTGTCTTCGTCGAAGTACGTTTTGTTTCTTCTTTTCGTCGGCTACATATTTCGCGGCGGCATATCGATATTACCCGCTCAGTCATACGTCCTTTGACAGCGGCATGAACAACGTGAGGTGCGATCACGCACTGCCTGCTGTTTCACTGAACACGGCTACCACAAAACAGTAAGGATTTCGGCTTCCTTGTAGCTCGTAAACGTGTTAATGCATAGTGAAGGAAGAAATCCCCCAAACCGCTTAAGAATCCAATTTTCATGCCAAGCCCAAGCCAAAAAGGGGGGTCTTCCCATGAACCCCCCCGACGACATAGCTTACAAGCCGCAGTTTCCTCTCTATACACCATTTTCCATAAGCAGCCGGGAAAGGGGGAAAATACTCTCAAACCAGTTCTCTTGGCGTCCGACCAGCGTTGCCTGTGCGCGCTGGGCTGTTAAAATCGCCCGGCGCGGTGTGCTCCGCTGCGTGGTTCAGGAGTATTTCGCACCGTGTGCTTAGTTTTTGCGGAACTTTCAACTGTTTTAGCCAATGCTGCGATTCCGTTCAAGGCGCAAACGTCGCTTGGCCAGCACTGCGCGGTGGTGGGTTATTGAACAACCAGAGAAAGCGAGAAACAGTCGCTGACAGCACGCATGTGCACGACACTGCCTGGAGAAAATGCACTGCGGTCGCGGCGTGTTTTTGCTGCATCGCTTCCCAACGCACACCGAGTTGAGATATCGGTGGATGCCGTTGATAAATCGCAACGACTTTGTACCAACGACCAACTCCAGGATTTGTTGGGTGCACTTGGATGGCAAGCAGACGGAGCAAAATCCATTTATTACACGCAATGCTGCGACAGGGAACGGAACCCCCTGAAATGTTAGAAGCAACTTTATCTTTTACAATACAGCATTGATTGATTGGTTGATTGATTAATTGATTCATTATGGTGTTTAACGCCCCAACGCTTCATGGGTGATGAGGCGCGCCGCAGTGGAGGGCTTCGGGTTAATTTTGACTACCTGGGGATCTTTCACGAGCGCCGATACATTACAATAACTTCTGGTTCCTTGTAGTCAATTTAAAATACCATATATTGTTTGTCATTACAGCCGATTGGCATTAAACAATCCCCTTTTCATTTAATCTAACCTTTAAAATCACGGCGTTTTGTTTACTTTTTTTCAGGCCAACGCATTACACTGCCAAACGATATGAAAAGATAACTTTGTCCATCGCACACTGCTGGTCGATAGCAGGATAAGCAGGCAGCCCAATGTGGAAACGCAGCTGGAGATACGCGCGAACGCTGCATTTGGAAAATAGCTCAACCTGTTCACAACGCGGTCAAAGGACTCCTTTTGCGTTGGCACGGCATCTAAAGTATTACAATTACAAAACAGTTACTACTGCTCGCGTAAAGCATTTGTGGTGCAAGCAGCGGTTTTACAAAGGTGGGTTCCGAGGGAAAAGCCACATGCGCTGCGCAGAGTTAGGTCAATCATGATCACGATCATGATCAACCAATATTTAATCGCCCGAACGTCGGCCCTTCTGCTCAACCTTCGAATAGTAATTTGACTGGTTGTGCGGTCGTGTTATTTTTCCGCCAAGGTAATTTCGTTTCGTCAGTAACCGTCATAAGTCTAGTTAAGAAAGATTATATTGCATTGCAATGTCAACAGCGTAGCAATTGCCTCGAAAGTCCATCGCGAGCACGGATCACCATGGCCCACATATGCTGTACGCGCTCCGCATTCGACGTCCGCGCTTCCGTAAACATGACTAATCGGTGAACATAACAAGCCCAGTGGCATTGAAAACACGTATTTACTACCCGATATCGATTTCTATGTCAGTCGGTGCCATACCGGAACGTTATCATCGCGGAACTGCGGAGCACCAGCGGCACCACCACCACACTGCTACTACTGCTTTCAACAGCCGGAGTCGGCATTTTCCACTCTGGCAGCACATTAGGACCTAAAATCCCTACGCAGATGATGAAAACAAAACAGAACACACACACACACAGGCACTGCAACCGCTAACTTAACGCCAAACCACTACGGTTCACTCGGCAATGCACGGGTACCGAGCAGACGCACAGAAAGAACGGAGCACTTAACAGCCCAGCGCGGAGGTTTCGGCGGTCGCTTCATAGACGGCGCTAGCGGTCCGGTCAGGAAAAGCAAATGGCGGCGCCCACCTCTAGCAAGGAAAATGGTGTATAGTTCATCTCACAAGCTACCTGCAGCACTGTGGAGGCTACATTGTTGTCCCCCTCAGGGCGCCTAACTCACCGTGAAGGAAGCGACAAAAGGCGCTGGGGCCGTGCGGTGCCACTTGCCGAGAGGAGAGAAGGGAGTGTCCTTTCAGGACCCCCTTCACGGCGGATTAGGCGCCCTCAGCGGGCGCACTATTGGTAACAATGTAGCCTCCACAGTGCTGCAGCTAGCTTGTGAGATGAACTATAGTATACTTACTGAGAAACTCTATGCGGGCGCGTCCAAACCGGCCGTGGCAGAGTGGATTAGCTCCACGCATGCACGCCGTTGGGGACGAAAGCGCCACATTGGGCGCTACGGGCTGCGGTGTCACCGAACTTCAGGTCCGCGCCACTCGCTACCCGCACTTTCTCGGTTCGCTGGGTTAGCCGTTATTCGCTTGTATCCATGCTTGTCTCAGCTCTGTCGAAGACGCCGAGGACTCCGTACCGCTTCCGAGCACGAGCGAAGCCGTCGCTGCCGTGGCCCTGCTACGGCGAAACTGCAGAGCCACTTATGGCAGCGGTCTTGTGCTTGTCGACTGTTTAGATACCGTGGAGCAAGCAGTCACCAGCAGCGCGTTGCGCTCCAAGAAGCAGGCAACACTCACGCCGTTCTGCCGCCCAAATAAATGATTGTTTTCTTTCCGAGAAAGTGTCGTATCAATAGTGAACTGCAGAGTGGTAAGAGCTCAGCGTTAGTTCGTGACTTCGTCAGATTTCTCTCATATAAGTTTTTTTTGCTTCACTTTCTATATCGAATTTTTGCTATATCGAACTATTTTACAATCCTCGCGCTGTACGATATAAGCGGGCTTTACTGTATTTACTCTATGTTGCCACCAGCTGAGGGAGGCGATGTCACTATACGGGAGGTGTGATGCCCACTTTTTTGCAGAAGTTTCCTGTCGCTGCGCCGGTTTGTCGCGTGTCATCTTACTGTGGCGGTGGGACGACGTGCGTGGTGGGGTGGAAGTGTATCTTCTGGAAGTATACGCGACCTATGCCTTGTTCAGACTTGATGTGCCTCTTTTTAATTTTGCTGCTTTTAACTTTCGCCAATTTTTCATGTTTGTTTCTCTTTCTTTTGAAAAAGTAGGTTTTTTGAACGCACCAAACTGACGAGAAGAGTGTTGGAAGTGTGGGGACGTGTTCGGAAATTAACCCGATCACACCTGCGTAGACGTTGATTGGCATGTAGGGGCGCTTTTTGAGCCCCAGATAAATGTGAAACGCGGTGTCTCAGGGTAGGATTCTTGCTTTTTCGATGGCTATATGCGCTGTCGTCTCCGTCGAATAGCTGTGGATAAGGAGATCCACCACTTTGGCCGATGCTCCTTTACTTAGGTGCTGCGTATATTCGGCTATGCCACGAACGGTTTGTAACGAGTTTGCCTACGTTATGTACATTTTTACTATAACCCGTTAACATAAACGATAAGTTGCACATAAATGCTTCAAGTTAATGCGTACCTTCGCAAGCGTGTGATTTCGCCGCTAAGAACCAGCAACTAACAAACCACCCTTCGACTTCTCAACTCCGGCGGGGCACTCGGATGATCATCGCCGGCATCTACAGTCCCATGGTCCAAAGCCCCACTGCCTCGCGGTTCGAGAGAATCGCCTGGAGTATCGAGACAAATAAACTTTACTGCCCCTTTCCCCCATTTTTTCTAGGTTAGCAACATTCCGTTGCCCCAATATTATGGTGTTTAGGAATATTTGTTTAGCATGTAACGAATGAATTCCCACTATACAACAGAAAACCGAAACAACGAATAAAATGTGTGTGATATAATTGCGTTGTATCCACTTTTTTTATGAGAAGCTGGATATTTAAGCTTGTGTTACTGTTTCAATTGGTGCCAGTCATACTACCCGTGCTGCAGATCGCCTGCATCCCCGAAATGTACGCCAACGCTTTCGAGCTTTGTTACCCTTTTTCGAAAATAGTTAGCCCCATAGTGCTGCATTCGCCTGTTCGGCCCACGGCTTTCCTTTTTTTGCGTAGTTGGCCCTTAAATTTTTCTGCGCTTGATTCTTGCGCAGATTAAGTGTTAGGTCTCGGAGGAATGTGTCGCCCATATCACTCGCTTTCATCCTCATACTGTTTTGACAGACCACCTTGTAGTTCCACTCTAACTGCAACCGTGCCTTACCCTAGACAGCATTTTCGTATACGTGTGTAGCGTTATCGAGAAAGCGTTAAAAAGGTCCCTGCGCTCTCGCTTTAGAACCTTGCCCCCATTTCATAGTTTCGCTTTGACGCTGGCCTCGGGCCCCATGCGCCACCCGCATTCGCTCCATTTCTCTCGACGTCTATACTCACCATCACGTGCTCCGGAGGGTAACAGAGACAGAGAGAAATACAAAACCTTAACGCCTACTGTGGTCTCGGGCGGCTTGCGCGCTCACGGACGCTCGCAACTATAAGGAATTTTCCGTTTTATTTCGAACGACCTGGCAGAAAATGATCATGGCGTTTGCCACCGCTAGCTGGGCGTGCTGCCCATTTTTTCACTCACTTTTCCCGGCTCGCCTCTGCATATTCCTGCGGCCTTCGCGCTCACCGATTCTCCCTCTTCCCCCGGGCTCCCCCCAATCCTAACTTGTAAATTATTATTCGGTAACTTTTGGCGACGACGATGTTCTTGGGCATTTGCATAGCCAGCGTGGCATCTGGCATAGTTACGTGCGCAAGTATTTACTTAACTCTACGTAACGTTAATGCATAATCCCCGCAATATTGATATAAATTGCACGTTTGCATACTTGAGCACGCAAGTGCCGCATTGCAAAAGACAAGATACTTCCCGTGTGCGAACCACAGAAATTGAGCCTAATTTTCACGTCCAGAGTCGCCGTTGAAGCACATGAGAAGCAAAAAAATGCAAGTGAAAAAAATGGCAGTATCTCCACTCCGTGGATGATAGCGAGGGTGCGGAGTACGGGGACTCGAAATTACATCGAAGATGCGCCTCGAGTGACATCCGATTTCCGCCCCGACGGTCATTCGATTTGAGCCGTGAGTGGCACCTTGATTATTCCCTAAATGAAGCTGCAACTCACGGCTCAAATCGAATTTCGCTTGATTTTCGGTTGACGGTGGTGTGCACCCGGATAGACACAGACGGACAATGGGACACAGACGGACAACGCGGGGCAGTTTTCGACTTCTAGCATTGCTAATGATCTCGTGTTAAAGCTAAAACGCCATTGAAACTATGGGTAAGTAAAAAGCGTAACAGACCAACCAATTAATTTTAAATGTGAAATTTTTCCCTTGCCGTGCGAAAATACATGCGCGTGCGCGCGTGCATGCGTCGACATCTGATGTTAACAAAATAGACAGCGGGCGTACAGCCTCTCTGCTACCCAGATAAGTTTCCTGCCCAAAACAAGAGGCTTCCCGCTTGCCAGTAAACTACCTGTCTGCCTGCCTGCCGGCCGGCCAGAAGATTCCGGCGAGGTTGCGGGATTTGGCGACGAGGGGCGACCTGGCTTGCTTGGGGGGGGGGGGGGGGGTGAAGGGCGCGAAGCCGCTCCATGGAGACACTCGAGGGTACCAAAAAACGATGGTGGACGGACAGGTCATCTGCTTAGTGGACGGACGGGGCAATGGGCATCCTGCAGGGAGGCTGTCCGGAAGGTTCTGGCGAGGATGCCACACCAAGGAAGATGAGGAGGAGGAGGGGAGGCACCGCACCGGGGAGCTTCCAACTGATCAGTAGGCTACACGCTTGCCTTCCATAAGACTGAGGCAAAGATACATCATTTGGAGACGAGGCCCGGCCCGTCACTCGTCGGCGAGGGGAGTGGATCACAAGGCAGTACAGCGACGGCTGCGTAGAGCCACGTTTTAGAGCGCAGCTTTTAAGCGCCCGCTCCTGTGGTTTCGCCTACTCCCTTAGCGTCGCCCTCGTTGTAACCGAGAGAACGAAAGGCCACCGAAGATAGAGTAAGCAGGAAAGCGGAGGATGAAAGTACGGCGAGAGTGAGAGGGGAAGGGACATGCTCGCCGGTGGCGACGCGCAACGAGATAACGACAGAGTATGGCGTGCGCAGACCTGCGTTCGCTGATGACGCGATAGGCTTCCTGAGACGCAGCAGCTATGCGCAGTCGCCGAGGAAGCTGCAGTTCGCGCCGCACTCAAATTTTGCATTAGCGAGAATCGTAATTGTCAACCATTTTTTTTGTTTCCTCAAGAAAACTTCAGGATATGAAACTGCGGGTTTCTGAGCCAAGAATAAAGTTAAAATAAGTTCTACAAATGAATAAAACCGTACAAATAAAAATAGACTTGCGGTCATAAAGACTACTGATTTCACCTACACACATATATGCAGCCTTAAGTGTCCCAGCGAACCCTTTATTTCGTTTCAGTTAGTGTTTTAATCGATGACGTACCATAGAAAACATTTTGTAGTTGATTGTACAGTTAACAGGACTCTTGAACACTTTCTATAAACGTTTTCAGTCTTTACGTCGCTTCTGGAAGCGCTGAGAAATCTATCGCCATTGCCAGCATGGGGCGGCACTGCATGATTTGCACGTCGCAGCGGATACGCGCCTTCGTTTCTGCTTTGATTTTGCGACCTTCTTTTTAAATTGGCTATCAATTGCGTTCTTTGCTGTAATTAAGGGTAAGCCGTCAAATAGCCGCTACACCCATGTAATTACGTAATTCCAGCGGCCGAAGAATGCCGAGACTGGGAAGAAGAGATAAATATTTTGAGCAAGTTTGTAAGTTCTCTGATGGGCATAGAGCAGTAATTTTTGGCTGAGGTACTTCGCGACCCCGTAATATAACTAGAGGATGTATTGGTTGTCTACGTTCTGCAAGCATTCAAGATTTAGAAAAAAAGTTGGTCCCTTTAAGTTGGCCAAAGCAAAACATTTCCACAAACAAACCTATATTATGACTTCATTTTTATACCGACGTCACAGAGAAACGAAAACCGAGCACACAAAAAATAGCAAAAAAACTCATGCCTTTCTTTCCCGAACCCGTTTGAAGCCGTTTGAACCGGCTCGAACCGGTTCTAACCGGAACGGAATGGTGCCCCGGAACCGAACCCGACCCGAACCCGAAAGGCTTGAACTCGAACCTGAACCGAACCCGAAAAAATACCGGTTCGACACCCTGATCAAAAGTGACGACTGCTCTGTTGGTCTTGGCTATTCTTCGTGCGCTAAGCCAGGGGAGTAAAACTTCCTATACCTTGCATGGGTCGCGAAATTCGCTCGCAGTGCCGGACGAAGCCCTGGTGTTGGGGGGCGGTACTAAAAACATGGCGGCGCGTTGCAGACATGCACTGGGAGACGCCATATTAATGAGGACTGAAACTCCGAGCGGGGGGGGAGGCAATTTAGCGCCAAATTCAAGTGGGACGCACATGCAAGGTTAATTGAGCGAGTGGAAGATATTCAGATGGCCAGCGCACGACCTTGTTCCTGTTGCGCAGCCGGCCACAATATCAAAAGGGCAATTGTTTTTTTTTTTTCTGATTGATGAAGTTTTGCGCGTCCACTTCTTTTTGCACCACTTATTATAAGTGCGACATTGTTTTGGTGTATTAGTACACACATTCTAGACAAGAATAAAGAGTACAGTTATTTTAATTTTTATTGCCTAAATGTACCATCCATACAGTAAAAACACAACTTGGATATTTTGCGCTTTTAGTCGCAAACAAAAGTGTATGGCACATGGCCGCATGCTAATAACTAGGTATCCAGCCAGTGCATATGTGTCCAGTGCCTTGTCTTTCCAAGGTCCGAGTAGTCTCTTCTGGTGAAATGGGCAGGACACAGCCGGTAGCTGCTGTAGATCTGTCGAGGTGGTAAATGAGCCAGGTCTTGCCTTCTCAACACTGCAGCCAAACGCGACATCTGGAACATCAACAAGCACGTTTGTATACATGGGTTTGAACGAATACTAGCTTTAATGCGGCTTTCGGCCGCGCATAGTTTTGAGTGAAAACTGGCATCTGTATTCGAAATAAATGTTATCTGATGTATTAGGAATCTTTCTTTCTTAAATTGATTTTGGCTACGAAGAAGACTTGTGACAACACCAATCGTAATGGCAAATTTTAAATTACAATCATCCTTTATTATTAAGAGACGCGGATACGTTTTGCTGTTTGTGCGATCATAATGCTCGGTGGCAACGACCCACCTTTCCTCCAAACCAAAAATACATTTCTGCAGACAAAAGCAGCCATCCCACACGAGAATCGCTAAGCAATTATTCATGCATATAGACTTTCGCGCGCTATGTATTCCTCAGGCATTTCTCGGGCCCTGCCGTAAACCGGTTATAAAAACCTTATTTAAAAACCTCTAATAAATTACTAGCAAAGGTTGAGCCTGCATTATCTAATTATTTATCGGCTTATAGCTGTAACTTTGTTTTTGTGAATACTCGTTCTTGTACTTAAAACTGAAACTCAAAGCACAGAACTGAAGCGTAAATTATAAATTATGAGTGGCGGAATTATTGTTATGATTGTATTATAAACATATACATTAATTGCTTAGTTTGTGTATTTATTGCTACAAATTCATTCTGCTGTGTTTCGTGGATTCACGTCAAGGGAAAATGCAAAACACACAATTGAAGCGGAATTAATTATTGATGTAGTCACTACTTAGTTAACATAGTGCTAACAACACGATATCAACCTACGGACCCACCCTTTGAGCCATAAGTGTATATGAGATGCCTTCTTCCAGCTGTAGACATAAATAGGCTGATAATAATAACGATTACAATAATACTGATAATAAATATAATAATCACAATAATATTAATAATATAATAACAACAGCAATGCATGCTACGAAAACAAACTAAACGCAGGCAATCAAAAGCTAATAAAAAAGTGCAGATAGGCCTACACTGTTCCATTAGTTTTTGTATATCTTGCCTCATATACATTTTGCTGCATACCGTGCATTGACTTCCGCTAAAATTCAAAACACACGATCGAAACGCATTAAATCAATAACGCACGTATAAACAAACGTGTGTAGCTAATGTAGACATTGGATCAATTACCAAATGCTCTGCCGCGCATTTAATTCAAGAGTCAAAGAAGACAATCCGAATGTAATAAACAAATAGTGCCCGTGTAGCTCACTTACATTATAAAGCTACTGCTGCAACCGGATCCTGCTATTTCGTGCAAGCGTAGAAAATAAAAACGAGCAGCATGCAGATCGTACCTTTCGTCCGCCCGCATCCAAAAGAATTTTGTGCGGCCTGGCGTGAAGAATTTCGACACCACTTAGTTAGCACGATCTGTGATGACGGCACGAATCCATTCAAGCGTCCGTTTTGATGAAACAAACTTAACGGTGAAAAAAACGGCCCTCGGAACACCGTGGATCGTAACATACCTGTGGGCGCGACAAGAAACGCCCCTTTTTAGCGGTGCGAAGTAGAAAGGCGCGGTTCCCGTTTTCCACTCCTGGTGGCGCTTCTATTTTCGCAATCTCTAACTGCAACTTTTAAGTTCACTTGCATATTAAAAACTCCGTAATTAATAAGTAACCTGGTAATAGATATAAAATGCAACAACAACGTTCATTTATGCTTGTATGTAGTACAGCCCCCAAACGTTAGGATCGCTGTAGTCACGGGACAGAAAAACGGCGGAGTTGCATCCCCCTGGCTAAGCACCTTAGCTTGCTCACATCGAAGCCACCTCAGGATGTCTTCATTAGACTCATTCGGTTCGACTTCGAAGACTCCGCGTGTCGTGTTCGGGCGGTGATACGATTCCTTGACCTCGACGGGGATAGCGATGATTTTGCCATTGTGACGACTTTGTATACTTGTGGTCTGAACGATACGCTGGGCGTGTTCCTTATCGTACACTGTTATGTGTATACAATTTCCGGCGACATTGTATTTGTGAGATGCGATTTCAGAGAGGGAGGTCTGAGGGGCTGTAATGCCGATCAGGTGTGACAAGGATCCTTTAGGGATGTCTCTGATACTAATTTTGGTCATTGGTCTGAGCGTGAGTAGTAAACGGGGCCGACTTAGCCGGTCTGCCTTGGTTATAGTTGCGGTGGCACTCGTCTGGTTACGTTGCCAGACAGGTCCGGGATCACTGTCACCGCTGTCTTCAGCGTGCTGATCATGGTCCATCTGGGTGTCTTGGTCGGGAGGGACTGAGGGCCGTCCGGTCAAGTCTAGTGGTCGTGATGATGAGCCAGTTTGCACCTTTGCGATGCGCTGTTCAGCCGAAAGTTTCTTCTTCTGACGCGACGTCGTGGCAGCGGGGCCTTTCTGAGGTCCCTGCTGGCGGCCCAGCATCGCGGGCCGCAGCAGCGGCGGCGGCAGCGATGACGTGTCGCTGGGTAGGCTTAGCTCACCAAGGAATCTTCGTGACTCACAGAAGGTACTCGGGAGGGCTGTTGGAGGTGGGACTTCCACCGTGGTGTACGTAGCGGAACACTTTACAAGCACGATGGTGAAACTCGTATGTCACGGGGGGTGGTTGAACCGCACTTATTTCGGCAAAAGCGCAGAGCCAACCTGAGTGCCATCCAAGAACCTCCTTGGTGCCATCCATACTAGTCGCCACCTAGCGGCGATCCCCTAAAAATAAAACGATGATTTACTTGACGATGAATACCAGCGAAACATATATCTAGAAGCGCACATAACCCATATTTTCTTGCTGGTGATTGGAAAAGGATCTTTAGGCACATCGGTTGCCCGACAGGTGTGGAGGGTTTTCTGGTGTCACGAAAACAGTGCTGGCCCTATACCCCCACTAAGACCTAGATTTTCGATTACAAGCTTTTTAGTTAGGCCTCAGATGAAGACGAATACACAGAAACCAGGCAAACGTGATACCAAGTTGCTTAATAAGACAGGAGAAGTTTGGAGGTCCTGCACGCGTGGTTCGCGTCACGTGACGCAATGCGCGGTTGGAGATGTTCACTTCACCTGCGAGCAAGCAGCCACGGGTAACGGAGCGCTGAGGAATATATCTGCGTGTCTGCCAGACGGACATTTGGCTCGATATCAGTTTCCCATGAGGTATAAAACAGTTCTAACTAACATGCCAACACATCACGCATACCCTCGCGGGGGACACGACAAGAATGCATGAAAGATGCATGCAACGCGGTAGCACACGTATACTACGTGCGTTCACTTGTTTACTTCCTTGCTGGCTCATTCGGAAAATTTACTTTAACACGAAAGTGTTTTATGCCGGGCACACAAACCTCACCGACGTCCCATCCGCCACAGAAATAACATCACCTGAAAAAGTTTCATTGACGCGGCGGCGCTAGGATTCGAGCCCATGATCAGTCTGGCCGCAACGGGAGGTGTGAAACGCTTTGCAACTAAGCCATGAAATCATGCCCGGGTAGCTATACGAACACGCCTTATGTCCTTCACTCTAATCTCTCCATGCAGATGATGCTGCCGTCTAAGAGAAGTGAAGGGAAGAAGTGCGTCACGACGCTAATGAGCGCCGATAGTTGGCGCCTTGATAGGGCAGCGTATAGCAGCGGAAGCTGCTGTGTTTGTCCGCCCGCCGCTTATGTGGAACGCCGCTCAGCTTGTGAAACGCCGTCTCCGCGTCCCACAATCTTAGCTCGTCGCAACGCAAGCGTCTGGCGCACACGTCACGGAGCAGGATCAATGAGATCGCACCTTTGCCGAAGCTACCCGCCAGCAGGACGTCGCTCGCCAAGCATACCCACAAGACTCCTGCCGACCCGCAAATCATGCTTTTTTCGCTGCAGCGGACCATGACTTTACTAAACGATTGGCTGACAACCCGTTGGGTTTCGTTTTTACGGTTTGCGAGCGCCAGGGGTTGCGGTAGGATTTACGCAATGCTCCGGCGCGTGTAATCCAGTGTCTAATGTTGATGCGTCTATCTGCGCCATATCGACGAAATATAAATAGAGATGTACAAGTTCATATCGATGCACGCTAAGCATTCAAATGCTCCTGTGAAGCCACATTTCACTTTCATTTTTTTACGGATTCCTATGAAAGAAGGATCAACAACATTTTTTGCATTTATGCACTCCAAGAGTTTCTGTAGTAAACTGTCATTTTTATGGAAAATTTCTGTAAGCTGGGTACGTTGCGAATGCCTTTCGTTATAAATGCATTTAACAAAATTTTCAAAACATATTTTGCTAACCACTGCTTTGCGAACACGTTTTTCGCGTTAATGAGATAGCTCTAAACGAAATTTACTCGTGCTACGCCACCACAGTATTCTGTAATCATTCAAAATATCCGCTAACCTTACTTCGGTAGAAATTCCTTTACGCGAAGTCTGAAAATAACGTTTGATTCGTCTTGCACGATTGATTGTGTGATGATGAAAGCTGATGATCCGTGGTACTGCACCGTATAATCGCGGAAATCATATTGCTGGCATTGTGACACATGCTGGCTTTACTTGTCGAGGAAAACGAGTAATCTTGGTGACTGCCCTTCATGAAACAAAGCCTACTTCCAAGGAGCAGAAGGAAGCGCTTCTAAATGATTTTTTTATTCCCGGTCCCTTCTCAAGTTTCACCCTCCCCTGTTCTTTGCCTCCCCTCTCCCTGTGCGATCCGTACCTGCGCTTAATACACACAAAGAAACTTGTCGACGAACCAGCTTTTCCGCTTTGCTGGAATGTGCCTTAGAAGGGCATTCTACTTTCAAGTAACTGTATTCCCGCTAAACGTTAATAAAGGATGATATGCGTATTGCCACAATTCCTGCTTGGTGCACCTAAATTTGTTGCAGCTCGCTATGCGAAATTCTGAAAGTTCATTGCTTTTTTTCCTTGAAAACGCACCCGAAATGAGGCTGTTGACCAAATCTTTGTTTCCACGAAATATAGCGTACATATACTCTATGAGTCTACACTGGCTTGTGTGTTGACAATGCACCTAACGACCACGAACTGCCCTTGACCGGGGAAAATCTGAAGAGGGAGGAAGCCCAACACATAAGCAGACTGAATAACCTGATGGTCGTAATCGCATGTAGCTATTCTACCGTGACGTCCTGCATTGCTCACTGTAAAAGCGCGAGCCGCATCCGAAGGGCAAGTAGTATATCAAGCCTGGTAATTCGCCCATCTAGCCCGCTAAATCACGAGGATTGGCCGTTGAAATACGTTGTGGCAAAGCAGGCCTTCAATATAGTGGAGTACCTCATTTCCCTATTAGTTTAATTGGTGCGCCCTGAAGTAACGTCACGGTCTTCCGAAAAAAAAATTCATTTTATTGTCTACTAATGCTAAGCATTCTTATGCCGCTTGTCTTGAGTGTGAGTTCTTTACAGCCAATTTTTGGGGTTTTCCTAAATCCTCTTCGACAAATTATCTCCATTTACGCTGTTGTAACGATTACAGGTGGAACTTTCACGAAATCTGCATTATTGTGGAAATGCAGGGTGCTACACGGTTCGCCATTTCCAGTAATTTTTTATATTTTTGTATTTTTAGTTTTCCATAGTGCGACCAGTTGTCTCCATTTACGCTATTATAACGATTACAGGTTGTTATTCCGGGATGCCTGCATTTTTGGCGAAATGCAGCGCGTTACACGGTGCTGGCTGTGGGGGTACTCGGCAAAGAAGGCTACGCGTTAAAAAAAATCGAGCTAATTGTTTATTACTGCATGGTAGGTTGCTGCTGCGTTTATAATGCCTAAATATGAACGTATTGAGCGTCTTTGCACTCAAATCAAGCAAGCAAGTCACACTAGTATATTTTATAGCACCAGTACACACATGTAACGCCCGAATGGAATAAAATCCAGTACGGGTCATGCCAACCAAGCGAAATAAAATATCAGTACATGCTCTCTGCACTGCTCGAACGAAAATAGACAAAGTGCACCTCTGAGAAACATGATACATGCCACGGCAAGCACACAGGAACGACACAAAACTCATGACTTTCTTAGGTTTTTATTATAGCAATTACCACAGCCTGAGGTCCACCCGAGAATGAGCGAACATTTGGGATATACACAATCAGCGCAGTTCACGTGGCGCGCATTTTCCCGTTTATCGAGCATAGACTTAATCAAAGAAGCCGCATTTGTTCGTATGGTCCAGTCCAACACCACTAGGGCAGTTAAAGGCATCTCTGAAGGGCGGAAAGTTTGCAACCGCCTTGTTGCAGTCGAATCGATGCCGATTGAAGCTTCCCGGCAAGCTGCACATCACAAGGCAGGAAGCGATAAAAAACACCTGCTTTTGTTTAACTACATCCGATTCCGGCACCCTTTCGTGGTCTAGTGAGGCCTCGAACGCCCTGTACGCTACCTCAATGGCGGGGACTTCGGGGAATGGATGCATGGTGCCTGCTAGTGCGCCAGCCTTTCGGTCACCCCTCACTCTGGTGGAGCAAAGCGCGGACTCTGCGGCCTTCTTGGCAATCTCTTCCTTCCACGCAGCGAGTACGGATTGATTGACGAGCACGCCTCTCACGTCTACGTTTCCTTGGCCCGACGGGTCAAAAGCCCTAACAAGTTCTAGGGCGTACGGGAAGCCGAGGCCTCCATGCCTCATGGCCTTGGTACCTGGCCCGTGGAAGTAGGGCATAGAAATCGCTGCCACCGACACGGCCACGCTGTTCTGGAGGTTGTCGTAGGCGAAATATGGCAGGACATAGTTTTGGGGGGGCGTTCCCGCGGACGCCAGCAGCGCTTCTGCTTTGCTTAAATTCCCAGCTTTGGTCATCAGCTTCCGCTTGGCCGTGGCCGAAAGCAGCCAGAACTGGAAAAATGACGAACCAGAAGTCATCTCCCTCCTGAACCACGCAGAATAGGCTTGCGTGAGCGATTGGTCGCTTAACAGGTGCTCGGGCGGCCAGAGTAGCGTCTCCACGTTAAGAACTTTTCCACCCGCCCATTTTTTAAAACCCTCATCAAGCCACTCCAGTGACTCCAGCTTCCTGATGGCGGCCTTCCTGACCGCCGTGAAGAGCCTGTCGAACGCGTGCCTGTGGGCAGTCGGGAACACAGGGTGCACGTGGAAAGAGATAACCAACCATCCGTACATGTATTCCACCACGGAGGCACAAAAATGTCGCTGTTTCATTTCCAACTGGTCGGGGTTTCCGGGCTGGGAGCTCAGAAGTCTCCTGTCCACCACGGGAGCCAACACTTGCGCGAACGTCCACGAGAAAGATTCTAGTAACTCGCTCGATGTAAAACTTAGAAACAAGGTGTTGATAGCTTCTAGGAGTGCAACGTCGGACACAAAGACATCGTCACAGAGCTCTAAACCGTTGCGCAGTCGAACGTTTTCGTTCATCTGTCGGATCCACCGCGATGCAGGAATGTTCGCAGTGTAGCTCTGAATGTCGTGCAGAGCGAACCACGCTGGTGTATCATCCGTGCTGTTAACGACTGCAATAAATACTCGATTTATTGCCCGGACAGTAGCAGCGATCCTGCGAATGTCTTCCTTGGGACGTAGTGCCATGCTGGAGTGTACTAGAACCTTGTAGAAGTAATACCAATACGTCTCGTCGGTACTAGCGCCGAACACATCCTTACGGGCATCCGCGAGGTCGGTCATTAGTCCACCGGGCTTGAAAAAAATAATCGCCTTATTTCTGTGGCCTCTCGGTTCAACAATTCGTAAGCGAAACCATAGGTCCACTTGCCAGTTTAGTGCTAAATCGATAAGAACACCGAGTGGATCGACAGTGGGCGAAGGTGAATCGGGCCATGGTATTTTCAATTGTCTTGCAAGCTCTTTGAATCGCAACACGTCTTGCCTCCTTCCGTTCTCGGAGACTTCTCGCACTGCGCAAGAGCTGTATACCTCGGACAGTATTTTAGCAGCGGTAGGAAAAGTGTAAAAGGCGCTTCTAAGATTTTCCTCGAAACCCTGGAACCAGGCCCCCATGGCTTCCCGCATGAGTGCCGAGCCTTGCCGATGCGCGCGGGCCTTCCAGCGCGAACAGCTGTAGGCTGCGAAATCGTCGCACGGGCTCACACTTTCGTTCACGCGCGTCGCAATTACTGTGGCGTGGTACAGACACTCTTCACTCTGACAAAACTTGTTCTGCTGGAACCAGTGGAACCGAGACGTGTTTCGCATCGTGATGAACAGACAAACGGCAATGATTGCCACGGCAGCCCCAGTAGCAGCAAAGCAGCAGGCAGCTCGCTTCCAAGGACTTCTCCCGGCTCCTGTGGCGACATCCTGCACGGTATGAGTTTATGGGGCAGGCAGTTAAAGGAAGATAGAACATGTAATGCATCATGACCTCACAGAAGTAGAATATCCACACACAGGTAATTCTGCACTTTTATTGGAACTCAGAAAAGCAGATAATTTAAGAAAATTTACAGAACGTTCTGCAGTACTCAAGTAACAACCACGGACAAAAAATATCATTTAATGGAAAAGTCGTGGTTATATAAATACGAAACAAGCATGACATTTAAAAGAAGAACAATGTGAACCTGCAGTATTCAAACACTTTGCCTGTACAGGCCTCATGTGAAATGTTATGGGCTATCCATCATTTTGGTGGTGTTATTTATTTTTTGTTTGTCATGAAAAGCACAGTGGATCCCGATACATTCTAAAATGCCCGTGTTTATTGGCTGTGTTCTGTTGAAAAGTTCAGACCACTTTACGAGACAGCATCTTTACCCGTTGGTTGAAACTATTCGGCTCGAAATACAGACGCCTCATGTGCAATCAGTGCTGCGGAGTGAGACAGGCGACAAGGCCAGTCTAACCACGGTGGGTTACGTATGGGGAAGAGTTCCCGTTAAGGGGTGTGTGTCCACCGCCGTCGCTTGCAGCTGAGTCCCGGAGCAGCACGGGTGTCGGTACTGGTCCCACCGAACTCGTTCCCTTTACCCGTGTCTGTTCTTACATTTCCGCCACCCTAGCCCACACCACGTGGTCTTTTCCCAATGGCCCCTTTCCTTAAAACCCAGGCGACCGTTGAGTAGCTCGATCTGGTTGTTCAAGTCTAAGCTCAGGTCATTGTCGCCGCCAGGCTAAGGCACGCGGATGCCACGTCCCCGTAACAGAGCTTATCTCAATAAAGCTTTTCTCTAACTCTCCTTGGAATGATAGCCTTTTTGTAAGTAGTCTTCCGGGAACTGAACCATCAAAGCCGAAATTTTCGGAGTACAAGGAAAACTTCGACATGTGCAACAGCTGCACCACAATTAGTAATTGCGTATTGTGTTCTGTAAAAATTCTAACTAGAAGCGCCACCGTTTTTTTTACCATACGCTGGTCGCACACTAATTCTAAACACGTTTTCAACAACAATTCATGTTTTGTGTTTCCCTGTCAATGGTAAATCACGTAAGGTTTAAAGAGGATGATAAGGTTTAAAGAGGATAAGGTTTAAAGAGGACTAAAGTACTCAGCCTCACATTCCGCTTGATTGTATTTTTAAAGTAAGGCGATAACAATGGACTGGTCAAATGGCCAGCAAGAGCATACCAAACCTGGTACAACGGGTCTTTATGGTGTTTGGGGGCGCTCCCGCTAACATGGCGGCACTTTTATTCACCAAAACTTTAAACCAAGACAATTTTTCAAGAGCAAAGAGTCGCCATATTACAACTACGACTCCACCCATTGATAAAATGCTTAACGCATGCATTTGCGTGGTGAGCTTCAGATGGCTAAAAATGTGGTATGAAATAACAGCCGACTGTTCGGTGAAGGTGGCCTCTGCGTCCACTGATAAAAATCTGAGCGCAGACACGTTTGCGTCGTGAGCTATAGCTGGCAGGAAATGGGATATGAAATAACAGCCGACATTCGGGGTCAGCAGTCTGCATAACGCCAAATGAGAGATGGCAGTAATACGTAGCACGTTTCCCGGTGCGCCTCGTCTTTTTCTCTTTTTTTGCAGATCCCGCCGTAGTCTCTTTAAGGAGTGTCCTTATAAAATGCATGTGCGAAAAAATTCATTATCAGATGCTGTCTGTCGTCACCACTGAAAGCCTCACATTCAAATTGACTCGGAGACTTCACCACTAGCCTATGCGGAGGAGGACGGAAGCCGGGGAAGGGGAGGTGAGGCAGGGGCAATAGGGCCGCAGACTCACTGCGAAACTGCCGAACTCGGGGGAGGGGGGCAGGGAATACGGGGTCAGTTAACCCTGAATATCATTAAAGACTCTCGCCACCTGCCATTTGACAATGCCCGGGGCGAAAAATAAAAACTGACGAACAATCTGCAGATCATGCAGGGTACGCAAACGTCAACTGTAAGTTTTTATTTTCGGTTTCAACTGATTTCATGTTTTCTTACTTTTCTTGTTTTGGTTTGTTATTTTTACTTTTTCTTTCTTTCTTTCTTCTTCCTTTCAGGTTCTCCTCCCTTATTGTGAGGGGCGAGGTTAAACCCTGAGTAGACCTCTGCCCTGCACGTCATGTTTTCTTTCTCTCTTGTGTTGTTTGTACAGCCGGAAGCTCAATGATTACAAGAGTATGTTGATGTGATTCCAAAACTAGTCGATTGAACGTAATCTTTTTTTAGCTCCGTAAAGTAATTGATTGAATAGGCACGACAAGCGATGTACTTCGTTGCTTCAAACTCCATATCCTGTTTTATCCGCCGAACCTGCGAATATAGGCGGCGAGAATCACCGTGGTAAATAGTTGAGGCTCATTGTAGGCTGCTTGCGGTATTAAGGTGCCCCGGAATGTCATACAAGCGAACATTCCTGTTTTTCGCCTCTATCAAAGAAACATGCCATGTTTCACTACAAAAAAAACAAGGGTGCACAAACTCTTTATAAACTACAGAGAAGCGGAATCCTAACCTCGCACACTTTAAAAGACATTGCAACAATTCCGACAAGCGAATCACTCTTTTCTTCGCGTCTGGAAGCCCTGCGAAAGCTATATATTTATCGCCGGCACGGAGCGGCACTGCATGATTTGCTCGTTGCAGCAGATAAGGCTCAAAATTCTGCTTTGCTTTTGCGGCTTTCTTTTTAAAGTGGCTAACTGATGCGTTGACGGCTCAAACTGAAAAAAAAGGCCAATAGCCACTGCATCGCTGTAATTACGTAATTGGAGCGGTCGAAGAACATCGAGACCGGGAAAGAAGGAAAAATCTTTTCAGCAAGTTTTTATGTTATGTGATGTGCATAGAGTCGTAATTCTTGACTAAGGTACCTTGCGACCCCCTAACCTAAGTGCTGGATGGTTGATTACGTTCTGCAAGCGTTATTATATTGAAAAAAAGTTTAGAAGTGTTGCAGCGTCTTTTTAAAGCGCACTTGGACCAATGCTTAGTGCACCACATACGCGCCACGGGAACAATAGTAGTTGCCAAAATAATAACTTTGGTTTGCATTCCTTGCAATGTGTTGCTCCGGTATACATTTATTTCTGTTTTCGCTCAGGTGCCAGCACAGAATGTCAGTTAGTTGAAGTACAGCCTCTGAACCACAATGGCAGCGACAGGCAGCTATAGGTGCGAGTATGCGGGCAATGTGCGTATTCTAGTCTGCTCACTTGTTCCCGAAGACGTTCGCTACGTGTTTCTGTGCCTCGCCTATGCCTCACACCGTGATTCTGTGATATTCCTGCAATTTATGTGCATGTCAACTCAATATAAATTAAATTTGGGCTCGGTACGTCAGCCTCAAACACGGGAAAGGAATTATAGATGGGCCATTTTCAGAAGAATGTAAGCCAACATTTCCCCTAGATTTGTCGCTCGGCACGAGTTCTAATTTACGTGTAGTCTAATATGTAGGGTGTGATTATTCCGTCGATCTGTTACTTTGGCTTTCTCAATGCTCATTTGAAGCAGAGTGCGGATACGGAACCGGACCGGTATTTTTATCTGAACGGAACCCACACAAAAACCGTTATTTTACAGAGAAGCTGTATATGGCTAAGGTATACTGTGTGTTTTTCTGGTCTTTCAAAAAAAAAAAAACACTCGTCTTCTCTTTGACACTTTAAGAAGGCACCATTAGACAGCTTTGGTCCCCTCGATACTTTTTGACTGGAGAGTTTCGGGGTCCGTATCCTGCTTCAAACGGCTTATGTTTTCTATGGTGACAGCGTAGTTTTTGAACACACCACGATGTTCGTTTTCCTCGCAGAAGGAGCTCGGGAGTTGGTGCAAGCGTGGCACACGCACCGAACACGTCAATTGAATTTAATTGAAAGTATTTTCAACAGCGGAGCTGTTGTACAAGCCGGGAAAATACCGAGCGCTCATGAGCGCGTGCCTCGCATGCCCCACCGACTGTCCCCGCCACGCGCAGTGGCTTTATCAAAAAAAAAGTGTCAAAAGCCCCGAGAAGCGCGAAAATGGCGACTGCTCGTGAGCGCGTGCCTCGCGCCGACCGCCGAGTCCCCGGTTCGGGCAGTGGCTTTAGCTAGTAGTAGTAGTAGTAGTATAGCCGTTTATTTGCAACAAACGGTAAAGGAGCGGATGATGATCTCCTGTGTTGGTCTTGAGGTGATCATCCCCTATGGTTGGCGTCCCTATAGTCCGGGGTGCCATGGCCTGCCGCAACACGAAGAGCCCGGGTCACCAGGCCACGCTGGTTCTCCAGGACCGCGCTGGTCAACA
The DNA here is from genome assembly GCF_048455015.1 of Haemaphysalis longicornis. Classification (NCBI taxonomy): domain Eukaryota; kingdom Metazoa; phylum Arthropoda; class Arachnida; order Ixodida; family Ixodidae; genus Haemaphysalis; species Haemaphysalis longicornis. Next base: position 3,233,150 of record NW_027526314.1, read on the forward strand.
CGGTCTGCCACTGCTCCGGTGATGGTGCCAGGACCTCCGGGAGTTCCTGAACGCCCTTAAACTCCCACACCATGTGGTATGTGGGTGTTGGGCGTTCCGCTGCAGAAGTGGCATTCGAAGCTGTATAATGCGGGGTACATCATATTGAATTGTGTGGCATGCGGTAATGAATTTGTCTGAAGGCTTCGCAGTGGCGTTGATTCTTCTTTGGTGAGCTTTGGATGCGGAGGTGGGTATTTCCTTTTGTAAGCCTGGGGTGTTCCAAGATGTCTTTGCTTGGTTTGGCAATGGGATAGCTGTGTGGCACCCCGGGGAAGAGGTGTGTTCCCGACAAGGCAACTGCCCGGAGTAAGAGGTCTCGGGATACGGCGTTGGCCGCAACGTTACCGTCTATAGGGATTCGTGCCCCCGTGTCCACACGATGTAGATGTCTAAGGGGTTTTGGCGTGGCTGAAATGTCTTAGATAATATTCGAAGCACCGTTTTAGAAATTCCTCCTTTTTTGTAATTCCTGCAGGCCGCTTGCGAGTCTGTAAGCACTGTGATATGCTCTTTGGTTTCCGGCGCTGTGGTGATGGGAGGCGCAACCGCTGTCTCCTCCGCCGTGTCCGTGTCTCCCGTCCTGATTGTTGCCGATGATAGGTGGGAACCTTGGAAGTTCACGACGGTTATTGTATGGGCTCGTTTAGTTATTTGGCTTGGATAGAGTGCCGCATCAACCTATCTTGAATTTTGATCGTTTCTGTAGGATCTGTGGAATGCTTTCGCTATGGCTTCGCGACGCTTCTTTTGGTAGACGGGGTGCGTGTTTCGTGGGATTCTTGCCACTTCGATGTGTGTCCTTAAATCGAGGGGGATGCGTTGTTCCTACTTTCGGTTTCCATTGGGCCCTGATGGTTTAGGCGGCATAAGTTAGCTCTGCCCGTTTTCTAAGGTTGAGTCGTTCCACTTGGCTTGCCCGGTGAACTTCTGTCAGTTCATCCCATGTATTATGCACCCCTAGTTGGCCGGTTTTGGCCGGTAATACATGCGTCATCTTGTATGTTTGTAGAATTAAAATGTTTAATTTTTCTTTGTCTGCTGTTTTCAGTCCTATGTAAGGGATTTCATAGGTGATTCGTCTTATGATTAGTGCTTCGATCATTCTGATCGTGTCTTCTTCTTTTAGCCCGTGTTTTTTGCTAGACAGTCTTTTGATCAGGTGGGTGACCTGGGAGAGGGTAGACTGTCATTTTTGGAGAGTGGCTGATCCCGCGCCGTCCTTTTGGAAGACGAGTCCCAAGACTCTCAGCGTGTCGACCTTAGGGATGACTACCCCGTGAAGCGTCACTCCTTGGTCGAGGGACTCCGGTGGTGGTCGTCCTCTTGTCCGTTTCTTTAGTATTAAAAGTGCTGATTTTTCCGGAGCTAGATAAAGACCACAATTCTTGAGGTATTGTTCCGTGTGGTTTATTGCTTCTTGTAGTGCATCCTGTTGTGTGCCGGTTGACCGTGTCGTCGTCCAGAAAGTAATATCACCCGCATAAATAGCGTGTCTTAGCCCTGGGATAGTTTTAAATGCAGAGCATTTCAGTAACTCACAATGTCACCCGCGTTAGAGTCCGTAGTCCGCGTCCGCATCGCTCCCCCTACACTATATAAATACTTGCCGGCGCCAGGTTTCGATCCTACGACTCTGCGGGCGGAACGCAAGGTGCACGGTACTCTACCAACTGAGCCACAAAGCCGACACAGAACGGAAGGTTACGAACGTGCCTTATATCCTTGACTCATTCAACCGTCGGCCAGAGGTGCGCCCTCTCCCCCGCGTCCTCCTCGCCTTCTCTCCGCTCGCAACGCCCTCTCTCGCCGCGTTCGGTTCGGGCGCACAACAGGTGTGGACGTGCACAACACCCTCTCTCGCCGCGTTAGGATCGCGCGCATATATATACATAAGAAACTTTATTTGCACCAGTCAAAGGCACAGAGTAACCTCAGTGCCCCCCCCCCCCATCAGTCGGCCGGGATCCCTTGGGACACGGCGGCTTCTAAGGCAAGACCGATGACTTTTCGCTGAGTGCTTGAGGTCAGGCTGAATAGCAGGACCTCCCAGGATGCATCATTGCTATGAGGTTTGTTGTGAGATGGACACGTCCACGCCATGTGGACGAGGTCCGCGACGCCGTTACAGCTCTTGCATCTAGAGTCGTATACTTTGGGGTGCCATTTGCTGTATAATAAAGGGTTTGCGAAGACACCGGTTTGTAATTTCCTCCAGTAGACCTCTTCTTTCCTGCTAAGCTGTGGATTAGCCGGAGGAAGTACCTTACGCGCTAGTCTATAATGTTGGGTAATTTCGTGAAAATTTCCCAGTTCCTCTACCCTCGGGGATGGTTGTACAAACGGGTCTAGGGCATCCTCGGCGATCGCCCGGAAAGTAAGACCTCGGGTGGCCGCATGCGCCTTTTCGTTCCCGATGAGACCCCGATGAGCTGGAGCCCAAATAAGCGTTACCTGTTCCGCTGTCACTTCCGCATTTGCGAGAATTTTCCAGGCAGCGTTGGAAATCCTGCCTCGGTCGTAACTTCTAATGGCTGATTTAGAGTCGCTAACTATCACCCTCGTTCCTGGCTTAGTAAGCGCCAGGGCGATGGCAGCCTCCTCAGCTTCTTGCGTGTCGCAACTAAGTATTGTGCAGCACGAGTGCGGGACGCCGTCTTCCGTTACTGCCACTGCCGCGTAAGCTTTCTTTCCTATGTGTTCTGCGGCGTCGGTGTATAGGACGTCCGGCCTGCCTCCGTATCTGATTTGCAGGGTGATGGCCCTGCTCCTACGTCTGCCCTCATGATATGCCGGATTCATGTTCCTGGGCAGGGGCGATATTGTTAGCTTTTCTCTAACATTCTTTGGGAGGTCCTTCATGTCCTTAGCAATCTCTCTGGATTTGTAACCCAGTCGTTCTAGTATTCTCCGACCTGTTCTGCTGCCTAGCAGTCGTTGTTGCTGTGACGCCTTGGTCGCCTCGATGAGCTCGTCTATGGTGTTCGAGACGCCTAGGCTGAGTATCTTGCCCGTCGAGGTGTTCGGGGGAAGACCCAAGGCACTTTTGATACCTTTTCTTATGATAATGTCTCAAGAACAGGTGGGGCGCTCGCATCGCGCTCTCTCGCCGCGGTCGGTTCGCGCTTAAACCACATATGTCGTTCGCGCGCGCTGCGGTCGCTAACATCTGTGGCGTGATCGTGACGTCAGCATCACGCGTTCGCGTGGTGGCGATTTCGGCGCTATAACACTCTCTCGAGAGGGGCATTGGATTGGATTTGATTGGATTGGCTTGGATTGGCTTGGATTTGGATTGGATTGGATTAAAGTGGATTGTGTTGGATTGTGTTGCGTCATAGCCGCGCCACGTTGCGTCATAGCCGCTCCACGTTGCGTCATAGCCGCGGCAGGGGGTTCACGGCACGTTCCACCATCGACTTCATCGACAATGTCTACGCTGGAAGACAACAATTACAACAACAACAACCAATACGTAATCCATACGACTTGCAGGCGCGCCCCCCCGCAGAAATGCTCTGCATTTGATCGTGCCCCTCGCGAGGGGGATGTTTCTTCTTTTTAGTGATTCTGGTAGTTTGATCATAGCGAGGTTGAATAATAGAGGAGAGATCACTGAGCCTTGGGGTGTTCCTTTTGCTAGTACATCGAAGTTTTCGCTTCGTAGAGTTACTAGGCTTACAGTTACCGTCCGTGAAGATAAAAAGTCGCTTACATAGTTGTAGGCTTTCTCTCCACATCGAGTGTCCCGGAGATTTTCGAGTACAGCTGCATGCGACACATTGTCAAACGCTCCCTTGACGTTTAGGGTAAGAATGGCGCTTTTTTACGTGGTACTCAGATTGTCAATCACTTCTTTAATTTGTAAAAGGGTATCCTGGGTTGACAAGTGGGGGCGAAAGCCATACATGAGGTCCGGAAATCCCCCTCTGCCTTCGCTTGTCACTTCGATATGGCAGGTACGTCTATTAAGAATCATATGCTCCATTAGTTTACAAAAGCACGACGTCAGTGATATGGGTCTGAGGTTAGATATTTCGACGGGTTTGTCTGGTTTGGAAATCATTGTGACGTCGCCATGTTTCCATGTGGCCGGCAGCCTGCCTTGCTCCCATACATCGTTTCTTTTTTTAGTATTTTGTTCTGCATATTTTCGGTTGTATTACGTAGTAGTTTGTTCGTCACTTTATCACTTCCCGGGGTGGTGTTTCTTGCGAATTTGACCAGAGCGGCGTCCAGCTCACGCCTGGTGAATGGTCGGTCTAGCTCGGGGTTGGGGGTCTTTCTGTAGTCCAGATAGGTAACGGCTGGTGGCGCAGACGTGGTGCTATTATTTCTGAGAAACTTGTCTTTTGTCGCTTCTAGGACGTCCTTTTCTGTCCCTGGGAAATTGTGAATAAGGCATGCCACGTGTTTTCTGGTAGAAGATTTGGATTCGTTATTTTGAGGCATGAGGGATCTTAGGATATTCCAAGTGCCTCTCGTGTTGAGCGTCCCTTGTAGCCTGTCGCATAGTTGATTCCAGTTCTGTCGATCCAATTGATTGGCGTATTCTTTTGCTTGCTTTGTTAGGTTTGCAATACGGAGTTTTAGCTTCCTATTGCACGTTTGTTTCTTCCATCTCCGGCTGAGGCTGCGGCGGGCCTCCCAGATGTGCAGGAGGTGAGGGTGCACTGCCGGATTATCTATTGTTAGTTGTATTTCTTTCGTGTATTTGTTGGCCCTTTCCACTAGACTTTTTGTCCACTTTTCTAGGTCATCGAAAGGATTTTCCTCGTCATCTTCTTCTTCCTCTCTGAAGGCCTTCCAATCCGTGATTCTTGCTTTGCCCACTCTGATGGGTGCTCGGTTGTGGTGATGGTCGAGGCTGAGTTGGACAATGTGGTGGTCACTGCCCAATGTTTCCTCAAGCATTTCCCATTCTACATGTCGTATTCCCCTGGAGAAGGCGAGATCAGGGCTGCTGTCTTTTGACACGCTATTGCTAATCCAGGTGGGATACTGTGTGTTGTTCCACAGGGTGAGGCGGTATTCTTGGGCCACATTGTGGACTTCAGCCCCTTTATTTAGAGTTCGGTTGTATCCCAATGATACGTGGGGTACATTGAAGTCCCCACCCATTATAAATTTGTAGCATTTTGTAACTCTCAAGATGGTGCGAATTATGCTGTCAAGGTCCTTTAGTTTGTGTAAGGGTGGGCTGTATATGTTTATATAAACAGGATCCTCTGATTTTTCTTTGGCGGTAAAATTTCAACTACGGTGTTTTCAATCCTATGTTGGACGGAATGCTGCTGCGTCGTGAGGTATTTCGAAGTTAGGATGGCTGTGCGGGTCTAGCTCGGGGTTGGGGGTCCCTGTGTAGTCCAGATTGGTAAAGGCTGGTGGCTATGCTATGTGGCTATGCCATCCTCTGCTATGTGTGTATCGTATCCCCGCAACGTTACTGAATCTGTCCCTGTCCCTTAAAGGGACAAAATGTCCGGTTTTTCCTTTTCAGTTTGTTGTGAGAGATTGTATCTCTTTAGCCTAATTGTTCTACAGTTCCATTGCAAAATTTTGATTCGTCTGTCCGCACTCTTGTCGTCGAAGTTTCGAGAGGGGCTATACGTCATCATCGTCTAACGTCTCCTCCATTCTTGCTTCTCTTCCCGGGTAGCTTTCCGGCTTTTTACGGGCTTCGTCCTTTTCTTTTAAGGTGGTAACTATTCGGTCTAGTTCGGTCTTTTCATTTATGATAGTGCCCATTGTGTCCTGAATTTTTCTTTGGGTTTCCAGGTTTTCTTTGAGGGTGGTGTTAATATTCTCCTGCGCTGTCGTCAAGCGCTACCCCGACTCTAGAAAAACTCCCGCGCTAATGCTTAAGTAGGAAAGACAACCTGCTTGGGAGAGGTCAGCGCGGCTGTCGCATTCTCTAGAATGCATTATGGATAATTGGAGGCATGGCTACGAGTGTGCCACTTCTACCCGAGACGACTTGCAGATCCCGCCACCGCTGCTTCGAGTCGATGACAAAGAGCCAGTGGAAGTCTACTATGCTGAAGATAGCTTTGCATCCACCACTTGCCCCGAAGAAGACGACGACCTTTTCGATGCATATGACGACGATTACTAGCACCGTAACTATGCAAATAAGCAATGATACTGAAACTTAGTTATGTGTCCTGCAATGGTCGCTTACAACAGCTTCGCCATTCAAGAGAGAGAGAGAGAGAGAATCTACTTTATTTGGAACTTTGGTTTTAAAGTGGGGGAGTGGTGGTGGCCCATAGGGCCACCGAGACGTCGAGGGCCCGACCGGTGACCAGTTCTTGGCGGTCGTGGTCCGAGCACCCCAGAGCCTGTTCCCAGAGGGTAAGGGAGGGTAGAGGGGGGGAAAGGGTCGCGCGGACATTCGCAAAGCGAGTGATAGAGCGTGTCCGGCGCGTCACACAAGGGACAGTTGCGAGAGAAAAAGAGGTGAGGGTACTTATGCACTAATCGAGTGCGGTAAGGAAACCAGTGCGTCTGAAGAAGGCGCCACATGTGGGGCGCCTCTGCTGTGAGGGAGGGGTGAGGAGGGGGAAGTTGTCTGCGAAGGAGGCGATAATGTTGGGTGATGTCCCGGTATGTGAGCAGTACCGAATGGGACATCCCGGGAACGCCATGTTTAGGTGTAAAAGAAGCGCCTGCCCGGTGTGTCAAAGCTCGGGCTTGGTGGTGGGCAGCCTCATTACCACCTATGCTGGTGTGGGCCAAGGTCTACAGCAGCGTCGCGGGTTCAGAAGGGGGTCGAGTGCGAAGAGTTCTGAGGGCCAGTGATGAAATGGTGCCCTTAAGGTAATTTCGGATGGTGGGTTGCGAATCTGACAATATAATGAGAGGGGTGGGTGTTTGGGTAAGAGCGAGGGCAATTGCCGCCTCCTCCGCGGTGACTGAAGTCAAGGTGAGCACCGTGGCTGAAGCTTGCGGGTCGACGAAAGGTCCTCCTATGACCGCAATGGCAAAAGCGGGCTTGCTCGGATACTCAGCCGCGTCTACATATAGGACGTTCGGGGAAGGGGGGTAGCGTCTGAGATGATCCCGGGCACGGGCTTAACGGCGACGATTGTTGAAGGTGGGATACATATTGCGAGGAAGGGGTTTGATGTGGCTGCTGGAGCGGATTGAGAGACGGATAGCAGCCAGAGGATCGAGTAGAATGGGTGGGTTGAGGTGCGCTCGCTCAAGTATGCAGCAGCCGGTGGGCGTTTCGGATACGCGAGTGATTTGTGCATTGCGGTGCGCTTCCAGTAGCTACGTCACTGTGTTGTACAGACCTAGGGCTAGAAGTCGTTCGGTAGGGGCGTGTGTAGGCAAGCGAAGCGCTGCACGATAGGCACGTCTTAAAATAGCGTCCAAGGACTGCTGCTGTGTGCGGGTGATGAGGGTGGCGAACGGTAGGTGGTAGCAGAAGCGCGAGATGAGGAAGCTATGAAGGAGGCCATTCAAGACGCGCGTGAGTGCAAACTTCTCTTAATTTTTTATTTAAAAGTAGCAAAGAGGGAGGAAAAAAATTAGTTAATTATCCTAACTTGAGGATTCCGCTGCCCTCCAACGCCGCTGTGGGTCTTTCTACCAGCCATCGTTAGGGTCATCACTGCGGAGGGTGGCCTCCCACTGCTCCCCTGACGTGTTTGTGATTCGGTGTATAGTTGATGTTTACTCTCATGCCCATAAGAAGTAGTAAGCGTCTGCCATCTCCCGGCAGTGCAGATAAAAAAGGAACACCCCAAGGCTCAGTGATCTCTCCTCTATTATTCAACCTCGCTATGATCAAACTACCAGAATCACTAAAAAGAAGAAACATCCCCCTCGCGACGGGCACGATCAAATGCAGAGCATTTCTGCGGGGGGGCGGGCCTGCAAGTCGTATGGATTACGTATTGGTTGTTGTTGTTGTAATTGTTGTCTTCCAGCGTAGACATTGTCGATGAAGTCGATGGTGGAACGTGCCGTGAACCCCCTGCCGCGGCTATGACGCAACGTGGAGCGGCTATGACGCAACGTGGCGCGGCTATGACGCAACACAATCCAACACAATCCACTTTAATCCAATCCAATCCAAACCAATCCAATCCAATCCAATCCAAGTCAATCCAATCGAATCCAATCCAATGCCCCTCGCGAGAGAGTGTTATAGCGCCGAAATTGCCACCACGCGAACGCGTGATGCTGACGTCACGATCACGCCACAGATGTTAGCGACCGCAGCGCGCGCGAAAGACATGTGGTTTAAGCGCGAACCGACCGCGGCGAGAGAGCGCGATGCGAGCGCCCCACCTGTTCTTGCGCGCGATCCTAACGCGGCGAGAGAGGGTGTTGCGCACGTCCCCACCTGTTGTGCGCCCGAACCGAACGCGGCGAGAGAGGGCGTTGCGAGCGGAGAGAAGGCGAGGAGGACGCAGGGGAGAGGGCGCACCTCTGGCCGACGGTTGAATGAGTCAAGGATATAAGGCACGTTCGTAACTTTCCGTTCTGTGTCGGCTTTGTGGCTCAGTTGGTAGAGTACCGTGCACCTTGCGTTCCGCCCGCAGAGTCGTAGGATCGAAACCTGGCGCCGGCAAGTATTTATATAGTGTAGGGGGAGCGATGCGGACGCGGACTACGGACGCCAACGCGGGTGACATCGTGAGTTACTGAAATGCTCTGCATTTAAAAGAGAACATAGCGCGGGGTACCAGAAGTGTAATTTAGCCAGTCTGGGTAGTGTTTCTGTCTATAGTCTCCTGAGAGTTGGCTCTTCTTCTCTAGTAAGGCTTTTGTCCGATGGTGGATAAGCTCTTCTGTTGAGTCTCAATTTGCTTAAAAGTTCGGTTTAGGTTACGGTCACCATGTCCAAGTACGGAAACTGGTACAAGGGGACATGGATAAGAATACCTCGGGCTGTGGTATAAAATTGTGCACACATTTGAGCGGTCACTTACGAAGAAATGCGTATTCGCTTTGCAACGGTTGTCCACCCTTTGTTGGGAGTGGGCATTACGCGCAGCGAAGAGTTCTTTACGTCGTAAGCTTTCCTTTGGCCTGGAGGCCGTGTAGTTTCTGTGTGCGCACTTACTTCCCAGCTTAATTATCAGTGGTGTAACATGTCCAGTTGGTTGTCGTAAGGTTGCCGTGCCGAAAGGATTAAGTCCACCTGAATTCCCGCTTGTTTTGGTCGATGGCAGCTGCGTCTGACCATGTAGGGTGTGTGTTCCGAGCATATCTCGGTAAAACTGGGCGCCACTCACTCACACTTAAATAGAAAAATATATTTTTCCTTACGCACTCATTCACACTCATGCTCACCAGTCGCCCTCACCACTTGCCGACACCATTCGCACTGACTTGCGCTTACGCCCACCGCTCGCCATCACCACTCATACTCACACATGCTCACAATTCGCCGTCACCCGTGCTCGTGCTCACCACTCGTCGTCTCCCCTCACACACGAGTGTGTGCAGCAGACCCTCTACGAGTCATGAAACCAAACAGTATTAGTGCATTACGGTCTCATAAGGCCACTCAAATCATATGCCTAAATCAACATCCCACCAGAGAATTAATTCTAGTGTGCCCCATAGCAGGAGCTCTGTGACGACACATTTCCGAAGAAAAAACAATCCCGCCATTAACAACCATCAGAGCGAGCGGCCCCTGCGACGAATAGCCAACAACGAGTACAAGCGCAATAGTGGCGCTCACCACGGTAAGTCCCGCAAATGGCGCGAGTAGCGCGAGTGCACTCGCGAGTGGTGAGCGGGGCTCCCCGCGAGTTGCTCTCGCACTTGCGAGAGGTAAGTGGGGCTCGCCGCGAGTGGCGCTCGCACTCGCGAGTGGTGAGCGGGGCTCACTGCGCGCGGGCCCCCACTCACTCGCCTTCACATTCCCCAGTCCAAAAACGATCGCGAAGCTCACTCAACACTCACTCATGAGTGGTGAGTTGGGGGTGTGTGAGTGCACTCGTGAGTGAGCCTGCCGACCTATGGTTCCGAGTGCGTGTGGGCTCTTTCTTGCATGACGTCATATTTTGTGTGTACGTGGTCTGGGTAGTATTGTAAGCCAGTTTTCATTACATTGGAACGATTTGCTGCGTAGTATGTGCTTGGTTGGTTCGGCGCACACTGCGGCTAGGTAAAAAATTTAAGGCTAACTAATTTACCGACCACGCGGTTTATGTACGTTTGATTCGCAATTTCTGTTATCGCTTTGTTAAATTCGCGCACGTATGAGTGAGCATTTGAAATGCATATTCGCACCGCAACGGCTGTGCGCCTTTTCTTTAGTGGGGATAGTGCACAGAGGACCGTTTATTACGTCTTAACGTTTGCTTTACACGTGAGCTCGTGCATTTGCACTGTGCGCGCTTACTCCAGCTTAATTGTAAACGGCGTAGCCTATCTGGTCAATGAGATGTGAACCAAAACACACTCGGCAAACATATTTTAATCATATCTATTTTTATCCAGCAAGGCACGTCTTCAACAAATTTATTTCCTGCAAGTTCAGCGTGAATGTGGCGTTCAGCAGATGCGCGAACACGAATTTGACCAGGCTACGGTTGAATGGTCTGCAATGCATTATTGGGTATACTTACGGAGTGTTTCTGGCGCATCTCAGACTCGGTGGTTCACTTTTTTCCTTCCCAATAGGATCATTTCACGATGGAACAATTTGAGAAACAGATATTGGAGCAGCTTGGCGTCAAAAAACTGAAACCAAATTCCACTCCCGGCATTTTTTCTCACAGGAAGCCACCTCAGCAGCACAAGCCACGTGCGCGACGTCATTATGGACCATTCTTCCACAAAAGTCCTAATTTGGTGGCACCAGTCTATGTTTTGTGATACACCTTATTGTTTTCTTTCGGTAATCATTGTGATATGGTTGCTCTTTCGGATTTGATTCGAATGTGTTCCTGTATTAGTGAAATGTACAAATATGCCAGAATGATATCCCAGAACAAAACATTTGTGTGTCCCTGCCTCCATTAATAGCGACTGTATGCGATCCCGTCAGGTTTAACTGCCGTAAGTAATTGCATGAAAAATTTGTATATATATTGCCACGAACCATGCATTGGGTTTGTTTATTTATGTTTTGTTTTTACTGCCCGGCCGCGCCCGGCTGTGTTCTGTGTCCCAAGCGAAGCGCGTGTTCTATTGTTTATTTTTATGCCGCACGGGTTATCTCATTCTTATACGGAGAGCGTTTCGCCCTAACGTCACTAGCCTCGAATTATCTTCTTTGATCTACAATGCTGTGGATGTAAATCGATGGTTCGAGAAACACTCACGCCGAAAGATAAAAGCCTGCAGAGCAGACGCCCCAGCATTCGACTCTCCGACGCTCACCTGCACACGTCATTTTGTTGACTGCTGCTTCGCCGCCCGTGTATTCTTTGAGTTGTTAGGGGAGCACAAGTTCGCTGCAATAAATGTGTTCTCCTTCAAGACAACTGCGTCGTCTTTGGCTGGGTGACAATATTTTTCTTGGAGGAACTACATCTCTTGTTCATAGGCGAACTAAGAGGCCACAATCTGTAATTTCACAGTTTAACCGGTCGACTGATCGCAGTCTTCTCTGATGCCTATTCCAAGAATTGCGTGCCTACATTTTTCACTCGGTTCGCACCTGAACGGACGGCCGCACGTGCAATTTAATCTAGCCGGCTGCGAATTCAGAGCAGCAGGAATTTTGTCACTGTACGTGCACACACGCACAAAAGTCATGTTCAAGAAATTGCGAAATACAGCTGACAACTTTCGGTAGAACGGATATCCCGTATAACTTGTCGATCAGGTATTTCGCAGTACGCCTTAATTTTTTTTACTTTCTTTTTAAATCTTCCCAGCCTGTTATCCGTGTAGACAAAACAAAGACATACTCCTCAACCCGCCCGAAGTGACAAAAAGGATTAAACTGTCGTCGACCCGCTCAGGATTTGAGACGGTCACGTGACACGACACAGCATTGTCACTCTTTGACGCCAGAATCTTTAATTAACGTCGTATACGTAGAAAAAAAAATGAGACCTACTTTTTTCTCGAAGAAATTCGTAAGAGCAGAATATTTTATGATAGGTGCATTCATAAACACGTGAAACACAGACACAGCCTCTCCGTTAGTGAGGAGTGGTTGTCCGTCACTACGGCCAACACGATATCTCTTATGATTCGCCCATTGAACTGTTGATTTTGCGATCAAATGACGGTCGCCTTTGCTAGACCGTGTTTGTTCAGATCTCAATGTGCATCATTTTCGGTGGCCTATTATCCATTCACCTCACTTGTGAGTGACTGCTTACTTTCAGAAGCCCACCGACGCTAGTGTGTGATGCGGTCCATAGCAGCGGCGTACGCAATCTGCCGGAGGTCGCCTCTACGATACAAGTTTGCCGGGCTTAACGCACCTGTCGGTAGGTATCTGCCGTACGAAGGCCTCCCCGCTTTCGCTCTGGTCGCGAACCGCTTTCCTGCTGTATACCATTTACTTACGGTGTTGAGCGGTGCTTGTAGGCGCCTGCAGGCGCTGCAACAATTGGGGCCGAAGTATAACGCCCTTGGATGCCCACTTAGCCCTTGCTGCCCTCCTCTAGCCCGGTACATCTCTGGCTCCTCGTAATCAACCAGGCTTTGGACAGTGGTTGTGCGACGTGTCGGGAACGGCATCTGTTGCAGCTCCGTCATGTCGCTTGCCTCGCCGAGACTTGGCGGTGCCAATGACGGCTGCGTGTCCTCCAGCGACCACAGTGGAATCAGCTGGCGCGTGGCTCCTGACTTGGACGCATGATTGTGCGCCGAATCCCAGGGTTCGACGGTGAATGGCCTCACTGGCATTGGCATGCTCCTCTCTTTTTCGGACGCCTCAGATTCAAGTTGGTCGTTGGTCTTATCCTGCGAAAAAGATTGGCAGATATAGACGAAATTTGTGGGGTCGAGGAATCTTAACAAGGTTGCTATTTCATAAACCCGCCTCGATCTTCAATGAAGTGAAACTCACAGTAGGGGACGAGGTTGAGGAGAGGTCAGAGATGGCGAATATCTTTTGTGACCTCAACCTAGCTCACGAGTTATAGATTGAGTCCCGTGTAGGCTGGGTCAAAGGTTGATGTGACATCCAAAATCACTGCAGTTATATTTCGTGTAGATATTTTTTCGCCTCCACGCTACTTCTACTGTACACGAGAAAACCAACCAAATGACCCATAAGCCAGTGCCACAAGAGTTGCAGTAATTATACACAATACGTTTAGTTAGCTATTCACTTGGTTTCATATATATTCGACCGCCATATGATATACAGATGCGCTCGAAGGCTTTATATAAGCGAAGAAAGATGGTTACTGTTCGCGATGAACAATTGAAGTTGCAGGATTATGAAGAACTTCCACCGAATAGTTCTTAGTGAACAGACCTTCTCTAAAACCATGCTGATTTTGAGTATTACGGTTAATTTCATCGGCAAAAGAAACAATGTTTTTAGAATGCAATGCTCCACGGTGTCGTATGCTGAACACGCCGTAGAAATTGGGCCGGAATGAGGTGGTTCTGAAACACACGAAGTTAAAGGAGCCATGAAGAGAAAACACAAATTTGGTTCATTCAAAAGATTGTCTCGTTAGAATCATACTGACACCACTTTTAACGTAAACTTCGCTCAAATAAGCTACATAATTAGGAAAAACGGGAATGGTCATGCGACCCACCAGCTCATTTCCCGCAACAGAACCTGTGATGTCACATGGGCTAAGCTCTGCGATTGGCGGAGGCTGGCAGAAGCAGACGCAAATTAGGTAGAGCTTACAAACTAGACGAACGAGCGATTTGCGCTTAAATTTAGGGCACATTCTTTACAAAGCAATAAGAATGATGGGACAAACAGTGGAAGTTACGAAAGCACATGTAAACATAGAAGTACTGATGCGTTCTGCTGTTCGTACTGCGCACAGCATGCTTTGGTTTAGCTGCACAGCACTACGGGGCTTGGGGTTGTCTCAGACGACGCTGGCCGATTGACGCAAGCAACGGTGTCTTACGTGACCCCATTTGTCGAGCGAGCACTGTTTCAGGGAACGAATATTTTCTCCCAGAATAAAAACAAGACAGGTTTAAATGCGGGCAAAAACAAACCAAACGCTTGCCACGGTATGGTGGCGCCATCTAGGTTACGGAACGTAAAGAAACGCGGGAACAAACCAACACCGCTACAGGGTGGAGACAACCTTTGAACGGTCCCGTGCCGCCGCAATTGGGCCAACGGGCTCAACGCGTTATTCTTTTCGTTTCCCACGAGACCTAGCAACGCGAAACAGACAATATGATTCAAACTTCTTCAGTAAACCGCGTTGCGGCGATAATTTTAGCGCGGTTTTGACACAATGACTTGCTTCGGCGGCGAGCGAGCAACCGAACATGGCGGCGCCAGCGTTACGTGTCTCTACCCTGTACGGCGGATGCGTGAATGAAGGTATTCTATATAGGCTGCAGAGCGGTCGGTTCCCGCGATGTCACTTGGGATCACGAAAACGCACGATTGAGCGGGAAAATCAAAATTTTAACCTAAATTGTTTAATTTCTCAGTGAATAAAGCACCGTTTGTATCCGGACAAGCGCTGGGGGCACTATAAAAAACGAAATCTTTCGAATAAAACCAACTTGCATTTTCTCTTCATGGCTCCTTTAAGAAATAAAAAAGCTTTGTGGTGCAGTGGCTAGAGTACCATGTACCTTGCGTTCCGCCCGCAGGGTCGAGGGATCGAAACCTGGCGCGGATAGTATTTTTTTATATATATTAGGGAGGGGTGCAGTGCGGACTACGGACGCCAACGCGGGTGACATCGTGAGTTACTGAAATGCTCTGCATTTAAAATTTCCGTGTTGCAGTCAAGAAACATCCCGCTCGCGAGGGGCACGATCAAATGCAGAGCATTTCCGCGGGGGGGGGGCACCTGCAAGTCGTATGGATTACGTATTGGTTGTTTTAAATGCAGAGCATTTCAGTAACTCACGATGTCACCCGCGTTGGCGTCCGTAGTCCGCATCGCTCCCCGTCGGTCTGGCATTGGATTGGATTCGATTGGATTGGATTGGCTTGGCTTGGCTTGGCTTGGATTGGATTGGTTTGGATTTGGATTGGATTGGATTAAAGTGGATTGTGTTGGATTGTGTTGCGTCATAGCCGCGCCACGTTGCGTCATAGCCGCTCCACGTTGCGTCATAGCCGCGGCAGGGGGTTCACGGCACGTTTCACGTTTCACCATCGACTTCATCGACAATGTCTACGCGGGAAGAGAAGGCGGCGCGGCGGCGTGCTGCGGATGTTGAGCGCAAGCGAGCCGCCGACGCCGAACTTCGCCAGCGAGAAGCCGCAGCCATTCGTGAACGTCGGGCGGCGATGCGGGAGGGAAAACAAGCACAAAAAGAACAGAACTCCTGCTGGCGCAGTTTCAGGCAGGGGGCGCGCGAGCACTGCGAAGGCGGGAAATTTGAAATGAGTCGGGTGGTAGCAGTGAGCGGATAACGGCGCTACAGCCCATTATGGCGAATCAGTGCTCTGCATTTCCAACAGTTTTCACGTAGAGTGGAACGGCTGTAACTTTTTTCTTGTAATTGTTGTCTTCCAGCGTAGACATTGTCGATGAAGTCGATGGTGAAACGTGAAACGCGCCGTGAACCCCCTGCCGCGGCTATGACGCAACGTGGCGCGGCTATGACGCAACGTGGCGCGGCTATTACGCAACACAATCCAACACAATCCACTTTAATCCAATCCAATCCAAACCAATCCAATCCAATCCAATCCAAGTCAATCCAATCGAATCCAATCCAATGCCCCTCGCGAGAGAGTGTTATAGCGCCGAAATCGCGCCACCACACGAACGCGTGATGTTGACGTCACGATCACGCCACAGATGTTAGCTACCAGAGCGGGCGCGAACGACATAAGCGGCGAGAGAGGGTGTTGCGCACGTCCCCACCTGTTGTGCGCCAGAACCGAACGCGGCAAGAGAGGGTGTTGCGAGCGGAGAGAAGGGGAGGAGGACGCGGGGGAGAGGGCGCACCTGTGGCCGACGGTTGAATGAGTCAAGGATATAAGGCGCGTTCGTAACCTCCCGTTCTGTGTCGGCTTCGTGGCGCAGTGGGCAAAGCACCATGTACCTTGCGTTCCGCCCGCAGAGTCGTGGGATCGAAACCTGGCGCCGGAAAGTATTATTTTTTAAATGCAGAGCATTTCTTAGCCTCGCCTGTTCCTGCGTCGGACGGTGTCAACAGTTCCGCGTCCGCAGCAGGTGCGCCTCTCCTTCCCTCCTCTCTCTCAGCAGCAGCTGGCGCGCGCATGCGTCGTAGTCAGCCCGTTCGCTCCGTCGCGGTCTCGGCGTAACAGGTGCGTGATAGCAGCGCGGTGGGGCTTGGAAGAACGCGCGCTGCTTGCGCATGCGCTCTCCCCCCCCCCCCCCCCTTGTACTGCTCTCCCTCTACTGCGCGCGCTGCAAATATAGCGGCTAGCGGTCGCTCGTGTTTCAGTCACTGCGTTGCTCCTTCCTTCCTTGGTTGACGCTCGTGCCCACGTTTACTCGTGTCTGCTACTCCAGCATCACGGAAGAAGCGATGGAAGCAACACTGCCTTCAATCAGTACTGAGGCCCCAATGCTCTGCATTTACTCGTGTTCCCCTCGCGGGAAGGCGCGGGAATTTTTTTTTCTATAGTGTAGGGGGAGCGATGCGGACTACGGACGCCAACGCGGGTGACATCGTGAGTTACTGAAATGCTCTGCATTTAAAATTCCTTCATTGTATGAGAACGTCAGTGGCGTTCAAAAAATCATACAACGAAGAAAATATTTCGGCATCCATTCAGCGCATCGATTGAGGAAAGCATTGCCTGCAGCCGGCAAAACGCTCTTCTAATACACTCGAGCGGCCTGCTCTCTACTGCATGGGTGGCATCTGCTAATTTCAGACCGGTATACTATGTGAACATGCACAGACAAATAAACGCTATTGCCGTCTCTTTTCCCTCTTCGCTATTCTCCGCGCTCCTAATTTTGCCATGAGAAGCGGTGTCTGCGGTGCCGGGCCGGGAACACAAAATATGAAATAACCCGCCTCGAACAGCAACCCCGCCATACCTGCGTCATAGCAGCAGTGAACCATACCCCAACCCCCTCTACCTCGACCCCCAATCGCCCTGGCCACCACCCTCCACCCCACCCCAACCCTCATATTAACCAATTCCCAAACGGCCATTAGAAATTTCATCAGGGGCATCATTTCGCTCCTCTCCCACACAACTTTCTGCTCCAACCCCCCTCCTGAGCCCTCCATCTTCTTTTTGCGGACTCCTGGACATATGGGATTTAAGCACACGAGGTGGCCCGAGCTTTGATACACCGGGCCCCTCAGCAGAGCCCCCTCGCCGCATCCCAACCACCTGCACACCTATAGAGGCACTACTCACCTGGCCCTTCCGCCCCCTCACCCCTCGTTATCCCCCACAGAATCAGCACTCTGGAGACAAGTCCAACCGCACTCCCGCCCCACTCGAGCCACCCTCACGCATATCACTATCCCTCTTTCCCACACTGCCGGGACTGCGAAGATGAATGAATGAAATTTTGTTAACGATTCGAGGGCTTGGTAGTCTAGTTGGGGAAGAGGGAAGAAGGGAAAGCGAGTGGGGAGGCCGTCAGAGTCATCTGGTCAGGTCTGCCGCTCTCACGAACTCCCACAAAGTAAGGATCGTGCTCGCTGCGTCCAAGTGAGGGGGCGGGGTTGTTTATTCTTCCAATG
Source organism: Haemaphysalis longicornis (assembly GCF_048455015.1). NCBI lineage: Eukaryota > Metazoa > Arthropoda > Arachnida > Ixodida > Ixodidae > Haemaphysalis > Haemaphysalis longicornis. The sequence goes on from NW_027526314.1 coordinate 3,250,982, forward strand.
AGGTAGCGCTGGCACCCTTGTGCCTGTTCCTCAGCGTTACAATGCCGGGGCGGTCCCACTGTAGGTACCTTAACGTTGGAGAGGCACCGGTATTGCACCGTGCTGCACGTTGCAGTGGCTACCTGGTCGCACTCCTCGTTTTGATAGGTGTCCGCCTGTAAGTCAGCGCCATGTGTTCTTTTGGATGCAGCGTGTGCTCGCCACTTTGCCAGAACATCTTGCCAGAAGGGCAGCACCTTTGCCAGAAGGGCAGCACCTGTCCTACTCTTGTAGATTAGCACTTCCGCACCGCGCGGAAGCTCTTTGACAAGTGGGTGTGGATTGTGCGGCACCATTTCCCTCAGTTCCCGTTTACCTTGCACCTTTATCCGCTCGCGTTCCTCGTCCGGGTCAACCAGCAGCGGACCCTGATGGACTACGTCAAGGGGGGCGAGCGGAAACGTACCAGCTCGCTCACCGCATCATGGGCGGCGCCGTTACCGATGCTGCTCACATGCCCCGGGACCCAGTCCACCCGCATCGTCACGCCGTAGAGCTCGTAAAAGGTTGAGCAAGCGATGTTTACGTTGTGCGCCAAAGCGCCGGCTATAGGTGTCTTCGTCAGATATTTTAGGGCGTCCATAAGTCGGCAACAATGGTGAAGGTTTTTCCTCGCACAAAACCTGGGCTGGTCCTTGCACATTCAGTAAACTTCTCTAGTGCATAAAGGATGGCCTGCAGTTCAAAGGACCTCACAGGTTGCTCTTGGCAGTATCGAAAAGCCTGCGCGTCCCGCTGCTCTCCTCGGACGGCAGCGACCGCTCCCCGGAAGGTATTTGGATCTCAGGCGGCGTCCGTGAAGATGGCGTTGTCCTGGAAGTCAGCCCTCAGCAAGGGCGGTTCGTTGGGCTGTGTGATCCCCTTTCGTGTGTCGGCGCGTGACTGGCTTAGTGACACGAACCTGGACGTCGTCCCAGGGAGCGATCTCGCGGAGAACTTCTTTCTGTTCTACCAGCTGTTACCCGTCCAGCTCTAGGAGCGACTGGCCCGCTCACGTGTAGAGACGGCGGCGATCATGCCCTGCCTGGCGTTATGCGATGATGTCTCTGAGCGGCGGGATGGGAGAGTAGCGGTGCAGCTCCTCGACCCGGGCAAGGCGGGGCAGGCCCGTTATCCCCCGAAGAAATTCCCGGTGTAGTCTTTCCAGCTTGTCGTATTGCGATTTTGTCAGGTCAAAACACAAAGCTCCGTAGCAAGCTTTTGACGGTAGTATTGCCATTGTTATTGTACGAGCTGTGCGTGTGCTGTCTCTTCCGAATTTGTGGACTATGCGTCTTACAAGAGGCAGAAGCAGGTTCCATTTAGGCTCTAGCTGCCGCACCCACGTTGCCTCGCCTCCGCTTTCATGTATCAGGATGCCAAAAATGTTGATGTGCCGGTATGGAGCTCTTTCGAGTGTCTGGCCGACAAAGCAGAGCTTGATCTTTTCGTTCTCAGCCATCGAGCCACCCAGGAGAATGTATTTTTTTTTTTTTCGGAGGAACTTCCATTCCCGTACTCTTTAAGTACTCGGCTAAAGTATAGAGGGTGTCTTTTATAGCGTTGGCTGAGTCTTCTGTTGTTCTAACAGCCTGTGAGAGGGTCCCCGGGCTCCTTCCACAGCGTTACATCGTCGGCGTTCATGATGAGGCGCACACGATGAATTTCCCGCAGACGTGTAGCCAGCCCTTGCTTCACCAGGTTAAATAGCGTGGGCGACAGTATGGCACCCTGGGGAACGCCAATGCTGCTGCTGTAGGTCTTACGGTTCCTGATGTCACTCCGGATCTTAAAGGTGCGGCCCTCCAGAAATGATCTGCTGAGGCCCCTGGCTGCGTGTCTTCGAGTGCGGAGATTACTGCATCGTGCGTTACGGTATCCTTGCCTTCCGCAGGTCGACGGCTGCCAGTATGCAAGGAATCCTTTTAACACGAAAGTTTTATTCCTGGATACACGAAGATTTCCCTGACGTTATATCTGTCAAGGAAGTGACGCCAGTACAGTAAAACGAAGCAAGCGGCCTGTAAAGGGTGCACCCTTACTCTCAGGGTCTTCTTGGGGGAAAGCAACCTGTAGTACTAAAGAGTATGTTATACTTAGGGCTGTTCGTTTTCGAGTTTTATATTAGATGCGAAGCATCTCATGGTCGGGGCCATGTCCCTCCCTTGTCGTTGTCGTTGTTGCGCCGTCCGCACCCCCACTGCGCATGCTCGGCTTGCTGAACACCCGGTGGTGTCTTACCCTTCTATGGCTCCTGGAGCGACAGTGTTGCCGGTGTCTTCCTAGGCCGGAACGAGACGAGCACGCTTCCCCTTTAAGGGCTCCTGGAGCGACAGTGTTGCCGGTGTCTTCCTGGGCCGGCACGAGACGAGCACGCTTCACGCGCCTTCGACGTTTCATCGTCGTCGGCAGCGGTGTGCGTCGGCGAGTCTCGACGGGCCGTGATTACAAGCAGCCCACAACCATCTGGGGAACGTGCACCGACCTCATCTTCAGCAGCTTTAGGGTTCGTCCACTACAAACCCTTGCTTTACATTTCACAGACATAAGGCGGTCATAATCAAAGCGGAACGCCAACCACAGCTCGACGTCACCTACGTTGAACATGATGATGATATAGCTTAAATAATGACACACTCATACCACGTACAACGTCTCTAACTCTCTCTTTCATGCCTCTCCACTCTAACACCCCCACCACCCTCCAACAAAATTACACCATCTTCCCGTAGGGGAACCCTGAGTAGTATGCGAAACAGCCATGGGGTCAACGCAATTTCCCATTTCGTAGTTCCGGTAAGTGAAAAGTGTGGTAGTTACCATGGAAACCAAACGGTAAATATAACAGTAGCTACGTACCTCAACCTCACGGAAACGACGAACTGAAAACTAATGGGCGCTTGAATCGACCTTATGCCTGCTTCGCATACTACTCAGGGTTCCCCTACGTGCAGATGGTGTAATTTTTTAACGCGAAAGTGTTTTATGCCGCGATACACCAAGTATTACTGACGTCATATCTGTCAGGGAAATGACGCCAGTGCACCTGTGCAGAAGTGACCCACCCGCCGGACGTCGCTCGCCAAGCACATCCACAAGACAGCTTCGGACCCTCAAATCATGCTCAGCTGCAGATATCGCTGGGCATTTCACTTACGTGTTTTACCGATTCCATGACAGAGGAATAAACCACAGTTTTCCCTCACCTCCACTTTTGAAGACCACGACGGGGCAAGAAAAGGCTGTCATGCTTGCAGAGACCTGGTCGGAATCCTGTCTGTCCCGGGTCTAAGTAGAAGTAGGGTTCTTTCTTTGCCTCTTCAAGTAGTAGTTAGGCCGGGTGAGAACCAATCGCTCCAAGAGCTTACTGAGTGTTGAGGCAAGCGAGATGGGCCTCAAGCTACTGATGCTGATGGCTGGCTTCCCTGGCTTGGGAATGGGGCTCACCACGGAGTGCTTCCATTCAGCAGGGATATCGCCTAACAGCCACCCCTTATTAATTTCTTCAATAGCTGCATTTTCCCGTGTTCGTTACCGTTGTGCAGCATCTACCAGGTGATGCCATCCTTTCCAGGCGTGCTCTTCGCGTTGACGCATTCGAGAGCCATCACCAATTCTTGAATTGTGAAAGGCGACTCAATATCTTTGTCGGAAGTAGGTGCTGTGTGTTGAGAAATTGTGGGATCTGGTGGCACTGCTCGCTGCGGGAGGAGCGTCCCTGCTGCCTTGTTTTCGACGTCGGCCACCGGGTCGCCGGTCACCGGCTTGATGTTTTTGATGGTGTTCCCAGCCTTCCGGTTGCCTGACATAGCCTTTTAGGTCTGCTAGAGCTTCCGCCCGCCAGTCGATTCATTGAACGAGGCGCAGTGGTTATGCCAACGTTCCAGAGATAGCTTTTTGGCGTAACGGTGCGCTTGTGCGGTCTTATTGCGCACCTTGTCTGCATCGAGGTAAACTCGATGCAGATGGCTACGGGTGTCTCAAAGGTTGAGAAGGTGCTAGTCGGGTGTAGGAAGGTATTCCTCCACCTCAATCTCTGCCTTCCCGGGCACCTAAGGAAAGCTTCTGAAGAACGGATCGAAACCTGTCCCAGTCGAGAGCTGCGGTCATCCGTTTTTTTCGCCCTGTGGCTCGTACTTCAAGTTCAATCCAGATCGGACAATGGTCGCTACCCATTCCATCGAATGCTACCTCCTGCTACCATGCAGCACGCCGCCGCCAGCCAGCATGTCGCAAATCATGTTTGAACCTCCCGCGCAAATGTCACGAGTTTCGGATTAACCCCGCACAAGGGAGCACCGAGCATGTTCTAAATCGTGTTTGAACCTCCCGCACAAACGTCGCATGGTTTGGAATAGCGGAGAATTGAACAGCATCTGGGGAAAGTGTCAGGGGGAGGGCGCTCCTTGGTGACGACGCATGAGACGTGTGTGAGGTAAAGGCACTGAGAGAGATGACGCACGTGTCGTACTCCCCCGTTGCCTTCACTAGACGCTCCTCTCAGTTTTCTTTCTTTCGTCAATCCTGCGTTCGCTCACTCGGTTACGCGGGCATACACAGACACCGCTCCCGCGAAGCCCAGGTAACGGCTGCCAAAGGGCTTCCCCCTAAAACTACCCAAAGCCGCCGTCACCGTTTCCGCTAAAATTCCACTTCGCCACGCAGCGGCGAGTCGCTCCCGGTTGAAGAGAAACTTGAAAATTTGGAATGCCGGCGTGAGCCCATATTTCTTTTGCAGCTTGGAAGGCCTTACAAGCGACATTTTCGCTAGTGTCTTTCACGCCTAAGTATCCGCATTAACCAGTTGCTGGTTTACGCGTGCACGGTTTACGGGTGGGAAAAGGGGGCGCGGACACACAGCTACGTTTTATGCCGCTGCCAATGAAATGTCAGCTGTGCTGGTGGGAGATCTAACTATCGAAATTACATGGCTTAATACGCTTAGTCGGCTGTGCTCCTTAATCTAGTGGTTCAGATATGGGTTGATGTGTTACACAGACACTTTACACAGACAGTAAGATGCCTACGAGGGGGAAGCGAATCGGGTAGCCACATGTTTGTACGCGAGAATGGAGCTAAATGGCTTCCAGGTTTTAAATCGTTATGGGGCTGTTTCATGCCGTTCCTTTGTAGGAACAAGAGCAGGAATTGAAGCATTGGCCCGAACACAAGCGCGAACGAGGGCAAAAACAACGGAACGCTGCTGGCACCGCCGGAACCCCCTTAAGTTCAGCTCGTCGAGTAGCGGAGAATACCTCCCGGATGAACAGCAATTTGCCCGCTTGGAACGCCGGGGTGAGCCAATATCACTTCTTAGAGGGCTTTCGGGAGATTTTTCGACCGCGTCTGTCACTTCTAAGCACGCGAACATGAACGGGTGCCGGGTTATGCTTGCGCAGGTTTGTAGTGCAGAATAGTGGAAGAGATGAGGGGGGGGGTGGGGTGCGTGCACACGCAGCTACAGGTTTCATGCCCGTACTGATGGATGGCATGTCCGTTGTAGTGGTGCGAGGTTGAAACTCGGACGTTAAACGGCCAAATGGGACCTGTCCGGAGTCCTTAGTGGTAGAGTGGATTGTGTTTGGGTTTTTCACAAACAGTAGATGCTTACGACGCGGGGCGACACAGGCGGCTCCTTGTTTGTCTGCAAGGAAAAAGCTTGGAACCTTCAGAGGTTCATTCAGCTAATTGGTTAGGAAGTATGCTCCCTCGCAAATTACAACAAACGTGCTTTTTTGTTCGTGCACTTCATGGACTGTGTCCAGCTTTGCAGGTCATCCTTCTTCACAGAGTGGAAGGGCACTAATTTTTTAGACTGCGGACGCTACCGTGTCGTATGAAAATGTGTCGGTTTGAGGCAGCGACTGATTGTCATTGGACAGCTAGAACGTGCTTTTTGCTCGGCGTTGCGAGCGGCTGCTTTGCGGTTTTCAGCTCGTGCTTGTGCCGTTTAGTGTGTTGGTTTTTCGGATGGCAGACGGTGCGAAAACCTTTCGCCGTCGACTTTCTCTGCGTGACCAACGTTCCTGCATCGCTTCCTTGACTTTCTTATCCAAAAGCCTACACGCTGGGCACTTTTTGTCGGTTCCCAAATGACCATCCTTCCCGTAGTTGGCGCACCTTTTTTCGTCTTTCTGAGGGCAGGCTTCTGGCGGTTCCTCGTGGGAGGAGTCGCACTGCGAACACACAGACTTCTCCTTTGGGCACACATCCAGCTTGTGGCCTCGTCCGTGACAACAAAAACACGCCATGGTTCACAACTCGTACGGGCTCACTCGTTTCAGAAAATCCTAGTATTTCACGTACCGGGGTGGATAACGCGACGCAAACGTGATCAAAACCGCCCTTTTCTTTCCCATCGGATGGGCTTGCAGCACCTGGACGCTCTCGGACTCCAAAGATTCAACCAACGTCTCTGACGTTTCGCCTGTAGTGCAGTCGTATATGACGCCGCGCGACATGCCATGACTGGAAACCTGGTATACAGTCACGGAAAAGGATAGGTTCGATGGAGTGTCTAACGCACTTAGTCTTAGTACTGCCGATGCCTGCTTCTTGTCCCAGGTATGCAGAGTGAGGCTGTTAGACTCCTTGTAGAAGTGCGGAAGTTCGTGCTTCGCTAACTGCTGGTTGTGCGAAAGGGCACAGATAGCCCGTCTAACTCCCTGAGGGTTCAGAGATGTTATACTACGTCGCTCCGTGGGCCGTATTGACAACACGAAGGTGCCGAGTTCGATGCGCTCAGTGGCTCTCGCCGATTTTGCGAACGTCCCGCTGCGCTGTACCAGTGCTTTTCCTTTGGCGCGAGTAGTTGCGCGCTCCCAAATGATGATGATGATGATGCTTAGTGGCTTCCCCTTTGTAACGTGGTGGCGTTGCACATCGGCCTTAGTCGCAATACCGCTGTACAAACATTTCGTATCCTTCAGCGCTCTCCTCCGGGTCGGCTGCACCAATCACCCTGGAAACTTGCCGCTTTGCGTAATGTGACTTCGTCGGCGTCCTCGGAATCCGTTTGCCGTCGCTTGCTGGCTTGCTGCAGTCTGCGATGAGTTCTAGTTCTCACAGTAAGCCGCCAGTAGCCGCTACAGACGGCGCACGCCGTCGTCGATGCGCAGTCCAGAGCTCCTCTGGCTCCACTCCGCGGGTTAACGCGGAGGGCGAGCATGACGTCAGTTCTCCTGATAAAATCGCAGCCGTGGAGTTGCCAGTGCCAGTGATAGATGGCGACGCCATCCCGACGCAGGCCGCCCGGCTGCCGCCCCTGTCGTTAGGGTTAGCTTTGGTTCAGCGTGTACACTAGTAATTAAAGTGCCGTAGGATGCTGAACGAGTGCACAAAAAAGGGGGAAATTTTCCACACGTGTGCGGAAGGTCAGTTTTCACGATTGTAGAAAGCCACAACAATGTCCGAGGACATGAAACATGAATACAGGCTTTCCTCTGAAGCACAAAATAAACGTCCTCTCTTCCTGTGGCGCTACAGCAGCGCCTCCTGTGTGCGTGCGTGTGTGTGTGCGTGTTGTGCGTGTGTACGTGTCTGCGTGCGTGCGTGTGTGTGCGCGCGTGCGTGCATTGCGTGCGTGCGTGTGTGTGCGTGCGTGTGCGTGTGTGTGCGCGCGCGTGCGCACCTGCGTGCGTGCGTGTGGGCGTGCGTGTGAGTGTGCGTGTGTGTGCGTGAGTGTACGTGCGTGCCTGAGGGCGTGTGTGTGTGTGCGTGTGTAAGTGTGTGGGTGTGTGTGCATGCGTGCCTGCGTGCGTGTGTGTGTGTATGTACGTGTGTGTTCATGTGGGTGTGTGTGCGTGTGTGTGTGCGCGTGCGTGCGTGCGTACGTGCGTGTGTGTGCGTGTGTGTGCGTGTGTGCGGTGTGTATGTGTGTGTGTCTGGTGGGTGTGTGGTGGTGTGTGCATCTGCGAGTGTGTGTGTGTCTGGTGGGTGTGTGGTGTGTGTGTGTGCGTACCTGTGTGCGTGTGTGCGGTGTGTGTGTGTATGGTGTGTGTGCATGTGCGGCGTGCGTGCGTGCTTGTGTGTGTGTGTGTGTGTGTGTGTGTGTGTGTGTGTGTGTGTGTGTGCGTGTGTGAGTGTGTGTGAGAGAGAGAGAGAGAGAGAGAGAGAGAGAGAGAGAGAGAATTTACTGGCTCAGGATAGTTTAGGTCCGGTAACTTACACTTCTGGATAACCAAGTCCATAATGCTGTCGGTATAATGAGCTGGAAATGCACTTTTGAAGTATTCGCAGAGCTTTTGGGCTTCCGCTCCAGCTTCGGTTGGCGGAAAATTGAATTTTTTCGCTTTCTCCAATTGAAGTAGTGCCCGAACTTGTAAGTAGCGATATAGGGGAATCTATGCCTAAGTTTTCTCAACCTCGAGATTTTGCCTTTCAAGTGTGCTCTATTTCACTCTATTTTAGCAGGGATATATATCGACGAGCAACACTCAATGGTTGAATCAAAGATTGACCACAACCCACCGCTCCCCCTTCCCCTGAGAGTGCGAACCATTTCATTAAGGTGAAGAAGAAGATATAAGCAGCCTTCTTGTGAAGAGTTTCGAAAATTGTGAAGAGACGATGGCCCCAGCTGAGAGTGGTTTCTGAGCATGCACTTACGACCTGTTTGCAACTAGGCTTCCTTTACCGCTCGCGCACGCTAGTTAAAAATTTGGCCGACTGTACCCTTCCACTGTTCTTAAAGACCTGCTGCATATGTTTAATGCCTTTTGAGCCGAAACTCAAGCCCACAATTCTTGAGAGTTTATTTAAATGAAGTCTCCATGGGAATGCCGCATCAACTTGAATGACGCAACGATGCTGGTTTCTGGCCGCGACAGTCATGACGTAATCCTAAGAGCGGAAGACGTTGTTAAGAAGCTTGTCAAGTGGTCCGATCATCATCATCATCATCACCAGCCTATCTACGCCCACTGCAGGGCAAAGGCCTATCCCATTATTCTCCAATTACCTCGGTCCTGTGCCAACTGTGACCAATTTATCCCCGCAAACTTCTTGATCTCATCTGCCCATCTAACTTTCTGCCGCCCCCTGCAACGCTTGCCTTCTCTAGGGATCCACTCTGTTACCCTTAATGACCAGCGGTTATCTTGCCTTCGCATTACATGCCCTGCCCACGTCCATTTCTTCTTCTTAATTTCTACTAATATGTCTTTAACACCAGTTTGCTCCCTGACCCACTCCGCTCTCTTCTTGTCCCTTAATGTTACACCTATCATTTTCCGCTCCATTGCCCGCTGAGTCGTTCTCAATTTAAGTTGAACCCTCTTAGTGAGCCTCCAAGTTTCTGCCCCGTAGGTGAGTACCGGTAAGATGCAGCTGTCATACACTTTCTTCTTCAGCGACAATGGTAGGCTGCTATTCATTATCTGAGAATGTCTGCCATATGCACCCCACCCCATTCTGATCCTTCTAATTATCTCTACCTCATGGTTGGGATCTGGGGTCACAACTTGGCCTAAGTAGATATATTCGCTTACCACTTCCACTGCCTCGCCGCCTATCTCAAACTGCTGTGCTGTCCCGAGGTTATTGATCATTACTTTATTTTTCTGCATATTAATTTTCAGGCCCACGGTTCTACTCTGTTCGCCCAGTGCGGAAAGCATGCTTTGCAATTCGTCCCCCCAGTTACTTAGCAAGGCAACGTCATCACCAAATCTGAGGTTACTGAGGTATTCTCCATTAACCCTTACTCCCACCTGTTCCCAATCCAACGTTCTGAATACTTCTTGTAAGCATGCTGTGAATAACATTGGAGAGATTGTGTCTCCTTGTCTGACACCCTTCCTTATAGGTATTTTACGGCTCTCCCTTTGGAGGATGATGGTAGCTGTAGACCCATTGTAGATATCCTCTAGTATTCTTACATAATGCTCCTCTACCCCTGGTTCCGTAATGCCTGAATGACTGCTAGGGTTTCGACCGAGTCAAATGCTTTCTCATAATCTATGAAGGCTATATATCGGGGTTCAGTATACTCAACGCACTTCTCTATTACCTGATTGATCGTGTGAATATGGTCCATTGTTGAATAACCTTTACGGAACCCTGCTTGTTCTTTAGGTTGACTGAAATCTAAGGTTGCAGAAATTCGGTTGGCGATTACCTTGGTAAATACCTTGTAGACGACTGACAGTAAGCTGATCGGCCTGTAATTTTTCAAATCCTTCATGTCGCCTTTCTTATGGATTAGGATGATGTTTGCGTTCTTCCAAGATTCCGGTACCATTGCGGTCATTAGGCATTGCGTATACAGGTTTGCCAGTTTTTCAAGTACAATTTCTCCGCCATCCTTCAAGAGGTCTGCTGTTATCTGATCCTCACCAGGTGCTTTGCCCCCTTTCATTTCTTTCAAAGCCTTCCTTACTTCTTCGGTCGTTACTGGTGGAATGTCTATCTCCTCTGAACTACTGTCTCGTTCGGCATTATCCTGTATGTCCCGGCTACTGTACAAATCCCTATAGAACTCCTCGGCCACTGTGACTATTTTATCCCTATTTGTGATGACATTGCCTTGCTTATCCTTAAGTGCATACATCTGATTTTTCCCCACACCAAGACGTCTCTTCACTGCTTTCAGGCTACCTCCGTTCTTTACAGCGTATTCGATCCTCTCCATATTATACTTCCGTATGTCAGCTGTCTTACGCTTATTGATTAACTTCGAGAGCTCGGCTAGTTCTATTCTGTCAGCTGCGGTAGAGATTTTCATGGTTTGCCGTTTCCTGATTAGATCTTTCGTCTCCTGTGAAAGTTTCGTCTTCTGTGATAGTGGTCCGATGGTAACGCTCTAAAAATTATTGCGAGTAAGCCGAACGCCATTTTGCTCCATGCTAAAAATAAGAATACGCACATCCATACTAACCTTCAATTAGGCAACGTGCCCATAGAAATTGTTCACAGGCATAAAATTCTTGTGGTGGCTTTTTCTACTACCTTGTCCTGGTCTTGCCATGTTGAGTCTCTCAGGAAGTTATTGTCAGCGGCAGTAGGTGCATTATCGCGATGTCGACATTTCGTCCCGTTCAGAGCTAAACTACAAGCCTGCCATGCTTTATTCGCTTCCCACTTAAACTACTGCACCCTTTTTTGGGGCATCACTACTATTTCAAACTTAAACTCTATTAATTTGCTACAGAAAAAAGCACTCCGCTCCATACTTAAACTCTATTAATTCGCTACAGAAAAAAGCACTCCGCTTCATAGCTAACGTAGCGTACTCACACACAACCGTAGCGTACTAATGATGGTTGGGTATTTATGGCGCAAGGCCGACTAAGGGCAAGAGCGCCAGAGAAAAGGTTATTTAATGAAGTGAAGTGGTTACCACAAAAAGGTAGGCAAAAAAACGTGTAAACCGAACATAGTAAAATCAGTTAAAGATAATGGTGATGGCTGGTGTATGGGGCCAGTTTTGATTATGCGTGATAGGAAATGAGGTTTAAAAAACTAACGTCGGACGAATACCCAAACACACGTTTCACGGAAACCATGGCATCGTCACCCAGAAACAGCGATGGATGTAGGGGAATATGTTGTCTGTAGAGTTCTCTGAAGTGTTTGTGTCGTGTTGTGTGAAGTGCCTTGCATGTGATTAGTATGTGCACTACGGATAGGGCCTATCCGCACCTGCTGCACTGGGGTCTAGAAGATCCCGTCAGCAGATACGAGTGCGTTTCATGGGTGTGTCCTATCCGCAGCCTACCCAAGGCGACTTCCGTGTGTCTGTTGTGTGAGTCAGCTGTGTACCGTCCCAAGTGTGGCTTTATTACATGTAGTCTGTTGTCTGTCTGTTCGTTCCAGTGGGTTTGCATGTTCTGCGCAAGTGTTGTCTTATGTGTGGCTTGAGGTCTGTATATGGTACGGTTGTTATGTGTACAGTGTTCTTGAGTGCAGCAGCAGCGGCCCTCTCGTCTGCCAACTCGTTCCCAGCAATCCCAGCGTGTCCTGGGACCCAGCAGAGGAGCAGCTGATGCTTTTGCGCATACACAGACATGATGGTGTTGATACAAGATTACCTATGTGGTTTTTGGGGGGTGTATGCGATGATAGTGCGCGAACAACACTCAAGGAAGGAATCTGTGGAGATGATAGACTGCGGAATTTGATTTTCCAGTATGTGTCGTACAATGAGATAAATTCCATACGCTTCTGCTGAAAAAAATTGTGTGCACGCTCATGGTTTTGGCTGCATTAAAATTCGAACCATGAGCAGCGCAGGAGACCATAGTGGAGGTTTTAGAAGCGTCACTGTAAAATTCTGCAAGTGGGTATTTAAACTGCAGAGACAGAAAGTGCTGCAGTATTGCAGCTCGTGGTACCCGATTTTTGTCAAGTTTTATAAAAGAAAGGTCACAGGACACAGGGCGAAATTGCCAAGGCGGTAAAATGTTTGAAAAGGGTGACCTGTACACATCTAAAAACGAAGCGCTGAGATCCGAGGCTCGCTCTCTCACTCTAAGTGAAAATGGCAGAGGAATGGATGGGCGATTTACAAAGAGCACAGATCTGGATGTGTTGTTAAAGAGAGGATAAAAAGGATGTTTATTCAGCGATGAAATTTTAAAAGCATAAAGTAAGTCCATGTACGTCCGTTGGTTCCCAAGGCTCCACTTATTACACTCGACATACAGACTCTCGACAGGGCTAGTGCGAAAAGCACCCGACGCAAGCCGTAGCCCCAAGTGCAGCACTGGGTCAAGCATTCGCAACGCTGTTTTCGTCGCCGACCCATATACCACACTGCCATAGCCTAACGAGAACCAACCATAACAGTATAGAGCCGTAGTAGGAGTTTTTTGTCAGCCCCATATGATTGGTGGGAGAGAACCTTAAGGATATTCATTGTTTTCAGACATTTATGCTTAAGTTTCTTGATATGTGGGATGTATGTCAGTTTGTGGTCAAACACCACACCTAAAAACTTGTGCTCCTTTTTCACAGGAAGCGACATGCCATTGAGAGTAATGTCTGGGTCCATATGGACCCCGCGCTTCCTGGAGAACACAGCACAGGAGCTTTTTCCAGGATTCAATTTAAAACCATTCTTGTCTGCCCAGCCGGCAAGTTTCTTGACGCCGAGCTGGACTTGACGTTCACATATTGATATATTACATGATTTAAAAGATATCTGCACGTCATCTACATACATGGAATAAGAGATTGTTGGTAGCAGTGCTTTTACAAGAGAGTTCATCTTTACTATGAAGAGAGTGCAACTCAACACGCCACCTTGCGGCACGCCATTTTCTTGGACGTGAACCTTTGAGAGTGCACAGTCAACTCTTACTCGAAACGTTCTCTTTGACAAGTAACTAACAAGGGTGTTAACAATGTTACCCGAAACACCGAATGACTTGAGGTCACTAAGGATCCCATAACGCCAAGCGGTGTCGTAGGCCTTTTGGAGGTCGAAAAAGACAGTTAGACAGTTAAACAGTACTGCTTATGCACGAAGGCACCCTTGATGTATGAGTCAAGTGCTACCAGTTGATCGTTCGTCGATCGCCCCACCCTGAAGCCTGCCTGGCAGCTCTCGAGAAGACCGTTGTACTCAAGCAAGTACACAACACTGCAATTGATCATCTTCTCAAAGAGCTTGCAAAGGCAGCTCGTCAAGGCTATAGGACGGTAGCTTGAGGGGGACGACGGGTCCTTTCCCTCCTTCAAGAAATCCACTACTATAGCCTCCCTCCAAGAGTGTGGGATGTGCCCCGGAAGCCATATTTTATTATATAGATTTAGAAGTGCTTCAAGTGTGTCTGCGTCTAGGAGTTGTATCATTGTATATGTGATGTTGTCTGGGCCTGGAGCTGAGGGTTTACACGTGCTCAAAGCAGCCCTCAGCTGATGCAGTGAGAACTCTGAGTTATAAGATGATGTTGACCTATTGATATTTAGTATAGGCTTCTTTTCGGCCGTTTGTTTGTGTTTCATGAAAGTGTTTGTGTAGTGTGCTGAACTGGACACGAGTTGGAAGTGTTGTGCGAGTGTGTCAGCCTGGTCTTCGAGTGTGTCCCCTGTTGTGCTGACCAGAGGCAGGCTGTGTGTTTGTTGTCCTTTGAGTTTGCGTATTCTTGTCCATACTTTCCGTGTGTCTGTATAGGAGTTTATTTATGTTATGAAGCAACGCCAACTCTCTCGTTTTGCCTCACGGCGCACACGTTTTCCTAACGCCTTGGCCCGTTTGAACAAAATGAGGTTACCCGACGTGGGATACCGACGGATACCCCACGCCTTGTTCTGGGCCTCTCGCGCCCGCCTACAGTCCTCATTCCACCACGGCCTCCGCTGCTTGCGCGGGGCACCAGAGGCGTGGGAAATGGACTTTTCGGCGGCGTCGAGGATGTGCGCCGTGAGCAGGTGGGTAGCTTCTTCAACGTGTAGGTGTCCTATGGATGTGTGGTGTAGTTTGGATGTCTCTGTAAATGTATTCCAGTTAGCTCTTGCTTCATTAAACCTTTTATGGGAAGATGGACTGCTCGGGCCTGTACCTATATACGTTAATGAAGTGGGGAAATGGTCACTACCGTATGAGTCCGTGCCCACACCCCACTCAAGACATGGAAAGAGAATTGCAGAACCAATAGCCAGGTCAAGATGTGAGTATGCGTTGTGACCTGTGTTATGGTATGTAGGCTGTTTATTGTTGAAAGGGCATGCTCCTGAAGATGTAAGAAATTTCTCTATCAGGCGACCTCGGGCATCCGTTCTGTAGGAGCCCCAAAGAGAGTTGTGTGCATTAAGGTAGCCTATTAGAATGTACGGTTCGGGCAGCTGGTCGACAGGTGTCTCGAAGTCAGAGCTCGAAAGGGCACTATCAGGACGAATGTAAATGGAGCATACCGTTATCAGCCTATTAAAAATTATTGTGCGGATGGCTACAGCCTCAACGACGGTGTTCAAGGTGACAGGGTGGCATGCTAGGAATTTGCGATTTGCGAGCGATTATGGCCACAACGCCAGAAGAGTGTGCGCAGCCATCCCTGTCCTTTCTGTATACCAGGTAACTATTCAAGAAATTTGTGCGTTTGGAATTCAGATGTGTTTCCTGGACACATATAACACTTGGCTGATTGGCTGGCAGAATCTCATACACGTCGTCAAGATTATTCAGAAGGCCTCTGCAGTTCTATTGAACTATGTTTTCTCTTCCCATTATGATGTGTTAGAGATACTGGAGTGTGACTATTTACGTAAGGTCTTTCGGGGCTTGCACTCTTGGGAGGGGCTTTTTTGCCTTCTCTGGGGATTTAGAGGGGGGGACCCGCTCCTTCCTCTGCAAAGCAGGCAGGAAAGGTCCCACATCCATCTCATCATCAGATTTGGAAGGGGTACCCGGCGTACCGGACCCCGCCCAGACTTGGCACCCTTTCTGGTGCCCTTCTTTTGAGCCGCGACCACCGAGGGCGTCAGGAGCGCCACGGGTGGCACAGGCGGTGCGGTGGATGTTGGAATTGCTGCAGTTTCCTCCCTCTCCATCTCCTCCGTGCCCTCGCGTGTGCTTTGAACCGGTGGAGAGGAGGAAACGGTGGGTGCAGCAGCATCCCCACCGGACGTGGATGCCACCACAGCCGCCGCTGGCTCAGTAAGCGGTGCGGAGGCGGGTTGGGCTGCAAGAGGCAACCCGGGGGGGGGGGGGGGGGGGGGCCGGGACCAAGTCCGACTCTCGGTACTGGGTCCCCGCCGAAACAAGACGCCGCTCCGCCCCCCCCCCCCAAACTGCGTCGGCGTACCTACCCAGAGGGAAAGAGGCGAACCTCTTCGTGACTGCGGGAAGGTCATGTTCTCTGTGACCTTGATGTTTATTATTTTCTTTTCTAGCTGGAACGTCTCGCATTTTCTGGAGTACGCCCCGTGTGGGCCCTCAGAGTTAATGCAGAGGAGTTGTTCTGAAGTACAATTATCAGACGGATAACCTTGTTGCGCACACTTGTCGCATGTTAGTTGGCACCGACACGAGTTGGTACCATGCCCGAACCGCTGGCACTTGAAACAGCGTCGCGGGTTCGGGATGTACGCTCGGACGGAGCACCGGATGAAACCAGCATTGTTATGGTCTGGAAGTACAGAATGATCAAATGTCAGGATGATAAGTTTTGTGTGTAATACCTTATCTTCTCTCCTTATTCTTATGCGCCTGACAGCCGTCACACCTTGACTTCTCAGGTCTTCAAGAAGATCGGTCTCTGTCTCATTTCCAAGATCTGGCTCCGAGATCACGCCCTGCGAGCTGTTGAGGCTGCGGTGGGGCGTGACCTTGATGTCAAGATCGGCAATACGGGTCTGCTTCAAGAGTTTTGTGGCCTGCTGCTCACTATGTACCTCGACCAAGATTTCACCGGTTCTCTGTTTCTTAGCTTTATAGGATTCACCTACAACACTCTCCAGAAATTGGAAATCAAGAACACGGACTGTGATGCAATAGGCCTGGCTTGTTCAAGAGATTCAATTACCAAGAAATCAGGCTTTCGGATTGTCATGGTCGGAAGGGGTGGACAGGATACTTCGGTGCGGCCCCTTTTAGGGGGCCGATCATTGGGTTTGGGAAATTTAGACAAAACCATGCCGCATATATAAAAGCAGGGGACGGGGGGTACTTCCTTCGCTCGGGTTACCCTGATACCGAGAGAGGTCCCGGAGCTCCCTGCCTGGTAAACAGACAGGGAGCCCATCCGCCGGAGCTTGACCTGGGCTTCGACGGCCACCGTTTGTGGTTTCTGCCCTTCACCTTAAAACTCTTAGCCACGGTAGATTACAGCAAGAGTATGGGGGCTCGGGGTCCGCGGTATCGCCAGTACCATCACCAAGATTGCTGAAGGTGCCCCGTGCGGGGAACCGTAGTGTACTCACACACATTGAGAAATATGAGATTATAAGTGCAAAGTATGTTTTTGATTTCAGGTTACTTCGTTCTTACTTTTTTCAAATAAAAATTTGAGGTTTCTGAAAACCTATGAATAATCTTAGAGTTAAAGAGAGAGATCCGCGCACCCGCACTCCTGGCATGTGGCTTGTTCTACGCCGGTGCACGAATTATCTTCAACAATCTTTGCCACACCGATTGCCTTTAATTCTGAATAGCTTGGAAGAGAGAGGCATTCGCGATAACTGACTTTCTGAAAGACGATTGCGCGAATATTTCGTCCACAACTTGTGGTATCTGTTAGAAATTTTGCTTTACAGTGCACCATTTGATGATACTGGTATCTTTTTGTTGTCCATGTATTACACGCCGTCGATGCAAGTGTGAAGATTTCATGTTCTCTGTAAATTTTCCCTTGCAGTCCTATTACACATGTGCATTTCCTATTGCGTTAAGGTTTGTAACTTGCAGAAGTGTATGACAGGGAATGTTTTATTATTCCACAAAAAACTTTCGAAAAATGTGTTCGTATATTTATAAATGTTTTCACTCGTACATGTGCATCTCTAGATCATTTCTGTACTTTTTTCGGCAGCAATTTCATGCCTTGAGATGTCTCGCTGCCTGTACGGGCCCCTGGGCACTTTCAAGTGAACGATGACCGCTTTTCGCCTGGGGGACCACCAACAAAATTTTGTTGGAAATAAAACGACTTGATGACTTGAAAAAAATGAGCCAAATCCAAACTTATCTCAGTATTGCTCAAATTAATTCACCGCATAATTTTAATTACCTGTGGCCATCAACTTCCCCTATGTGACATGTAAACCTATTACATAGTAGCATTGACAGCGTTGCATTTAGGTCTGGTAAAAGAGATCCGCTTTTTTCGCAAATTCGCTTTGGGAGGATTTGCATAATTTCGAAAAAAAACACCTCATGTATATATAGTGCATATTATGTGGATTTTTCAGTAGCCTGTTGATTCAGAAGCAGCTGTATGTAATTGCGATTTAATTTATAACGCTGCAACTAAACTACTACGGCTGCTCAGTGGCTAAGGCGTTGCGCTGCTGAGCACGAGGTCGCGGGTTCGATTCCCGGCCGCGGCGGCCGCTTTTCTGATGGAGGCGGAAAGCAAAAACGCCCGTGTGTACGAGATTTCGGCGCACGATAAAGATCCCCAGGTGGTCAAAATTAATCCGGAGCCCTCCACTACGGCGCGCCTCATCGCCTGCGTTGCGTCGGCGCGTTAAACCCCACAATCAGATCAGATAAACTACTACGGCTGCCCGCATAAATTCTAAATCGCTTTAAAATTGTAAACTGTAAAAAGAAATGGTTGTCTGGTAAACTCAGTTTTTGTATGGGCAATAAATTCTAGTCAAGCATATACTTTACGAAAGAATAAGTTTGCGCAGAAGACGAGGACGAAGAGACGAGAGGACAGGACAGGACTCTTCGTCCTCGTCTTCTGCGCAAACTTATTCTTTCGTACATCATGAACCAACTAGCCAGCAATTAAGTCTTACCATATACTTTACCCCTGGCGCGGGTCGATTGTGTGGCCCCTGTGGCTGTAACCCCCCCCCTCCCCCGACTACAGAAAAGGCCAATAATGATAGAATTAAGAGAACATGAACAAAAATCTGTAATACTAGTCATATATATGTCCAGCTCACCAAGTGGGGAATTTTTAGGGGAGCACTTACATGCACTCCCGGTAGTGTCGAAATTCATTTACTACTTAAATTTCAGTTTACAGTTCGATACTTTGCTCTGAACATAACGAAAAATATCTTACTCATTAGTGGTCAGGTTTGTTCGTTCAAGTGTAAAAGTTTTAACGACCTGTGGAACAATTGTTTTTCTCACATCCTTCATAATGTAAGTCGACATGAACAGGAAATGCGAGTTTTAGCCCATCGTCCGTTATCGGGATTTGTACGGTATTTTTGCCTATCTCAATTTCGATAAGCCGGCGTTGTCTCTTGAACCCAAGCAACAGATAAAATTAAAGAATAATTCCGAGATATTGCCTCCTTTCAAAAGTGGAAATATTCAAACTGCGTTTTAATAGCCAACGACGCAATTAGGCTAACTGAACCAAACAGCCAACCGGTGGGCAAAGGGGTTCCCGGTGATTTACGGGGTGGCGCAACGTCCGACGTATACTGAGCGGATCCGCAACGGGAGATTTCGCAACGTAATCGTTGTCCTTGCTTATCTAGGGTGGAGCGTACCACGATACTTGGCGCTTTTTGACGCTGATAGAATGGAAGGTTGCGCAACGTCGCTGAATACAGCCGACGATTCAATCGCTGCCTGCAAGCTTTTTTTTCGAAAAGAAGCGGGGGGGGGAGGGGGAATCTCTTGAGGTTCAGCCTGTCATTCCACAAAAAACCTGTGGTTGATTCCTCTCTCATAGGAATCGGTAGAACACGAAAGTGAAATGTGCAGCGAGATCTTCGGCTGAGCATGATATTCGCAGGTTGGCAGCTGTCTTGTCGGTGCTTGGCGAGCGATGTCCTGCTGACGGGTCGCTTCGCCAAAGGGGCACTGGCGATTTCCGTGACGGATATGACATCAGTAAAATGTTTGGGTGCCGCGGCATAAAATAGTTTTGTTTTAAAATATAAAATCCGAATACGACAACCCTAATTATATCGTACTCTTTAGTATTAAAGGTTGCTTCTCCGCAAGAAAATAATGAGTGCTGGGGTGCACCCTTTACAGGCCGCTTGCTTCGTTGTACTGCACTGGCGTCACTTCCGTGACGGAATGACTTTAGGAAAAATTCGTGTATCCAGGAATAAAACACTTTCGTGTTAAAAAATACCTTGTTCCTTTTCAAATGCGGTGCTTGTGTGTGGGATCTTAAGGTGAAAGATTTTTATTTTTATATCTGGTGCATCCGTGGGAGCGCGATTAAAAGAGGGGGTTGCACGACTGCCTGTCGAAATGATTCAGCGAAAAGATTAAATGTGCCCTTCCGCGAGGCTTATTGGTGTAGCTGGTAGATTGACGGGGAAAGAATAACGCTGTGCCCAACGTTTCTAGATCCTTTCTAGTAACGTTGCGCTGTGCCGGTACGGTTCTTCCTTATTGCATGATGTTCGCTACCTGTGCCCTTACAAAACTGGCTGTGTGTGCTGTGCCGGGAGACCCACAAAAAACGGCATTTTTTTCTATTTGCATCTCTCCTGGATATATGCAATACCTCTTGCAGGACTTACTCGCTAATGCGGCAATTCGCCGTTCGACGCGCTAATGCCGCGACACCAACTGGATTCCGAAGACCTTAGTATAGTAATCAGAACCCCCCCTCCTTCCCGTTTTGACATCCCACTTCTGACACAGCCGACCATGGTGGGCACAAGCATAGGAGTGAGGTATTTAGCGTGGTAACGTCTCAGGGCCCCGAATTGAAGGCTGCGAGTTTGGCACATCATGTATGTGGGATGATTTGCGGCGTGCCCCGGAAGTAACCGCGCACTTCCGGGGCACGCCGTGACGCATGTAGCCTAGCGGAATAACGGCGGCGTGTTCGTTGGGCTTGTTTACTCAAACGTGTGTAACGCAGCAAGCAGAAACGTTGGATTTATCAAGCTGACTGCAGACCGGCCTCACGTCAGGGAAGGCTGTTATGAAGTGCGCCGATGTTACAGTAATATTTAGGTGAGCCCATAATGACATTTCGGCGAATGACAATACCGAGCATACCATTTGACTGCGAAGTTCAATCAGCGCTGGGGCATCACGCCATGCCGTTTTGTATTACGTTTCTGTACTGCGCAGTGCCACAGGGCGGATGACATTTTTGAGTCCAATGGTACGCACGTTGCTGCACTCGCCGAATGTGACTTGTTGGCGGCACGTTTTGGACACTGGAATAGATTGTGCTGAAACTAAACCTCGGGATCGCCCATATATAGTGTAGTCCGGTGAGGCCAAAGTCTCATCGGCCCGTAGTTTTCCCACTGGAACACGGCAGTAGAAGTTGTCTGGAGGTAAATTGCCCCACTCGCGTCAACGCAAAAAAAAAATCGATTTCTTTTGCTCTTTCAGTGTTGCGCCCTGTGGCGACGTCACTGATTCGAACAAAGAGTTGGGTACTGGCACCTGGAGGAAGGATGGCGTTTGGACTCCTTGCGTGACGGTTTCTGCTGAGATATCTTCTGACAGGGGGTTCCGGGTGGTGCCGTTATAGCCTTTCACATTCTTGTCATCTGCACCAGGGAAGGAAAAACAAAAAAAAAATAAGCGTTAGTACTTCAATCAAAGGGAAGAAAGAACAAAATAGCTTCAGGTAGACAATGCGTATAATAATACGTAGCTGCAGTATACTGTGCCATGCCTCAACCTGACGGGGTGAAATTCGTTCCTCATGTCTCTGTTTCCAAGTTGGCTATGCTTCCCAAATGAGCGCAGTGTACTGTAGCCCTTTTCACGCGCGGAACACCCGTAAAAGCAAGTCGCTAGACATATTTTCACTGTTTAAAAACCACCCAAGAGAAAAATTGTCTTCAGAAAGAAACAACCGTAGCTGTTATTTTTTATTAATTGTTTAAAAGCCTTTAAAAGTTTCGCTTGGATACACGTTGACGTATAGGCCATAAAATGCGGTGGCCTGGTCTCGGTCATCGTAGCTTCGTAACGTCGCTCTCAAATGCATGCCGGATTTTCAGCAGTTGCCGCTGTTGCATTCATTCGTTTAAGCGCTGTCAACACCCGGCGCTATAGATTCTCACTCCTAGGAGTTGCCACAGGTGCCCTTAAAGGGACCCTGCAAAACTTTTATCAACTTTTTTTTAAATCCTAAATGCTTGTGAAACGTAGTCACCCAACACACCCAGTACTTAGATTAGGGGGTCGCAAATTACCTCACCCAAAAATTACGGCGTACAAATGCCAAAAACGGACGATGGGCTATAACTCGCATTTCCTGTTCATATCGACTTACAAAATGAAGCATGTGAGAAAAACAATTGTTACTCAGGTCGTTAAAACTTTTTACACTTGACCGAACAAATCTGACCTCAAATGAATAAGAAATTTTCCGACAAGTTCAGAGCAAAATCTCGAAGTGACTGTAAACTGAAATTCAAGTAGTAAATAAATTTCGACGCTACCAGGACTGCTTGTAAGTGCTCCTCTAAAAATTGTCCACTTGGTGAGCTGGACAAATATATGACTAGCATTGCAATTTCTTGTTCGTGTTCTCTTAATTCCATCATTATTGGCCTTTTCTGAAGTCGGGCAGGGAAGGGTTACAGCCACAGGGGTCCCACAATCCAGCAGCGCCAGGTGTAAAAGTATGTGCTTGACTAGAATTTATTGCCCATCCAAAAACTGAGTTTACCAGACAGCCATTTCCTTTTCCAGATCACAATTTTAAAGCGATTTAGAATTTATGCGGGCAGCCATAGTAATTTAGTTGCAGTGTTATCAATTAAATCACATTGCAATTACACACAGCCGCTTACGAAGAATCAGGCTACTGAAAAATCCACATAATGTGCACTAGATATACATGAGGTGTTTTTTTTTCGAAATTAACAAAATCCTCCGAAAGCGAAATTGAGAAAAAAGCGTATATCTGTTACCAGATCTAAATGCAAAGCTGTCAATACTACTATGTAATAGGTTTTACATGTCACATAGGGGAAGTTGATGGCCACAAGCAATTAAAATTTTGCGCTGAATTAATTTGAGCAATACTAGGATAAGTTTGCATTAGGCTCATATTGTATTGAAACATTTAAGATGATGCGGCATTCTCATGGAAACTTCATTTAAATAAACTTTCTAGAACCGTGGGCTTGAGTTTCTTCTCAAAAGGCATTAAACATAGGCAGCAGGGCTTTCAGAACATTATAAGGGTACAGTCGGGCAAATCTTCAACTAGCGTGCGCGAGCGGTAAAGGAAGCCTAGTTGCAAACAGGTCGTAAGTGCATGCTCAGAAACCGCTTTCAGCTG
Source organism: Haemaphysalis longicornis (assembly GCF_048455015.1). NCBI lineage: Eukaryota > Metazoa > Arthropoda > Arachnida > Ixodida > Ixodidae > Haemaphysalis > Haemaphysalis longicornis. The sequence goes on from NW_027526314.1 coordinate 3,273,856, forward strand.
GGGCCATCGTCTGCTTGGCTGTTAGTCCTTAAAAGCGTTATTACAGAGAAAAAGTGCTGCTCGCCCAGGCTAGTTCAAGATTTGATCGACTGTACCTGGAGGGAGAGCAGGTGAGTCCTCGTGGCACCATTAGCAACTTTTTTAGAATTCTTCCCGACGATAATTTTATTTGGCACGCCTGAAGGCACTCACGATGAATGCAACCTCTTCATTTCCTGGAACTGAATTTTCGAAACTCTTCACAAGAAGGCTGCTTATATCTTCTTCTTCACCTTAATGCAATGGTTCGCACTCTTAGAGGAAGGGGGAGCGGTGGGTTGTGGTCAATCTATGATTCAACCATTGAGTGTTGCTCGTCGATATATATGCCTGCTGAAATAGAATGAAATAGAGCACACTTAAAAGGCAAAACCTCGAGGCTAAGAAAACTTAGGCCTAGATTCCCCTCTAACGCAACTTACAAGTTCCGGCAGTACTTCAATTCTAGAAGACAAATAAATTCAATTTTACGCCAACCGAAGCTGTAGCGGAAGACCAAAAGCTCTGCGAATACTTCAAAAGTGTATTTTCAGCTCATAATACCAAAAGCCTTACTGACTTGGTTATCCAGAAGTGTAAGTTACGGGACCTAAACTTGCCTGAGCCCGTACTACTTTCCCAATCGTGAAATACTCACACACGCACACACGCACGCACGCACACACACGCACAAACACCCACACACGCACACCACACACACACACCTCACACACGCACACGCACGCACACACACACGCACACACACACACAACACACACGCACACAACACACACGCACACACACACACACACCACACACACAACACACACACACACACATATGCGTGCACGCACGCACACGCACACACATACCACACACACATCACACACACCACACACACAAAACACCCGCGCACGCACACGCACACACACACGCACACAGGCACGCACGCGCACACACGCACCCACACGCACACGCTAACACACACACGCACACACACACGCACGCAGGCACACACGCACGCACACACCGCACGCACACCCACCACACACACACACTACACACCCACAGACACACGCACACACACATACCGCGCGCACACACACCACACACACATACGTACGCACACACGCACGCACCACACACACGCACAAACACCCACACACGCACACCACACACACACACCTCACACACACACACACCACACACACGCACACGCACGCACACGCACACGCACACACACACAACACACACGCACACACACACACACACCACACACACAACACACACACACATATGCGTGCACGCACGCACACGCACACACATACCACACACACATCACACACACCACACACACAAAACACCCACGCACGCACACACACACGCACGCAGGCACGCACGCGCACACACGCACACGCCTACACACACGCACACACACACGCACGCAGGCAAGCACGCACGCACACAAACGCACGCACACACCACACTCACCACACACACACACACACCACACGCACAACCCCACACACCCGCAGACACACACAAACACGCACGCACGCACACACAGACGCACACACATACCGCGCGCGCACACACACACCACACACGCACGTAACACCCACACCACACACACAAACGCATGCACACACGCACACACACACGCACGCACGCACGCACACGCACACACACACCACACACACGTACATCACACACACCACACACACAAAACACCCACACACGCACAAGCACACACACGCACGCACACACGCACACGCACGCACACGCACACGCGTACACATGCACGCACGCACGCACACAAACACACGCACACACACGTGCACACGCACGCACACACGTGCACGCACGCACGTACACACACGCACGCACACGCACACGCACACACACATGCAAGCACGCAGGCACGCACGCACGCACACACACGCACACTAACACGCACACAGGAGGTGCTGCTGTAGCGCGAGAGCGAGAGATGACGTTTATTTCGTGCTTCAGAGGAAAGCCTCCCTTCATGGTTCCCGTTCTCGGACATTGTTGTGCCTTTCTACAATCGTGACAACTGACCTTCGGCACACGTGTGGAAAATGTCGCTCTTTTTTGCGCACTCGTTTAACATCCTACGTCACTTTGCTTTCGAGTGTACACGCCGAACCAAAGCTAACCCCAACGACAGCGGCGGCGGCAGGGCCACCTGCGGATAGAGTTCCTGTATTTAGCTCCCTCAGCTCCCTGCGGGAGCTATATACAGGAACTCTACCTGCGGAGGGATGGCTTCGCCATCTATCGTTGGCACTGACAACTCCACGCCTGCGATTTTATCAGTAGAACTGACGTCATGCTCGCTCGCCGCGTTACCCCGCGGAGTGGAGCCAGTGGAGCTCTGGACGACGCACCGACGACGGCGTACGCCCTCTGTAGTGGCTGCTGGCGTCCTACCTGCGAGAATTAGAACTGGCCGCAGACCGCACCATGACAGCAAACTACGGCGAACGGTGTATGGAGACGCCGACGTAGCCACATTACGCAAAGCGGTTCGTTTCCAGGCCTATTGGTGCAGCCGAGGCCCGAGGAGAGCGCTGAAGGGTACGAACTTTGGGAGCACGCAACTACTCGCGCTAAACGAAAAGCAGTGCTACAGCTCAGCGGAACGTCCGCAAAATCGGCGAGAGCCACTGAGCGCACCGAACTCGGCACCTTCGTGTTGTCAATATAGGCCACGGAGCGATGTACTATGACATCTTTCAACCCTCAGGAAGTGAGACGTGCTTTCTGTGCCCTTTCGCACAACCAGCAGTTAGCGAAGAACCAACTTCTGCGCTTCTACAAGGAGTATAACAGCCTCACTGTGCCTACCTGCGACAAGAAGCAGGCGTCGGCAGTACTAAGACTAAGTGCGTTAGACACTCCATCGAACCTATCCTTTTCCGTGACTGTATACCAGGTTTCCAGTGATGGCATGTCGCGCGGCGTCAGATGCGACTGCACTACAGGCGAAACGTCAGAGACTTTGGTTGAATCTTGGAGTCCGAGAGAGAAAAAAGGGCTGTTTTGATCACGTTTGCGTCGCGTTATCCACCCCGGTACGTTAAATACTTGGATTTTCTGAAACGAGTGAGCCCGTACGAGTTGTGAACCGTGGCGTGTTTTTGTTGTCCCGGACGAGGCCACAAGCTGGATGTGTGGCCAAATGAGAAGCCAGTGTGTTCGCAGTGCGACTCCTCCCACGAGGAACCGCAAGAAGCCTGCCCTCAGAAAGACGAAAAACGGTGCGCCAACTGCGGGAAGGATGCATGCACGCGTGCACGCGTGCAGCTGCGTGCACGCATAATCCGGCAACCGGTAATTGGGCATACTTAGGCGTGAAAAACACCGGCGAAAATGTCGCTTGGAAGGCCTTCCAAGCTGAAAAAGAAATATGGGCTCACGCCGGCGTTCCACCTTGGCAAGTTTCCCTTCAACCGGGAGTGACTCGCAGCTGAGTGGCGAAGTGGAATTTGAGCGGAACCTGTGACGGCTGGTTTGGATAGTTTTAAGGGGCAGCCCTTTGGCAGCCGTTACCTGGGCTTCGCGGGAGCGGTTTCTGCTTATGTCCGCGTAGCCCAAGACGTTTACTGCTTTGCAGTAAAAATATGCAATCTGCACTGTAAAACAGCGCACATGCACGCCTTGCCTATTTGTTTCAACGCAGATTCTATTTTTGTTCTAATCGCATGCTTTTCCTCGTGATTCGACAAATTTGGTCACACTGATTGCTCTTCCTGTGGCATTGTGTTAAGGAAACTTGCGGCAACTTCTTAAAGTGAAGAGTGACCTCGATGGTCTGTTGTGAAAAGGAAGAAGACAGGAAACCGGGCAGGGGGATGCGGCACATTACCCTTTGTGAGTTGTGATTTGATCGACAAGAATAAAGAAGCACGGTGGCTCCGTCAGGGCTCTGAGTCCTCCACTCGCGATAGCTTCCGCGACAGTCTGTAACGGGAACGCTAGCACTATGTGATTCCGGCGCGCTTGTCGCGCGTGTCCGCCTACACTGCCCGTAATTATAACGCTATCACCCCAAAGCACCCCGGCCCCCGAAACTGACGCCCGAACCAATATTACCTCGCTTCACTTTAAAAAAGCGGGGAGGAAGCAGAGGCGATGTTATTTCTTCTCAAATGCGCCAAAAAAGCCTAGATTATTAACAGAATCTAATAAAATATATCCTTGCATCAGAAATTGAACCCAGTGCATAGCGTCTAATCACACAAATTTGAACATTGGTTTCCCCATTTTCAGCGGTGCGATCGCTGCCGCAAGCTGCCTGCCAAAGGATAGATGGCGCCACACGTCCAACCGCCTGAGCGTAATGCCAACACGCACGAACCCGCCACGACATCCACAGAATAAACACTTTGAAATACGGTAAGTACAGCGCTCTCACTTACACTTGGCAACATCTCGCAGCCACATCGTAAATACCCTCGCCTGGAATTGTGCACCAAACATTATTACTTTTGAAATCCCTAAAGCTTTTGAAAAGAGGTTGAGTTCCATATTTGCCCGCATAGTTTTCTGCGTTTTGTCCGCGGTTTCGTCTCAGGCCAAGTGAAACTTAAAAAAAGTAACAACTTGCAACGTTTGACACAACGCCGCATGTATGAACCGTATAGTAATTTTGCGCACTCTCTGTGACGCGAACTCTGCAAGTCGACTCCAATGGTTAAGTTGTGTTTCCGCAATGTCAATAATATGAATGGCTGTAATTCAGAATAAGGTTGTCTGGGCGTGCCGAGTGATATTTTCGACATACAGTATTTCGACATACAATCATTCGACATACAGTAATTCCTCGTGAACTCGAATTCGAATATCTCGAAATATTGGTACAGTCGAAACTTTCTCTCGCCGTGCATTCACCTCCCATAGACACTATGCGATTCCCCCGTTTATCTTGAAATGCTTTTTCGGGGGACCGCGGATATTTCGAAATGTTGACAGAGTGGGTACAAGGCAAAGTGTGCTACGGGCAGCTGATAACGTCTCCGTGCGAACGCTTAGCTCCCGCAACGCGCCGAACGTGGTCGTGAAGGGCAAATTTATGCGGAGTACGCGCTGTGCGATGCCGACGTCCTCGTCACCGGAATGCTGTCCGACGACTACACCGTTCAGGTATAGCTGTGGACGATGCATCATATCATGCGGACGACGAACAGCTTCGAGAAGTGCCTACAACGGCACAAACAAGAAACATGCTGCACCTTCTTCGCAACTAGGTATACCATGTAGCGGTGGCGATCAACAATTGATGCGACGCACTGAACAGCTCTACAACGCTTTTCTGAGAACATATTGCAAACGCGAAACAGGCAAGCATCATGCAGTTATTCCTTCCACAATATTCGTTTTTCCTGAGTTATTCTGCCTTTGTCACGAAAGCTCCACTGTGAAATGGTACTTTCGTTACCAGCACTAGCCCTTATTTTGGTAACCTGGCCACATATTGTCGGCATTTCGCTTAACTCGAAACTCCGCTTACTTCGAAATTACCGGCCTATTTTACGTCTTCCGAGTTACCGGGCGATTACTGTATTTCAAATCAGGAAGACAAAACTGGCGCTCACAGCGTTAACAGCTTCTTCTTGGCTGGCGCTATACGGGAAACAAGGTGCCTGTCGGGCGCGTCTACATTTATTTATTTATTTATTTATTTATTTATTTATTTATTTATTTATTTATTTATTTACATTGCACGGAACGCTCATGTTATTCTGTTTGAACTGCCCCGCGCCACCTGTCCTGCCAACTATGAACGTACATACATACATACATACATACATACATACATACATACATACATACATACATACATACATACATACATACATACATACATACATATACACACACATACATACATACACACATGCACATACATACATACATACATACATACATACATACATACATACATACATACATACATACATACATACATACATACATACATACATACATACATACATACATACATACATACGTACGTACGTACGTACACACACACACATACATACTGTAAGCACCGACTAAGGCAGCTTTATTAGCAGCCGTATGTAGACATTTTCCCTGAGTGGCTATGCGCCAAATACTATGTGCTGCCTACTTACAGAAGGGTATGTGTCAGTGCCACCTGCCTCGCTCGCCGCGCACATCGTCGTCCACGCTATCATCATCGGTGTGTTCTGGGATCTCTGCGCTCGACCTGAGCTCGCTACCCTGTCGCTCTCTGCGAGATTCGCCTAATAAACTGGTGCCCGACGACTCCTTGCCTGTGCCTCACATATCTTTTAATTATTTATTTATTTATTTATTTATTTATTTATTTATTTATTTATTTATTTATTTATTTATTTATTTATTTATTTATCTATTTACAAGTACCGTCAGGGCCGAAGCATTATAGAGGGGAGTGGTAAGTACAAGGAATAATAATAATAAGAAAAACGGTGAGCCGTGAAAAATACATGTACATTTCAAGTAGGCTCAAAAACAATAATATTCAACATCGAAGAGGATTTACACAGTGCTAGTCCAAAAAATACAACAGAGGTAATTGGCAAAAAAAAACGGTATACAAGGCTAGGGGTTTCAATTTCACTGGTGATAGCAGACCTGAATTTATTAACGTTATCTATAGCAGCTGTGGTGGCGGGAAGGCGGTTCAAGTCAATTGAAGTCCGTGGAAGAAATGAAGCAGCGTAAAAACGAGACTGACACGAGGAGACGAGCAACTTTGTGCGCATGGTCAAGTCGTTCAGACACGTAGGCGGGGGAATGAATGAATTCTGTTTTCAAGAGCGGGTGATGGTAAATTTTGTGGAAGAGGCACAGACGAGAAACTTTTCTACGGAGCGCTAAGGTTTGTAAATTAAGTGTTTATTTCATAGAACTTATGCTGGCAGCTCTAGTGTAGTTGCAAAGAATGAAACGGGTAGAATTGTTTTGAACCATTTCCAGTTTATGAATCAAAAAAGCGGGGTCAGGATCCCAGATTGAGGCGGAATATTCAAGTTTCGACCTTATAAGTGTACAGAAGAAGTTTTATGGATGATGGGACTAGGGAAAAATTACGTCTTATAAAGCCCAAAGTACGCTTAGCATAAGCGGTAATGTGATCGATGTGCATATCCCACTTCAAATATATGGACTCCTAGATATTTATATGACGCGACTGGTTCTAACGATATCCCTTTAACAAAGTACATAGGAGTTAGCATTGAAGTACGAGTTATTCTCATTGCCTTGCATTTAGAAATGTTGAGTTCATTCGCCAGTTATCACACCATGTAGCTATATTATCTAGGTCTGCCTGCAGCGTAGTTACATCGGCACCATTACAAATTTCACGAAATACAACACAATCATCAGCAAACCGATGAATAGGGTATGAGACACAATTAGAAAGGTCGTAATAACGGGCCTAAAACTGAAACCTGTGGTATTCCAGATGTTACTATTGCAGGGGAAAAGTTGAAATTATTAGCTGAAACAAATTGGTGCCGTTTAATAACAAAACATTCAATCCATTTAAGTAAACTAGTATCGAGGTTTAAGCTACGGAGCTTTAACATTAGTAAACGGTGACATACCTTGTCAAATGCCTTCGACAAGTCCAAAAATATGCAATCTGCGGATAAACGCGCGTCAAGAATAACATGAATATTCTGGGTGGATGATAAGAGTTGCGTTTCACAGGAATGGTTACGAGAGCCATGTTGAGCGGGATGAAATAAAGAATTTGATTCGAGAAATCGGACAAGGTTACAGTAAATGAACTAACTAAAGTTTGGGTTTGGGCTAGTTGATTGCTCAGTTGATAGTCAGCGCTAGTGTCTGTGTCTCCTTCTTCGCTGTCCTCGTTTAAAGCGCTGTTTCCCAGTTAAAATCACAATAAATGATATGTACGAAAATTTTACAGGGGATGCTGGTGAGCAATATCGGACGACAGTTGCTAAGTGATAAAATACTACCGAATTTAAAGACTGGAACCACCTTAGCCATCTTCCACTCAAAAGGCAATAATCCTGATTCTAAGCATTGTTGAAAGAGCTTAGCAAGGAATATCGAAGAGTACTGGCATGTGCTTTTTAAAAACTTCACATTGATTTCGTCAGTGCCAGCAGAATACATTTTCAAAAAATTAATTATGTGCACAATGCCTGCTGTGTCTATCAAGAGGGCCAGCGTAGGAGAGTATTCGTAAACGGGAATCTCTCGAAGTTGATAGGCATCAGTAAAAGTGGAGTGAGAGAAATTGTTTATAAAAGTTAAATTTAAGACTGTAGGACAATCCTCGTCTGCAACCTTGTTGCCGTCACCATCTATTAGCGAGATCGCTTTACTGCCACGAGGATTTATACAATTCCAAAACTTTCTAGAGTTTTCTAACAACATAGAGGGCAACGTGTTTTGTAAGAAGTTACTTTGGCGGTCTTAACAGCAGAAATGTATGACTTAGATGCATCATCATACGCCAGCCATCGCTCATTGGTTGGGGATTTTTTTGCGGAACGGTAAAGACGTTTTTTTCGGTTAGCTAACCTTTTGATATTCCGGTTGCACCAGGACGGGGGGGGGCATTGGGATTTGAAAATATATTTCTTAGGGGAATATATTTGTTTGTTAGTTTGTGCACCTTTCCTTTAAACATATCCTAGTTGTCTTGAACGGAGCGTGCTTCAAAGCCAGCGATAAAGATATCAAGAAATGAGCAAAGGTTGGCATTATTACATCAAAGTCAGCTGCGTGGTAGTCCCTAATAAACTTAGTGGTATTTTGGGGGGTTTAACATTGGCACTAACAGTAAAGTTCAAGAAACAATGGTCACTAAGGCCAGGAATCTATGTTATGTCTGAAGAAAGGTCAGGGGCAGTGGTCAACACTAAATCCAGATTGTTGCAAGCAGTCGCGGACGTCCTCGTAGGCTTAGTGACAATTTCAGAGAAATTGAATATTGAGCACATATGAAACAAGTCCTTGGCCTGTGAAGGACACGATGGGGAAATTGCTACATTGCTGGCCCATTCAATCTGGGGAAAATTAAAACCTCCCAGAAGAAAAACTGGAAAAGTAGGAAAGCGGGTGATGACCGTATTAATTACGTCATGTAGCTCGTCAGTAAACGCGGCGGGGGCACTGGGGGGCCTATAAGATACTCCAAATATTATTTTTCTACTGCCAGTTTCAATGAGTACCCAATTTGTTTCGAGAGACGAGTAAATGTGTATCGGTGACGAGGTAATGTTACATTTTACGGCGATAAGTGTTCCCCCTACATGCCTTTGCGTGCGGTCAGATCTATATAATCTAACTGCTAGGTCGATCGAAGATCTCGGTATTAAGAATGTTACGGTTCAGCCAGGTTTCCGTTAGAACTAAGATATCAGGATCGCATGTGTCAATGATAGAACTGATAGCGATATCCTTGTTTGTTACGCTACGTATGCTAGTGTAAAGAACAGATAAGTTTGACGAGCACGCACCACGACGCTTCGGTGTTTGCTATGAAGATGGCCGCCCTGATTTCGGAGATGTATTTTGTGCCGAGTCGTTAGTAATGGAAAATTGAGGTTTGTCGTCGACTTCTTTTGATCGTGGCAGTAAGCTTGTCGTAAGCATATCGCTTTTTGTTCATATGCAACTGTTTGTATTTGAGCTGGAAAGCTGGAGAACCAGGCTGTGATTTAGCGAATTCTATTAGCTTTTTACGGGCCAATCTTGTACCAGCGGAAAAGTCTTCAGATATGGTTATTTCTTGGTCTTTCAGTTGAGTGCGCAGTGAAAAAACCTTTTCTCTTGTCTTGCAGTGATTAAATTTAACAATCACGGGACGGCGTGGAGATTGAGAGTATGAGCCAAGCCGGTGCGCCCATTCAATGCTGTCTGTGTGAAAACGTTCCTCTGTACAGCTGGACAAGATTACATACATACATACATACATACATACATACATACATACATACATACATACATACATACATACATACATACATACATACATACATACATACATACATACATACATACATACATACATACATACATACATACATACATACATACATACATACATACATACATACATACATACATACATGCATACATACATACGTACATACGTACATAAGTACATACGTGCATCATCATCATCACCAGCCTATCTACGCCCACTGCAGGGCAAAGGCCTCTCCCATTATTCTCCAATTACCTCGGTCCTGTGCCAACTGTGACCAATTTATCCCCGCAAACTTCTTGATCTCATCTGCCCATCTAACTTTCTGCCGCCCCCTGCAGCGCTTGCCTTCTCTAGGGATCCACTCTGTTACCCTTAATGACCAGCGGTTATCTTGCCTTCGCATTACATGCCCTGCCCACGTCCATTTCTTCTTCTTAATTTCTACTAATATGTCTTTAACACCAGTTTGCTCTCTGACCCACTCCGCTCTCTTCTTGTCCCTTAATGTTACGCCTATCATTTTCCGCTCCATTGCCCGCTGAGTCGTTCTCAATTTAAGTTGAACCCTCTTGGTGAGCCTCCAAGTTTCTGCCCCGTAGGTGAGTACCGGTAAGATGCAGCTGTCATACACTTTCTTCTTCAGCGACAATGGTAGGCTGCTATTCATTATCTGAGAATGTCTGCCATATGCACCCCACCCCATTCTGATCCTTCTAATTATCTCTGCCTCATGGTCGGGATCTGGGGTCACAACTTGACCTAAGTAGATATATTCGCTTACCACTTCCACTGCCTCGCCACCTATCTCAAACTGCTGTGCTGTCCCGAGGTTATTGATCATTACTTTAGTTTTCTGCATATTAATTCTCAGGCCCACGGTTCTACTCTGTTCGCCCGGTGCGGAAAGCATGCTTTGCAATTCGTCCCCCGAGTTACTTAGCAAGGCAACGTCATCAGCAAATCTGAGGTTACTGAGGTATTCTCCATTAACCCTTACTCCCACCTGTTCCCAATCAACGTTCTGAATACTTATTGTAAACATGCTGTGAATAGCATTGGAGAGATTGTGTCTCCTTGTCTGACACCCTTTCTTATAGGTATTTTACTGCTCTCCCTATGGAGGATGATCGTAGCTGTAGACCCATTGTAGATATCCTCTAGTATTCTTACATAATGCTCATCTACCCTCTGGTTCCGTAATGCCTGAATGACTGCTAGGGTTTCGACCGAGTCAAATGCTTTCTCATAATCTATGAAGGCTATATATAGGGGTTCAGTATACTCAGCGCACTTCTCTATCACCTGATTGATCGTGTGAATATGGTCCATTGTTGAATAACCTTTACGGAACCCTGCTTGTTTTTTAGGTTGACTGAAATCTAAGGTTGCAGAGATTCGGTTAGCGATTACCTTGGTAAATACCTTGTAGACGACTGACAGTAAGCTGATCGGCCTGTAATTTTTCAAGTCCTTCATGTCGCCTTTCTTATGGATTAGGATGATGTTCGCGTTCTTCCAAGATTCCGGTACCGTGCATACGTGCATACATACGTGCATACATACATACGTAAATACGTGCATACATACATACATACATACATACATACATACATACATACATACATACATACATACATACATACATACATACATACATACATACATACATACATGCATACATACATACGTACATTTGACATAAGTACATACGTGCATACATACATACGTCCATACATACATACATACATACATACATACATACATACATACATACATACATACAGTGTGTTGCGACGATAACTGGAACACTTTAAAAATTTTTCCTGAGCGATCCGCCGCTCTGTTCACGCTCAAACTTCACACAAAGGTCGCATTTTGTGGTCTATTTTGTTTGACACCGGGAACAACAACGGTAGTTACCTGCTTATTCTGAAAATAAATAAAAACGATTTTCGCCTATGGGAAAATGGCGGCGATTTGGACGTGCGAGCCCGAAAACCGGGTTTTCTGATCGTCTGTTAGCTCATTTCTAGGTGCATTTTCTGATCGTCTGCTGCACCATTTGGCTCCGTACGTGAATCCCAAACATGCGTTTCACTCTGCAGGTGGTTCCGCCGTTCCAACATCAACTTGCGCTGGCTCGCACATCCAAATCAGCGCCCATTTTCCCATAGGCGAAAATCGTTTTTATTTATTTTCAGAATAAACAGGTAAGTACCGTTGTTGTTCCCGGTGTCAAACAAAATAGACCACAAAATGCGACCTTTGTGTGAAGTTTGAGCGCGAACAGAGCGGCGGATCGCTCAGGAAAAATTTTTAAAGTGTTCCAGTTATCGTCGCAACACCCTGTACATGCATACATACATACGTACATACGTACATAAGTACATACGTGCATACATACGTGCATACATACATACGTACATACGTGCATACATACATACATACGTGCATACATACATACATACATACATACATACATACATACATACATACATACATACATACATACATACATACATACATACATACATACATACATACATACATACATACATACATACATACATACATACATACATACATACATACATACATACATACATCGCCCTCTGGCAATTATAGTAGGGCGGACAGTTGAACGACATTCAACACAAGTTTCCCCAGACATAAAAAGGTGGAAACAAATAATAGGAAAAAATACATGGTATTCAAATACTACGTAGCTACACCCTTCAGTCCGTGACTACAGTGCTAAACATACATATGGCACATTTTACAGAAGAATATAGGATAACAGTGCTCAAGAACAAAATTTCGCCCATTACATCGCGTATACTTCTCAAGGCACAGGATACAATGAACAATACCGCACGCTGGCTAGCATTCCAAAAAGAATAGACGTTTTAAATTGTGAGCACAATCTCATCTACAGATATAATGGCGGAGTAAGTAAACAACTTCACGTCAGTAGCAACCTTAATTACGTCAAATGGCAGCACATTCTACTGGCATATTTGACGGGGTAAAAAATAAAATTTCTGTAAGCGATTCTGCGCGCAGATTTCTTTTATCTTCAGTGGGTGAGCGCGACACCCGGGTGTATATGTTCGTGATTGCAGATATGCCTCTTTGTTTAGTGTTAGGTTATTTAAAAAGCGTGCATGCAGGAGCTCTCGGTAAACACTGTGAACTAAAACAACCAATTACGTTGTTTATTTCGCTTGTACAGCTCGCGCGCAAAGAACGAACAAATAATCAGCTCATGTTGCGCTGCTCATGAAAAATGCATTCTGGACCTGTCGCAACCCATGAGATTTTTTTGAGGAGCCGATAAAGGAGGCCACTCTCGTAAGCAGGTTTCTTTTGTTCTGTTGTCCCTCTCGTGTTATGTGTACAAGTAGTGCGGCATCACGTTCAATTAGCTGTTCCCTTATTCCTGACATCATCATAATTATTTCTGCGCTAATTATGGTAATTGGCTTAAACCTCTGAAAACGAAACGCAGGCTGGTTTTATTCAGGTTTGGGGCTGCGCTGAACAGCGATGAGCCGTGTTTACGTGGGGCAGCATAGCATCATGCCTCCCTCTATTAACGGATAAGACTGGTTAATGAATTCTTTTATTTGGAAGAGCAGGACCAACGGTCGCTGGTGTGGGAACATCCTGGCAGTCGACATGAAGAAAGCGTTGATTGATTGATTGTAGGGTTTAACGCGCCGACGCAACGCAGGCGATGAGGCGCGCCGTAGTGGAGGGCTCCGGATTAATGTTGACCACCTGGGGATCTTTAACGTGCGCCGAAATCTCGTACACACGGGCGTTTTTGCTTTTCGCCTCCATCAGAAAAGCGGCCGCCGCGGCCGGGAATCGAACCCGCGACCTCGTGCTCAGCAGCGCAACGCCTTAGCCACTGAGCCACCGCGGCGGGTGAAGAAAGCGTTCGACAATGTCAAACGGGAACACAGGATGGATAGGACAACAATTCCGCACTATCACAGTCAAGCCTCCACCTTCCCCCCACCCCGAAATAAAGCCCGAACATTGAAACGAGAAGCTGAAAAATCAGGTTGAATTTCCCGCACTTACAAAATGATAACGGGTCTCAGTTATAACTACGGAGAGCGGATATTTTACTTAGTCATTAGAGCGTATACCGGCACGATTATTTTAGCTGCGTCAATCAAAATTTTCATAGCTGCGTCTTGTGGCAGACAACTGTGCGTTCGCTTTTGATGCCAGCTGCCGAGTGGACGTAGAACTTACCAAAAACATTGTGCTTCAGGCGATGCTTTGTTTCCCGGGATTCGAGCCTCTTCGAAACGTCGTTGTGCTTCCGCCCACCTTTGCGGTCCGACTGAAAAAGAGGAGCCCAGCTTACAGCGGGGGGGCTTGCCTCTCCCTCAGACGTGCTCGCGCTTTCCTCTCTCGCTGCTTTCTTTCCCGGTGTTCGTTTTGACCGCGGAGCGGTATTCGACGCCTCCGTAAGCTTGTTGGATGCAGGCGCTTCCCATTTGGTCCCCTCCATTTCTCTTCTCTTTTTTTTTCGACCGCCCCCGCTGCGCAGTGGTGGTGGAGACACAGTTGTGATGGTGGCGCCGCAAATAGGTGTCTCGTGCCCATTCCGGGGGATTGGCCAGCAAGTGGGCCAGCGAAACAACACCCTGATGAATTGATGACGGCCGTTATAAAAGGTCGCATACGAACTCAGTGCAACTGATCAAGGAGAATTTGGTGTAATTATTTAAAAATCAAGTAAAAAACAATCGACAAAAATTAAGAAGAATTACAGTTTTAAAGGGCGAGAAAGAAAAGGCCGCGCACCCACGGAAACAAAAAAATTACCGGAAGTTTGCACTCACGCGCAAAACTTGAATGGCGAAGCTTTTGTAGGTGAGCATTGCCGGGCACACCGAGTATTATTGTCTATTTGCATAGTTGCGGTGCTAGTAGTCGTCGTCATATGCATCAAAGAGGTCGTCATCTTCTCCGCGGTGAGTGACGGATGCAAATTCATCTTCAGACTTGTAGACTTGCACCAGCGCTCCGTCGTCGACTCGAGGCAGTGGTGGCGGGATTTGCAGACTCTCAGGGGATTGAATTAGGCGGTGGCTCTTCGTAGACGTTGCCGTTCTCGTTCTTTAGCCCGCCGAGTCTCACGCAGCGTGGCCTCTTCCTCGGCCGTAAGAATTATCTGCGGCTGGCCCATGTCGAGAACAGCGCAGACGCTGCCGCGTGCGAGGGCTCTTCTACGGTACCGTGCGCATGCGCACGAGGACACGAGGGTGAACGAACGAAGGGTGTGCTCTATGACGGTCTTTCCCGTTCCGAGCAAGTGGGGCCACGATTACGTCGAACGCTAGAGTTTTTTTTTTTTTTTCTTTTGCTAAAGTCACTGCGCCAGCCGGGGACCCGGCGGTCGCCGCGAGGCACGCGCTTACGAGCGCTCGGCATTTTCTGGCTCCTCGTAGTCTGTACCAGTTTATCTTTTTTTTTTTTTTTTTGCTAAAACCATTGCGCGTACTGGGGACGCCGGCGGTCGCCATGGGGCACGCGTTCACGAGCACTCAGCATATTCTTGGCATTTTTCCTGCCGTCGTAGCGGTCTTGAGGTCACTCATAAATGCCATCCGCACGTTAATCACTAACATAAACACTCCATCTGCGTTGAGTGCACTACAAATACAGGAGACCCTGGAGCCAGTACTCGCAAGCCTCGGGTGAGCAAGTGCAATGGCCAACCTGCGTCCTTCGTTGAGTGCGGATGTCAAGGACGCTTCCATTTTTCAGTGGAACGCCAGAGGTCTGCTGTCACGCATCTCTGATCTCCGGCAATTTGTGTTTACGAAGTCATTCCCCATCCTCGTCATCTGGGAGCCGAAGCTGTATAAACCTATATGGCTATCTGGCTATGAACTTTTTCAATCAGCCACATGCGGGGAACCCACCGAAGTCGCGGTTCTCATCAGACGTGAGCTCACCTACCTGCACCACACTGTGCAGCCTCACAGGGGTAACGAGTACAGCCAGTAAAAGGCTTCTCTATAACACAGTTTTCGTGCTCTCAGCCCTGTCCTGCCCCGCCGGAACGGGATTTGAATAAAACTACTGCGGAATTCTTAAGTCTTAGCCATTTGCTTTTGCCTCCGACATGTTTGGAACGAGTATCTTTCGGCAGTTTTAGGATGTAGCTGGTTGAAGTCGAAATCACTGTTATAGACAAGCGTTTTACCGACTGTACGTCTGCCTGACCATGAGGAAACGAAAGCTCACCTTCACACTTGTGGGTACGTACATGCACCCAACATTTCGTTTTGATCGCAAGAGGCTGGAGGGCATACTAAGCACAACGACTGGTCCATGGGTCATTACGGGGGATTTTAATGCCCACCACTTGCTTTGGGGAAGCTCAGGCATTAACAGCAAAGGCCGGAGCCTGGTGTCCTTTGCCTCAGGCCTGTGCTAACTGAACGACGGAAGTCCTACTTTTTTACGTGGCATGAACTACGGCAGTTGCTTGGACCAAACGTTTGTGTCGCTATGCTTATCCGGCCATACACAGTGGTTTCCAGACGTAGAAAGCCATGGAAGCGACCATATTCCGACCTATTTAAAGATTCATGGATTTCAAAGTCGCTTCGACCCCAACGTTATTCGGGTGATGAATTGGTCAGAATTTCAAGTTGTAAGATTGCTTGCAAACGTTCTAACGTTTGCAAGCAATTGCTTGCAAACGAAGATTGCTTGCAAACGATTGCTAGTTGCTTGCAAACGTTCCGTCCGGCTGTCTCGTAAAATCTTAGAGTTCGACATAGAGCTAAAACGCCTTAGGGCTGTCCTTCGGCACGCCGAACGAAGATACAGACGTCGAAGTCTATTCGAGGTTCAAAAGATGCGACAAGGACGCAGAAGAAGAAGATCCAACGCCGCATTATCCAAGTGCAAGCACAGCGTTGGAAGCCCTTTTATGAATCACTCGACCGCCGGAAGCCTCTGTCTGGAATATTGATAACTGTGCGATGGCTAATGACCCCGTGCAACAGCGTTCCCAATTCAAGGCTCTGGTGCTTCAGCAGAAACGCGGAGAGCTCGAAGTAGCAGAGGACTTCTGTGTTCGGATCGCCAGTGGAACAGGCCCTGCCGGTTCATCACTTGCCACTGAAATTCCCACTTCGCGGGTTTCTCGGATAGACGTCCCGTTTATGATGGAAGAGCTCGAGGCGGCATTGGCTCTCTGCACCCGATCGTCATCCCCTGGGCCGGATTGAGCCTTGGCAACGGCTCCCAGAACGCTCTTTTGAAATATTTCAAAGAACTATGTTGTGATGGCATAGTCCCTGAAAAATGGAGGTCTAGCCACCTTGTTCCGCTCCTGAAACCTGGAAAATCCCTGCTGGACCCGGTGGCATACCGACCCATAGCTCTTGCCATTTGCGTTGGAAAGCTATATATGGAACGAGTTATTTTTGCACGCCTGGAGTGGTTCTTAGAGCACTACAACATCTACCCTGAAGTCATGGCTGTTTTCCGTCGTGGCCGTTCTTCTATCGATTGCGTTATCGACCTGGTAACCTTTGTGCAGCAGCAGAGATGCATCAAGCAGCAAAGACGCAGTCGCAACAAAGCATCACCCGAAGCGCAATGTCTTTGGTACGTTCTACGTCCACTCGGCAGCTGGCATCAAAAGCGAACGCACAGTTGCCTGCCACAAGACGGAGCTATGAAAATTTTTATTGACGCAGCTAACATAATCGTGTCGGTATACGCTCTAACGACGAAGTGAATATCCGCTCTCCGCATTTATAACTGAGCACCGTCATCATTTTGTATGTGCGGGAAATTCAACCTGATTTTTCAGCTTCTTGTTTCAATGTTCGGGCTTTATTTCGGGTTGAGGGGAAGGTGCAGGCTTGACAGTGATAGTGCGGAAATGTTATCCTATCCATCGTGTGTTCCCGTTTGGCATTGTCAAACGCTTTCTTCATGTCGACTGTGTGGGAAACCCAGAGTCCTGGTGCGTTCCCCATTCCTCACCGCGCGCAGCCGAGGCGAGGGGGGAAGACTCCCTCTCTCCCCTCGGCAGATGCGTCGCTCGCGCCGCGGCGCTGGCGTGTCGTGGCGCGGCGATCGTTGTCACGTGACCGGTTCTTCGGGGCCCCGGTGGGCCGGTCTCGGTGCGCGGGACGGAGGAAGACTCTCTTGGGTTCCAGCGGTCAACTAGGAGAGACGTGAGTACCGGAGATCCGGCTTCCCCACCTTCCTTTGTCTACCCCTTGCGCCTGCCTCCTGATCCTCGCCGGACGGCTGGGTCGGGACGAGCGAGAGTCGGCTGCGTGATTTGGTGGCACGCCAATAAACGAGAGTTTGGCCGTTCGTTGTGTTCGTGTGTTCCTTGCTGCTCTCTGCCGCTACGCCGGTCGGCGGTCCGTGGCGGAGTTCAGCCGAGCTAGCCTTGCGGTCGGAACCCTGGTCCCCACAACTGCCAGGATGTTCCCACACCAGCGACCATTGGTCCTGCTCTTCCAAATAAAAGAATTCATTAACCAGTCTTATCCGTTAATAGAGGGAGGCATGATGCTATGCTGCCCCACGTAAACACGGCTCATCGCTGTTCAGCGCAGCCCCAAACCTGAATAAAACCAGCCTGCGTTTCGTTTTCAGAGGTTTAAGCCAATTACCATAATTAGCGCAGAAATAATTATGATGATGTCAGGAATAAGGGAACAGCTAATTGAACGTGATGCCGCACTACTTGTACACATAACACGAGAGGGACAACAGAACAAAAGAAACCTGCTTACGATAGTGGCCTCCTTTATCGGCTCTTCAAAAAAATCTCATGGGTTGCGACAGGTCCAGAATGCATTTTTCATGAGCAGCGCAACATGAGCTGATTATTTGTTCGTTCTTTGCGCGCGAGCTGTACAAGCGAAATAAACAACGTAATTGGTTGTTTTAGTTCACAGTGTTTACCGAGAGCTCCTGCATGCACGCTTTTTAAATAACCTAACACTAAACAAAGAGGCATATCTGCAATCACGAACATATACATCCCAGTGCCGCGCTCACCCACTGAAGATAAAAGAAATCTGCGCGCAGAATCGCTTACAGAAATTTCATTTTTTACCCCGTCCAATATGCCAATAGAATGTGCTTGACGTAATTAAGGTTGCTACTGACGTGAAGTTGTTTACTTACTCCGCCATTATATCTGTAGATGAGATTGTGCTCACAATTTAAAACGTCCATTGTTTTTGGAATGCTAGCCAGCGTGCGGTATTATTCATTGTACCCTGTGCCTTGAGAAGTATACGCGATGTAATGGGCGAAATTTTGTTCTTGAGCACTGTGTTATCGTATATTCTTCCGTAAATTGTGCCATATGTATGTTTAGCACTGTAGTAACGGACTGAAGGGTGTAGCTACGTAATATTTGAATACCATGTATTTTTTCCTAAGATTTGTTTCCACCCTTTTATGTGTGCGGAAACTTATGTTGAATGTCGTTCAACTGTCCGCCCTACTATAATTCTAACGGGCGATGTATGTATGTATGTATGTATGTATGTATGTATGTATGTATGTATGCATGTGTGCATATATGTATGTATGTATACTATGTATGTATGTATGTATAGTATGTATGTATGTATGAACAAGATATAAGCAGCCTTCTTGTGAAGAGTTTCGAAAATTCAGTGCCAGGCAATGAAGAGGTTGCATGCATCGTGAGTGCCTTCAGGCGTGCCCAATAAAATTATCCTACGGAAAAATTCGAAAAGAGTTGCTAATGGTGCAAAGAGGACTCACCTCCTCTCCCTCCAGGCACAGTCGGCCAAATCTTGAACTAGCCTCCGCAAGCGGCAATTTTTCTCTTTAAAAACGCTTTTAAGAAGGAACAGCCTAGCAGACGATGGCCCCAGCTGAGAGCGGTTTCTGGGCATGCACTTACGACCTGTTTGCAACTAGGCTTCCTTTACCGCTCGCGCACGCTAGTTAAACATTTGGCCGACTGTACCCTTCCACTGTTCTTAAAGGGACACTGAAGTGATTTGTAAACATTGCGGGATTACTAGCGCAAATTGTAGTTCGGAGTCCGTAGGCATTGTTTCGACCACTCTGGCCGCGTTTACGCGAATTTATTTAGTAGAAAAATCAATTCGAAAATGCTGTCCTCCTCTCTTTACGCTCGCCCATTTTCTGTGGCGTTTTCGTGTGACGTCAGCAGGAGATGAGCTGGAAAATGGCTGCGCTACTGCACGGTTCGCCGACCAGCCGACCTACCGATCGAGTCAGTCGGCCCAGCGTTTCGTCCGCCGGCCGCCGACGGGTCGTCGCTATTCGCTCGCTCAATTGAAACTAAGCCACAACACCTTTGTGAATGAAAGAATGTGCCTTTCCTTACTTTGTTAGTTTGTACACTGTGTCAAACTCAGAGTCCGGGTCGCTCCACACAAGCGCTGCACAAGTCCACATGCGACGCTTCGCTGACTTTACGCTAGTAGGAAAATCTAAGGCCAATTGAAGGCGGGAGAAGAGTCAGCGAAGTCAATATAGGTACTAAGAAAATAAAATCACCTGAAACTTTTACCGTACAGCGCAAAACTAGGGAGCAGGAAGCACTTTTTGCGCTGGGTAAACAAGCACAGCGGTCAGCTGTGCTTGTCAAATTCAAATTACGATGCTATGTCCCCACGCACTCCGGCCGCAGTTTCAAGCGTTTTATTGTTCCTTTTGTGTAGGAGCCCATAACATTGCTCAAGTTTGAATGAACCGGTTGCGTGTACCCCCCGAAGCACAGTCCTGGATGGGCGAGGTGCAGTGCCTCGATCGTAAGTATGCGTGTGTTTGATAGCGTTAATCTCGCGAGTATGTCGTGTGCACGTATCAGAGTTCTAGCTCTTCGGGCAGTTAAGTTGCGTTACGGGAAACGTCGCTTCTGTACAGAGAACGTAAGGATATCCCGGTCAAATGAAAAAAAAGTGTTAAACCGTGAGCCAAAAAAGACGGAAGAGGGAGAGAGAAAGGATAGACCAAATGGCGGCGGCCGAATCAGATCGTCCTAGAAGCTGTGAAGGTTACGCGGCATTTTGGCCCTTTATGAGGAGGCATCAGGAGCAACTGTCAGTAAAGTGTACATAGGTGAATCGAAGAGGCTGCGTATGGGACAAATAATATGTGGCAGGCCATAAAGCCACTGTAAATTTGAAATCGCACAAATAACGCGTACAGGCAGGAGGGACACACCACAGTCTCGTCAAACAAAGGGTGATACCCACACTCTTTATAATGCGCCGGAATATTTGCGCCCGTTGAATTCCTTATCGTAAACAAATGCTATCCGAGATGGACGCTTAGACAGCGTCCTGTATAGCCCACATACACGGACTTACATGACAACGGAATTCTGTAAACCATGGCAATCGTACATGGAACTAAGGCTGCGCATGGTTAACACTGCACTCGTTCCTCCCTTTCCTTGGATGATCTTTTTTATTAACAATGCGGCAGAGATTGCCCACTTTTGCTTTTGCAGAAAGCAACACATAGGACGATGCGCTGTGTGTACTTTTTCTTGTAGTGAGTTGCCCTATGTGGTCTTATTGCACGTGGCCATATTTTACGCATTTTGTTTTTCAAAGATGTATTATTAGCCTATCGAACTTTCAGCTTTGCTGACTCAGCATTTAATCCTGTTCCTGCAGCATCTGCATAGGAGGGTGTAAGGTCCACTTATGAGATCAGTGGTCAGGCGCCCGGGCTGCGCTTGAGAACCCGCCACTCTGTCTGGGGGCTCAGCACTGTGGACTCTACGCCGCAGCCGTCGCCAATTCGTCACGGCGCGCACGGGAGATGGATTGTCTAGCCCACCGAATACCACGGGGTAGCAGAGCGCAGACGGCGCCGCCGGGTTCCGAGAATCGTCGACGTGACGCGCGGAGGAGGTGGAATTACCGGCATCGAAGCGCGCGCCGCGCGCGACACCATTGTGAACGCGCCCCGGTCGGCACGGTGCACTGTCGCCGCCTTTCCCTCTCACCCCGTGGGGTCGAGCGCACTTGCTCGTCCGCGAGCGTGCCGTTGACCCATAGATGGCGGCGCCTCATTGAATATTCCGTAGCGCGCTGAGTGACAACTGTCTACGTGAATTTGGGCACTCCCTTACGCGTGTACGAACGCTAAGGGGCGTTCCCGAGAGAGTGTAATCTCGAGGTGTTATAAGGCCGAACTTGGCCGTGAGAAATCGTTCTTGTCTGAGCGCTGAGCTGGGCAGTTCCCGGCGGGACAAGGAGTCTCGACCGTTAAAGCTACGTTGGGATTTGTGAGCCCCTAGGCTAGAGGTTAAGATCGCGTCGTAAGTTTAGGGTACAGCGCCGTACCGGGCAACTAGACGGATCTTGCGGCGAGAAAGAGTCTCGGCCGTGGTTTCTCGAGCGGTTTGTGTACGCTCCAAGGATAGGAGAGTTAGACGAAGTTGAGAAGCTCAAGTGATTTGTGCGCACTTGGAGCTAGCGTCTAGCGGAAGTTTGAAGTTTTTCTTTTCCTTTTACTACTCGTGTACCCAGTTATCCTACTGTAAATAGCTGTATATAAACTTCCGTTTCCCCTAATAAACCTCAACGCCTCGAGTTCGTCAATTCGACCGCAATCTCCAAGAACTTCAACACCATCGCCCTGCCGGCCTCCTGCCAAATCAACCGGAGCCCGGGCGATTGGGTTCCTGATCGACACCGGACTTCGGGGAAACTGAGGGCTTCCAGTGAAAAAAAAGAAGTGCTTGAACGTGGCCCCTGCGATGTTGGTGCAGGGCCTGGAGGGCAAGCCTTCGTCTACATCCTTTCTGGTTACCCACGGAAAGCCGGTGAATGCGTCTGCTCGCACACCACCCTTGTAGGATGACAACCAAATATGTAGCTGTGACCTAGTTACTGACGGGAAGACATAATAAAAAATCAACTGCCAATCTGTTTAAACGACAAAAACAGGGGATGTGAAGCTTTACAAAACCAAGTCCAACACCAAATAAACCAGCCCAGTACGAGCAACTGTTTCTTATCGGGACAGTTTGCTGCTCTGCAATTGTGCTGTCTAGAGCTTTAGTGATGCAGGCAATCCATAACCTTCCATAGTGTACAACCATTGTCGTTTGATGGAGGTGTGCATTTTCTGTGTAATTTTCCACGTCCATGAAATTCAGATTGCTTCGACTGTGCTGGAATGGCGCAATGGGATTGACGTCAGCTTCATAACATGAGGGACCCAGGTTCGGTTCTGATCACGGGAAGCGTTTTAATGTTTTTTTCACTTCACCCACGATCGTCATCATCAGAAAAAGTTCACTTTCCTGCAGTGCATTTTGCGTGGACTACAGATACATCAGGGAGAGGCTGGAAGCTTCACTTTAGTAAATGAAACTGTACCAAGTACAGAATGTGCATGAAGCTTAAGCATTGTACATGAGCCAAGCCAGGGAGGAGTGGTTATGGGTTACTTACTTGTCAAGAAAGATGACAAAAAGTTCAATGTGAATCACCAAGCTTGCAAACTTGTCAAATCTAAACATGACACTTTATTGTACCAGTCTTTCATGCTCAGCTGAGGAATGGTAGACACATGGGGGAACAACTGGCAGAAAGAGACATTAGCATGCAGTTCATGTGTCTATGTAAAAATTTTAAAAAGGAACATGTACAAAATTTTCGTGTTACATTCTCCCCTGCTATGGCTGCCTAGCAGCCCAGCAATCATAGAATGGAACATTAGATGGTCGACCGCAGGGTAAATAAGTAATTATTTTAAGCCTTCTTTATTCGTTCAGTTTCGGCTTTGACAAAGCGAACACCAAGGCGGCCACCTTGAGAGAATGGCGCTGTTGATATCACTGTTTTCGTTGCATCCTGGTCAAAGTGGACGCGTGTGCCAGAGTGCGCAAACACGGCCAGGCTGGCTGTGGTTGCAGGCGCCTGGGCCACATGATATGTCTTTGGCCTTGATGCCCTTGCGCCAAGAAAACCTAACATCATCATCATCATCACATGATATGAGTCCCAAAACTGTGACATGATACACAATGCAATGCAGCGTGCGCCATCAGCAGGCGGTGTGTTGGTTAAGTCACTGGAGCCCTGACGTCGGCAGTTCGGGGTGAACTGCATGGCGAGACAGCTTGCGCATCTTGCTTATGCCAGTGTCACAAGGGTATTTATTGTGAGCTTTCTGATGCATGCAAAGATTACAATTAATCTAAAATATGTTATACTGAACGGTTGCTATTGAATATACAAAGGACTTTTTGCATAGTTAGTTATCTCAGCTTTGATATTTCGTCTCAGTACTCTTTTAAGTAGAGCCTAATCATGTTATGAACGTTTAATAGTGGTGCTACTCCTTAAGGTATTTTTAGTTGTTTTAAGCTGACGTTTTGAGTTTTGAGTCAAGAGAGACCGTAATATTCTGGCCGCCTATTTCTGGCCATCAGTATTTCTAAGTCGTCCTTCTAAACATTTTTTGCTCTGCACTTCTCTTAAATGTTGAGGTCACCTAACTGAACTTAGTCGTGATTAAGGCATTATTGTGCAAAGGTCAAGCAATCCCTCCCCCCCTCAAGAGGTCCTTAGCTTTGTACTTGTTTTTTTAAAAGAATCCCACTTGTGCGAGGTTGCAAACGTGTTGCGACCGTCAGAAATGCGGGCTCGAGCCAGCCGTTGTACCGCCTAAGGGGGGCCAAAAACCACTGTGCCGCTGAGTGATTGTGCGCAAGCCTCTTACTCCGCATACGCGCGCATGCCGGCATGGCTATCATTTCCTCCGAAAAACTGGTGCAAGGGGGGGAGCGGTTCTTTAGTCGCCCCACAACCTCCCCCCCCCAAAAAAAATTCGCCCCCCCCCCCCGAAATTCGCCCCCTCCAAAACCAATCTCTGGGACCACTACTGCCTGCAATCTACGTGCAAACAAAATTGTATGTCAGATGTTTACAGTTTTTTTGCCTTGTTCAAAGAGACTGGTATACAAAATTTTGAGGAAAGCTGGAGGTGGCCGTGTTTTATTTGTATTAAGGGTTTTTGTGAAAATGTGCCATTGTATTATTTATTTTATCATTTTTTAACTGCTACAGGAACGTTAATTTGTAGTAGTTCCATGTATATGGTGTTCTATGTTTATTTATTCAATATATCCTTATAGCCCCACGGGCATTATTGAGGGGTGTGGTACCTGAGCAGATTGAACGAAGATTAATAACATCACAGAATTCTGCCAGGTGTGTACAAAAAAAAGAAAAAAAATACAGCAGAAACGTCAGTGTCCATATGCATACTAAAAACGTACACACAAGGAACACAATATTAGTATACTGTGTTTAAAGCTATTGGTTCATTTGAATTTTGAATGGGAGGCTCCTAAGGAAATATATGTAGTGCTTGACCAGTTTTCACAATGGTCTTTCTTTTTTACTTTTCGGTGACAGAGGTCTCAACGAGCAACTGGATGGACCTACAACATTTTTGCTGGGCACCTCTTATATCGGTCGTCTTTTATGGCTGTGGAGCTGGGAATAAATAAAACTAAAAACTGTCTCCTTCATTTGGTGTATTCCTTTTACATAGTGCAGGAACGTGGAAATAACGTGGAGGACAATACACGAGCACTTGCACGTCATCGTCCCCTGGTGTCTTATCTGGTATTTATGCTGCAGTTTAAACAACGAACTGCCAGGTAGCCAACATTCACAACTATTTGAAGGTGTACCTCTCAAGCTGAAAAGTTATAATTCATTTGTCTGAGGAACATTTTAAAAGTCTTCACAAGAGCACATGATTAAAGATTGAGATGCAACACAGCAGGTTCACTTACAACAGCAGGTTCTAAAAATATTGCATATTTTAATACAAGCCTTCACATCTGCTCTTGAAGCCTGTAAGTTGGAAGCAATCTAATGCTTGCTGTACATCGGCTGCTACAAAGGGCTAGTGTCATAGCAATCAAGCATCTTGCAATCACAAATTTGTTTAGAGTTAGAGCCAGTAAATAAGCTACGCTACCATCCATCGCCAATAAATATGAATTTTCGAATGACCAGATCTGGAAGCCAACTTGAACAGGCAATATCTCATGCTACGTTTTTTTTTTTTTTTAAGTTTAAAAGTGGCACACTGCACAAGTAAAATTCCCCCGGCCGGTACTCGCGTGCGCTTCTAGGAAATCTCGCAGCTCTGCACGGTATTTTTCTTCGATTTTCTCATCGTTCTCGAAAGAAGCAAGAAACGTAAACGCACAGGTAGTTAAGTGTCGGAGCAATAATGAAGACGTCCTCCAAGTCTGATGGTTGGTTGGTGCGGCGCAGCAGTAATATTAGGGCCACACAGAGGAGAAAGAAATGTTGAAGTTTTTGAGAGAAAAGAAACCAGCGCAGGACAAACTCGGGGCGATACCATGGACACGGTCAGGCAGGCACGCTCTGCATTCATAATAAAAATATTGTCAAGCAAGACACCCGCCAAAACTGAAATAATTACAAAGGAAGCGTCACTTCCAGCCGTTTCTTGCGTCGTGTGCTGCTAGACGCCGGCACTCAGCTTCTTACCAAGAATTCCCTAGGACGCGACGCGCGAGGCCACAACAAGCCGGCTTGCTGCAACAACAAATTCCCTAAATGTCCCTAACTTTTGTCCCCAACTTACAGTGGTTTCAGGAGCCAATCAAAACATTGAATATTTTCTTCCTTTTAGCCGCATACGCCTGCGGCGGGATGGCGTCACCATCTATCGCTGGCACTGGCAACTCCACTCCTACGATTTGATCAGGAGAACTGACGTCATGCTCGCCCGCCGCGTTACCCCACGGAGTGGAGCCAGCGGAGCTCTGGACGGCGCACTGACGAAGGCGTACGCCGTCTGTAGCGGCTGCTGGCGGCCTAACTGCGAGAACTAGAACTGACCGCCGACCGCAGCATGACAGCAAGCGACGGCGAACGGAGTCCGAGGACTCCGACGTAGCCACATTACGCAAAGCGGCAAGTGTCCAGGCTGATTGGTGCAGCCGAGGCCCGGAGGAGGGCACTGAAGGGTACGAATTTTGGGAGCGCGCAAATACTCGCGCCTAAGGAGAAGCAGTGCTACAGCGCAGCGGGACGTCCGCAAAATCGGCGAGAGCCACTGAGAGCATCGATCTCGGCACCTTCGTGTTTTCAATACGGCCCACGGAGCGACGTAGTATAACATCTCCCGAACCCCCAGGAAGTGAGGCGGGCTATCTGTGCCCTTTCGCACAACCAGCAGTTAGCAAAGCACCAACTTCTGCGCTTCTACAAGGAATCTAGCAGCCTCACTCTGCATACCTGCAACAAGAAGCAGGCGACGGCAGTACTAAGACTAAGTGCGTTAGACACTCTATCGAACCTATCCTTTCCCGTGACTGTATAGCAGGTTTCCAGTGATGGCATGTCGCGCGGCGTCATATATGACTGCGCTACAGGCGAAACATCAGAGACGTTGGTTGAATCTTTGGAGTCCGAGTGCGTCCAGGTGCTGCAAGCCCGTCCGATGGGAAAGAAAAGGGCAGTTTTGATCACGTTTGCGTCGCGCTATCCACCCCGGTACGTGAAATACTGGGATTTTCTGAAACGAGTGAGCCCGTACCAGTTGTGAACCGTGGCGTGTTTTTGTTGTCACGGACCAGGCAACCAGGAGAAGCCAGTGTGTTCGCAGTGCGACTCCTCCCACGGGGAACCGCCAGAAGC
Source organism: Haemaphysalis longicornis (assembly GCF_048455015.1). Taxonomy (NCBI): domain Eukaryota; kingdom Metazoa; phylum Arthropoda; class Arachnida; order Ixodida; family Ixodidae; genus Haemaphysalis; species Haemaphysalis longicornis. The sequence continues at coordinate 3,301,624 of NW_027526314.1, forward strand.
CTGCCCTCAAAAAGACGAAAAAAGGTGCGCCAACTGCGGCAAGGATCGTCATTTGGGAACCGACAAAAAGCACCCAGCGTGTAGGCTTTTGAATAAGAAAGTCAAGGAAGCGATGCAGGAACGTCAGTCACGCAGAGAAAGTCGACGGCGAAAGGTTTTCGCACCGTCTGCCAGCCCGAAAACCGACACACTAAACGGCACAACCACGAGCTGAAAACAGCAAAGCAGCCGCTCGCAGCGCCGAGCAAAAAGCAAGTTCTAGCTGCCCAATGACAATCAGTCGCTGCCTCAAACCGACGCATTGTCATACGTCACGGTAGCGTCCGGAGTCTAAAAAATTAGTGCCCTACCACTCGGTGAAGGAGGATGACGCAGTCCATGGAGTGCACGAAAGAAAGCACGTTTGTTGTAATTTGCGATGGAGCATACTTCCTAGCCAATTAGCTGAATGAACCTCTGAAGGATGTACGCTTTGTCCTTGCAGACAAACATGGCGCCGCCTGTGTCCCCCCTGCGTCGTAAGCATCTTACTGTTTGTTAAAAACACAAACACAATCCGCTCTATCACTAAGGACTCCGGACAGGTCCCATTTGGCCGTTTAACGTCCGAGTTTCAACCTCGCACCACCACAATGGTCATGCCATCCATCAGTACGGGCATGAAACCTGTAGCTGCGCGTGCACGAACCCCCCCTCCCCCCTCACCTCTTCCACTATTCTCCACTACAAACCTGCGCAAGCATAACCCGGCACCCGTTCATGTTCGCGTGCTTAGAAGTGACAGACGCGGTCGAAAAATCTCCCCGAAAGCCCCCTAAGAACGCCGGCTCACGCCGGCGTTCTAAGCGGGCAAATTGATGTTCATCCGGAGGGATTCTCCGCTAGTCGACGAGCTGAACTTAAGGTGGTACCGGTGGCGCCAGCAGCATTCCGTTGTTTTTGCCTCGTTCGCGCGTGTGTTCGGGCCAACGCTTCAATTCTTACTCTTGTTCCTCCAAACGAACGGCATGCATCCGCCCATAACGATTTAAAACCTGGAGGCCCTTTAGCTCCATTCTCGCGTACAAACTTGTGGTTACCCATTTCCCTCCCCCCTCATAGGCATCTTACTGTCTGTGTAAGATGTCTGTGTAACACATCAACCCATATCCGAACCATTCGATTAAGGAGGACAGTCGACTAAGCGTATTGAGCCATGTAATTTCGACCTTTAAATCTCCCACCAGCACAGCCGACATTTCATCGGCAGCGGCATAAAACGTACCTGTGTGTCTACGCCCCCTTTTTCGACCCGTAAACCGTGCACGCATAAACCGGCAACCAGTTAATGCGCATACCTAGGCGTGAAAGACACCGGTGAAAATGTCTCTTGGAAGGCCTTCCAAGCTGAAAAAGAAATATGGGCTCACGCCGGCGTTCCAAATTTTCAAATTTCTCTTCAACCGGGCACGTCTCGCAGCTGCGTGGCGAAGTGGAATTTTAGCGGAAACGGTGATGGCGGCTTTGGGTAGTTTTAGGGGGCAGCCCTTTGGCAGCCGTTACCTGGGCTTCGCGAGAGCGGTGTCTGTGTATGCCCGCGTAACCGAGTGAGCGAACGCAGCATTGACGAAAGAAAGAAAACTGTGAGGAGCGTCTAGTGAAGGCTACGGGGGAGTACGACACGTGCGTCATCTCAGTGCCTTTACCTCACACATGTCTGATGCGCCGCCACCAAGGAGCGCCCTCCCCTTGACACTTTCCCCAGATGCTGTTCCATTCTGCGCTATTCCAAACCATGTGACGTTTGTGCGGGAGGTTCAAACAAGATTTGCAACATGCTCCCTGCTCCCTTGTGCGGGGTTAATCCGAACCACGTGACATTTTCGCGGGAGGTTCAAACACGATTTGCGACATGCTGCCGGTGGCGGCGGCGCGCTGCATGGTAGCAGCAGAGTAGCGCACGCCGCCCTGCGTTCGCTGATCACGCGAACACTTACTGAGCCGCACTAAAAATGCGCCGTCCCCGAGAAGACTGCCGCTCGCCCTGCGCACAATTTTCTCCCTGCGCACAATTTTAGAGAGTACAGTAATCGTCAGGGTACTTTTTACGCCCATTCGTGCTTCTGTTTGTTTTTCGCAATCATCTGATAACCGCACTACCGCTGTTAGCTGCCGACTGCACAACTTTCCAAAGGGGCATCGGTGGAAGCGAGGGGAAGAATAGTTGTGAAAGACGTGTCAGTGGTGGTGGGGAGGAGCCCCGGAGCGGCGACGAGTAAATCGATGACACCGGAATGAAAACTGGGTTGGGGGAAGCGGGGGGGGGGGGGGGGGGGGGGGTGAGACATACACTGCTTTCCAGTAATATCAGGCTTCAGTTCACGTTGCAAGGAAGAAATCGAGAGTGAGCTGAAGCAACTGGACAATGAAACAGAAGTTAGCTTTGGGGATTACGAAAACACTCTGGCGCGCCTCCAGAAACAACCTTCGGAAATTCAGCGGTCCATAGGCGCGACTCGTACAAGGTTCCAGGAACGGCTCAACACGCAAAACAAGGAAAAACTGGTTCTTCAGCACCGACTGAAAGAATGGAAGGAGGAAAGGGGGCGCATTGAACAGGCGAAGTCAAGGCCATCCCCATCGCCCAAGAGAACCCTAGTCGCCGCTTCCCCAGACGCGCAACAAAAACAGAAGGCAGCAGGCAAGTCTACAACTGAAATTACTACTGCCAGAGTCCTTCAATGCTTTACTGGTCACGAAACTTCGGCGCTCGTTTCATATAGGAACCGCGCGCGCCACTAGAGGCGCCACCGCCGCACGAAGGTCATCCAGCCGCCGCGCGTGCGGCGTATTGGCCAGCTCTTGGCGTGCAAACGCTTGCTGCTTTTGGTGTCTGCGCGCTGATTAAGTGTTTTTTTTGTAGTAGTTAGCGATGAATAGTCCAGTCATTGTGCATATCACCTGCCTTCAATGGGGTTTTATTTTACGAAGTAAATTACCGTAGACTTCGGCCGCGAACGGCAACGGATTCTGTGTGCTCTGGCACAAGCGCTGCGCTGTCGTGTTTACGGATTTTAAAATCTATTTTGCTTCTTTTCTTAAAGCAAAGTTGTTATTACCACATATACGGTAGCTGTGTAGTCAAGGAATGCTGCGGGCTTATCGATAATACAATAAAAAAAAACTCAAAGAAACAAAGTACGAGTCGTTCAGACTACGCTTAATGAATCCGTTGATTGCTCTGGAATGCACAGAACGGTAAAAGAGGTAGCCCAATAGTATTGTCGTTTCGATGAGTGGGTACATACTTGAGAACATCTAAAAACGCTGAAGAAGCACGAGGGATCAAAACACGAAGAGATATATGTTGCACCATGTGTCTTTCTGCATCCACGCTTTGCAATACTTGCAAAAACAGGAAGCGAAAAAAGAACAATAAAACTGATTTTATCACACGCAACAACAAATTTCAATGTTACGAAGGGAGACAAAAGAGCGTGGTCCAGCGGACAAAAATTTATTTTTTCGCGTTGCGATGTACAGCACACGGAGAAAACAGAATATTACGTAGCCAAGAACGAAGCAAAGCTTTTCTAAATGCAGCGAGCTAGCGAGCTCCTGCTCTACAAAAGAATAGAATGAAACACAAACGTCAAGAAGCAGTCCGCAGTGTGACGTGCACAGATGAACGTCGATAAAGTGAGTTGCGCGGCGTTTGCTATGCATGCATTACTCTCGGAACGTTATAATTTCAGATCCATGGAAATAGGATCGAGAACATTGTCGAAGAAACAAAAAATCAAGTTAACGACAAGGTGGCATCCTTTCCATATCAAACAACATTGCCCGACGGGACATACGACAAAAAGAGCAAACGGGCGCTCCGGTTGAAACGCCACATAAGAAACCGGAATCGGCCACGCGCGGTTACAAAACAAACAAAACGAACCCTACGGGATCATTCGCGGAAATATGAAAAGTAAAAGCACAACGACGTCCCAAAGCTCTTTTACACGCGAGCCTGAGCGCAAGGTAATACAAGTTTGCAAACAGGTAACGAAGCACCGCTACAACCTGATTGATATGACAAAAATCCAGCTTTAGTTAGCCTTGTACAATTCTAGGTCCACGATGCTCTCAAAACGGTACATTGCTTTTTCCATTCTCACACACAGTGCATTTCCACACACTGTCGCACACTTATAATCGAAGCTGAAATCTCCCGTTGCTTGCCTTGGAATGGCGCGCCTCCAATTCTCACGCAGCTGCCCGTCGCTCGGTCAACAGAACAAGGAAACATTTTCTGTGGTATCGTTGTACAAGGAACGACATCCCGGGACGCAACACATGTTCGGCATCGTCGTTGCACTAATTAAGTCGCATCACGAGAGCGCGATATGCACATTACATTTTTTTCCCGCACAAAACAAACACAACTCGCCGCGGCTCCGCCGTTCGAGCCAGCGCAACGCCGCCCGAGGAGTGACCTCAGTGAGAGGGTGGCGCCACCGCGCGGCGACCAAACGCAGCATATGAAGCTCTCCCATTGAGTTACGGAGCAGTTTCGTGACCAGTAAAGCATTGAAGGACTCTGCTACTGCTTAGCAGACGTCTCTACAAGAGTAGCAACTTCTTTGCGTACCGTCGTACCAGCGTAATTAGTATGCTGTGGATAACTCACAGGCATGTAGCGCGGAGATTTCTCACATGTACACGCATTCTAAATGCTTACTTGAATAATTTAAAGGGAATTTACAGCACTGAGAACTAACGCTACTGTACCAACACGAGAGACGGGAGGGCAGCGTCACGGAACGCTGTTAACAGCTTTGCACTCACCGTAGGAAAGTCACCACCGCTTCCACGTTGACTTCCATTTCGCTTGTTTATTGCCCTGGCACTACCTCAGCCTAATCCGCTCAATACAGGACATTAAATATGACCCCTCATATAAAGTGACAAAAACATATCATGAGGGGGGCCCTCGCAAAATAAGGAAGTATGGTCAGACAGTTTGTTTCCGTGAACAACGTAACCAATTTGCACGAGGACCTGATAGAAATTTTGAAACGAGGCCTTCCCACCTGAATAGTGGCGATGCTCCAACTTTTAAACCGAGGACTAAGGCTTCAGTAATCAGATGAATTTGTTCCCAGTCGCAAAGGCCACGTGTAAAGAAACAGAGCAAGCAAACCACGAACCAGTTTGGCACAATTGGAGGAGAGTGCAGCACTTTCGGATCGAAGCAAAGCACGGTGTCGCACTGCTGAGAGCTGTCAAAACACTTGCAAACAAGGGTGCTGGTGGAGCCGGAACTGTTAGAAACTAACGCCCTTTGGCAGCTGTGTCTTCTGCATTGTCATGTTTAATATCTAATGTAATTGTATATCACTGCAGCCACCCACTACTGTAGCAGAGCGTGGAGGTAGAAAGCCCAGTAACACATCCGTAGCTCGCTTCTTACGCCCATGGCGGGTTCCGGGCACGCAGGGCCCTCACCCACAATTTTCCTTTTGCTGCCTTGGTTTTGATTCGCTGGAGCCCCGGGGCCCCGCTACAACAGACGGACAGGGGGTAGACAGGTTGGCGCTGTATTCGGTCGGCTTACAAGCTACAACGCTATTCATTGCGTGCCGGGCACGGAGGATGGGAGGAGAACGCCAAGGACACTCGTTTCATGTTTCATGCGCTAACACGATGTATTGCTATGCCCAAGATTTCGCAGCATCATCTTGTGGTGAGAAACGCCGTGGCTTCGGATGCGCAGCGTTCGTATTCCCCAGCCCCTGCTTCTCGATGCTATACCCCGCCTGCTGGCCTGGCCACACAGCCCCTGCAACTCACACGGCGGTCTGCCATCGGAGCCACGAACAGTTGTACAAGGAAAGCTATGCCTCAAAAAGCCTGCCAAAGAACGAAGAGCCGACTTAAGGCCGCCACCGGCCCGGTGCCCAGACGCGCTTGCGCAGCTCGAAGTTCACTGTCCCACGCGCTGCCGCAGGCTGCACGGATTCGGTTGCTCCAGATGCCGGGTATGCGTTCTTGTTTTCGTCGCTGGTGCTCCCTTTGAGGTGTACCAACGCAATCGTCACCACAGACTAATTAAGTAGCCAGAAGGCGCCAGCGATGGTGCCGCCTCCGTCTAAAAATCACCATTCCATTCCCATTCCATTCCTGGAAGAAGACGCTTAATTCCATTTCCATTCCGTTCCTCCAAGCGTTGTCCTCATTTCATTCCCATTCCGTTCCGGCACCTCGAAAAGTTGGAATGAATCCGGAGTGATTCCAATTCCGGAGTTGTAACTCCGCAACACTGATAGATAGCTCATCCAGAATCAGAAGCTTGAGAAGCCTGCCGTGCCCAAATTGGCGCACTGCTGGGTAGCGACTAAATACGGTTATAGTGAAGCGCTTCTGACTCCTTTCGGGTCTAAGGGACGACGAAGGGATTAAACAATTCCAAATTGCACAGGCAACGTCGAACTTAGATAGAATTAGGGCGCGGTAGAGTGAGACGAAGCATGATCGGTCGGTGAATTCACTGGTCGCCCGGGTAATCATGCCCAGCGTACAGTGACAGGAGTCGGCCAGGTGTAGTTCCCATGCGAGTTGAAGAGTATTTCATCCATCATTACACCCAATCACGCACTACAGTAGCGCGTTTTACGGGTTCACCGAGCACGAGTACGTAAAAATGAGCGGGGAAGTCTTCCGAGTATATGATAACACGATAGTTTTGAACATTTTAAGCTTTAATGGTTGCTTCGGCATGGTTGCTGTCGCACCATGCCGAAGCTGCGTTGATGTCATTTTACAGTAAGAGGCGATCTTCCGGTGAAAAAGTCGCGCGATAGAGCATCATATCATCGGTATTCAGAGAGAACGAACAGTGCCTGATAACGGGGTGGTTGTCATTAGCAAAAATGTTAAAGAGAAGAGGGACGAGTGTCGAGCCTTGAGGTACCCCTGAAGCCACGCAACCTGGGCGTGCTCTATAGCATTTGGCCCCAGGAAAACACCAATCGCTACAATAATCCTATCGACTTATGGGGGGCGTCCCTGCAGCTCATCTCTTAAAGATCAGCTATACGCCTGATCCAGAAAGCCAAGATGAGAGCTGTCGCATCTGGAAATCTGGAAACCTGAAAACCTGGATTGGGCCCCACCCGTGAACTCCCTCCTAACTTTTCACCCCTAAACCTTTCCCCACCTTTTCTCAATGAATTGTTTTACTACTATACTCAACCCCCCCCCCCCTCCCCCATGCCACTTCGGGACGCGACAATGAACTCCCCCCGCAGTCACGCTCTGTCGCTCCCACATCGTAAGCCATACTGGGCCTGTTTTTCTTTCAATAGCTGCTTTTGCGCTTGAATGTAGTGTGGGTATGGTGAGTGCGGGGCGAGCTTCACCGAGCTCCCCAGCCGAATTTCGTGGCTACCCATTTAGATATAGGCTTTCCACCGCCGAAACTGCGCGCATGTGCGTGGCCTGGTCCCTCAATCCGAAGACCCTTCTTTTTTTATTGCCCCTCCCCCCCTCCTTCACGTGACTTGGCTTGGCACATGCTCTGGAGGAACCATTTAACCGTATACTGCTTTTACCATTTCTCCGCCTCTCATTGGGGGCTCCAAGTCTTGGATGTGCAAAAAATTACACCATCTTCCCGCGTGGGAACCCTGAGGGGATGCAAACCCGTGGAGTAGTAGCGTGTTAATTGGTTGTTAGAGTAAAGACACGTGTAGTAGCGTATTAAATGTCTTCTTTATTTATCGAGTAGCGGAGAACGTTTTGCGGCTTCTCGTTCTCGAAGCGAGGAATCCGCCGTTCTACGCTGGCGTTTCGAAGCGTTGTCACGCTGCCGAACGCCATCTGGATCAGCTACTCGCCGCTGGCGTTTCAAAGCGCCTTCTCGTTCTCCTGGCATCCAAGACGCGATGATTCTGTTGAAGAATGAGATCATTGACGACAACCTAACGACAGACACCAAGGCCATCCTGGGGCTGGACCTGCAGAGCGCCTTCGACAAAGTGAAGCACTCTGCGATCCTAGCCCAGGTGTCCAGACTCAACATGGGCGCAAGAACCTATAACTACATCAAGGACTTTCTGACAGGTCGGACCACCGAGCTCTGCGCCGGCGATCTGCGACTCCAAGAGAAGAGGCTCGGCAGTGTCGGGACCCCCCAGGGCTCGGTCATCTCGCCGTTGTTATTCAACCTCGTTATGATCGGGGTGGCCGAGCGGCTCTCTCGAGTTGAGGGGGTCCGGAACACCATCTACGCCGATGATATCACTCTGTGGGTTACGGGAGGCAGCGATGGTCACATCGAGAGCACGCTGCAAGAGGCCGTCGACACTATCGAAGACCAGCTAAACGGATCCGGCTTGATCTGCTCGCCGAGCAAGTCGGAGCTGCTGGTATTACCACCGAAATACGTCAGGCGAAACAAGAGCGAACCCAGGGACTACGAGGCGATAAAGATCGTGACGAGTAGCGGCCACGTGATCCCGGAGGTCGACAAGATACGGGTGCTCGGCATGATTATAGACAAGCGTCGCGGCAACGGCGAGACCGTTGCCCGCCTTACAGCCAAGATCACCAATGCAGTGCGTCTCACCAGACGGGTCGCCAACCGCAACGCCGGGATGAAGGAGGAGAGCTTGATTCGGCTTGTGCACTCCTTCGTAATCAGCCACGTCGCCTACGTTGCAGCCTTCCACAATTGGATGCAGTGCGAAAAGAATAAGATCAACGCCCTGATACGCCGAGCGTACAAGGCAGCGCTCGGGCTGTTCGAATGCACAAGCAGCGACAAGCTCCTGAGCCTGGGGGTACACAATACCCTCGAGGAAATTGCTGAGGCGCAACGGTCCGCCCAGCTGGAGCGGCTGTCTACGACCGAGACCGGTAGGCGCATACTGCAAGACTTGGCCTTCACGCCTGCGGCGAGGAAGGCGAGCAGCGACGCTCGTGTCCCGGACGAGACCCGGCGTCGGATTCGGGTAGACCTCATCCCGAGGAACATGAATCCGGAGTATAACAAGGAGAGAAGAGCGGCGAGGGCCAAGGCCCTCATCGACTTGTACGCCAAGGACGAGCAAGCAAGGTTCGTGGACGCGGCCGAATACCAGGGAGAGAGCGAGGCATTCGTGGCTACCGTCATCGAGGCGTCGTCCGGTGCGACGAGGGCGGCGGCGAGCGTTCGGGTCCGAGAGGCGTGCCAGGCGGAGGAGGTGGCCATTGCCCTGGCCATTGCCGACCCCGGGTGCCAGACAGTGTTATGTGATTCGAGGAGTGCAGTGCGGAATTATGCCAAGGGCAAAGTGTGCGGTCAGGCTGTGCGCGTTCTGTGCTCGGCCGACCTCGAACGCGAGGACAGGTGTGTAAAAATCAAGTGGTTCCCGGCGCACGCGGGCAACGATGCGTCTGACAAGCCCGACAACCCCAACGAGACGGCACACGCAGTGGCGCGAGCGCTAACCAACCGCGCCGCTGCAACCGACCGTCCACTGTGGTGTAGCGCCAAGGACCGTTGACGACGTTCAACGAACTTACACAGTTCTACCGCTTGGCTCGAAGGACTCTCCCACCCCCGCACCCGGGGTTGAGCCGAGCGGAGGCGGTGCTGCTCAGACAACTGCAGACTGAGTCCTTACCCACCCCAGTGTTGATGAAGTATGTGTACCCGCAAGTGTATGTGAGTGATGTGTACCGCGTGTGCCAGCGGGAGAGGGCCACCCTGACGCACATCCTATGGGACTGCACCAAGTTCCCCGACGAAGCGTCGACAAGTACAACGATTCCGCCGCGGCTCGCGGCTGCGGCGAAGTGCTACGACCAAGAAATCCAAACCTGGGCCGCCCAGCAGGTCTCGGCGGCTCTTGAAAGACAAAGCCCGAGCGAAACCGCCGGGACGTTGCCCCAAGGGCGACCGAACGCGGGAGTAGCACGCGCCGTAGTCAAGTAAAGACCACCCGCTGAGAAGACGTAGGGGCCCGCGTTGCGGCGCCATTTAATGGTGGTGTCGCTCTGCAGGCGACTACAATAAAGTTGCTTCTATCTATCTATCTCGTTCTCCAAGCGAGGAATCTGCTGCTCGGCGCTGCCTTTTACGTTCGGCGTCGCGAGCTCTCCTCTGTGCAGCCTTGTCTTCGGAGGCATGAGACGAGCCGAGCGGCGAGGAGGAGAGCGGCGTTATCACAGCTGGCGTGGAGAGGGGGACGGGGAGAAGAGGTGCGGATGCCGGACGACGGAGGGTCGACTAAGAGATGCTTTGCATCTAAAAATCATGAGCCACTCTGCGGAGGTGGATGGCCAGCGAAGCTTTTCACTGCATGGCATAGAGGACATGGTATCCATAGGTATGCGCACAGAGAGGGGGGGCGGGGGGGGGGGAGGGAGCGATCATCTTGGGTGTAGGTCAAATTAAATTTGCCCCATACCGTTACTCAGTCGAACCTGTCCCGAGTTCGTGTGAACGTTGTGTACGGTTGGGCCAATTTTGTGTACGTATTATATGAGAATATCCCCGGTGTGAAGGTGCGGGTTATGCGTTGGCCTTGTTAGTCAACTACACTGTATGTAATAGCTGGGTCACTTTTGAAACAACCTTTGCATTGTTTGGTTTTTATGTTGTTTTGTATCTTGCATATATAAAGCTTTTTCAATAAATAATCAGTTGTAATCAGCGCTTGTCCTGTGACCCTGCTTTTCGTTCCCGTGTCCCGTTTAACGCTGTTTTTCATCAGTATGAATAACCAAGTAACCCAGTCAGCCACCTTACTGGGTAACATTTTCAAGTTTTCTCTGTTTTTTTTTTTTTTTTTTTTTTTTGCAGTTTACGAACGCAGATGTGTCGTATGTTTCTGTGCTTTCGGGAGAATGGAAGTTCTTTCGGAAGCCCATTGTGAAATTGATGCCACATCCGCGCTTGTAAGTTGCTCCCCTTGCGATGTTACTCATGGAAGTAAAAACTTTTGCTCCCTTTTATTTCTTATGTGTTGCAATTCCATCTTACTGAAATAAAAAAATACAACCATTCCTCGTCTTTGCACTTTGTTCTTGCCGTGAGGCCTTCATTGGGAAGAAGTCGGAGTTGCCAGAGAGGGGGGGGGGGGGGGGGGAGGAGGCTAAGGTAACACTTCGTCCCCCTAATCATGGAGGAAAATTTTTCTTCCTCCATGCCCCTAATCGAGAACCCTGCGCACGCCTATAGGTATAGGGAATATTCGAACAAATGTTAGTTCTATTGAGCGTTGACAGCGGTCATCCGAAAGATGGATACCGATCTTTGTGCATGCAGTTCACCAGTGGTGTTTGCCGTCCGCCGTCGCCGATTACATTCTCGTCTTCGGTTTCGTCGTGCCTCTTCGTACGAGAACGGCAGCTAATTGAATTAAAACTAGTACTGCGCCAAAAAATGGCTGCGGCTTAGCTCAGCTAAGCCTGGATATGCAAAGCCTGATTAGTCTAGGCTTCACTTGGTTAACCTTTTATTTACCTGTAATTATTATGTTATTCGTCCAACTATGGTTGTGGTCCCGCTTCTGGCGCTTTCCGAGCCGAACGGTTCGCCGGGCGGTATCAGCGGGGTGGTCAGACGCCGCTTGCCGACGACGGCTCAAAGCCTCCACCTCCCGCGCAACGCTCTCAGGGAAGACGCGCAACGCTCTCAGAGAAGGAGCTGAGAAAACCAAGCGCCCACCAGCTCGCCCCACGACCTTCCTGGGCCTGCTCTCATTCATGGCTAATTTCGCACGCGCGCGGCGAGTCACGTGGTTGGGCGCGAACCAGCTGCAGAGAGCGCATGCGCAAAACCGGAAGCGGCGAATATTGCCGTCAGCGGCATAGAGTTTCTTAAGAAACTCTATGGTCAGCGGTGCTCGGCCCGGCAAGTCATGTGATGCGCTGCCAAGAATACCGCGCAGCTGCGTTCAAATGAGGGTAAGATTTAGCGCGACGGCCAAACCGGTAGACGAGATTAGGAAAGCTTTGCTTTAAGAAGTAATGAAAGAAGCAAGAGAACAAACAAACAAATGCCCTCACACGAACGCCAGGCACTTTGGAACGCCTCGTGAATCATGTTTTGAAAGGCGTGCGACTTCAATGGTTACCGCGCGCCAATTTCACGCACACCGGGACGTTCGTCTTCCAAGGCCTCGCGCTTCAAAGACAGTTGGACCCTCCGGAGTTCTTGTGCTAGGATATCGACAATACAAGCCTTCTAAACGCCATACTGTTTAATATCGCTATGAGCAGGGTGGCTCGCCATCTCGAATCTCCGCGGCACGCTTTACAATTTACGCCGACGATATTACCATGAAGCAATGTTTTGGGCTCGTTGGTTCATACTGCATACAAAAACAGCGCTCAAGACGGGACACTAAGAAATAGACAACACACACATAACGCTGACTACTAGCAAAGTGTTTATTTGCCTCTCAGCAATATCAACGAAAAGGTTACACAAAGATAAGGGTAAAGCATACAGACACATAAAACAATAAAAAAACATAAAAAGTATTAGCATTTTCTTTCATCGTAATACCAGTTCGACCATTTCGTTGCTAAACGATAAAGGTTAGTCTTCGATAAACGCTATCTCCTTTGGAGACAACACAACAGAAGGGGTGCTTACACAATCAGTGCCTCTCTAATAAATCGTGTAGGCTTCCAGCAGCTCACGCGTGCGCTGATTCTTGTAGTGCTTTATCACTTGACACTGCTCAAATTCCGGGGTGCACTTGCAAGACGACATGTGCGAGGCGAGCCAGCCACCAGACTTGGCTCTAACACTGGACGCGTGCTCCAAAGCCGAATTTTCAGGCACCGCCCAGTTTGGCCTACATACTGGCGGCCACAATTCAAAGGAATGGAGTAAACCACGCCGGCCCTACACTTAGTGAAGGGTCGCACATGGTTTTTGCCACATTCTCTACGGGTAGGGGCGCCTTTGTTAACACGCGCACATATCTTGCTAAGTTTGTTAGGAGCTGAGGAAACCAAGCGCCCACCAGCTCGCCCCACGACCTTCCTGGGCCTGTGGCTGACACCATAAATATACGTATTTTTCTTTTCCCTCTCACGTTCAGGTATAGACAAATGAGGGCTCAGTTCCCGCCAAATCTTGTTGCCCACGCTTTGGAGGACGGGGTTAGGGTACCCAGCTGAGCGCAAACGTCTTACACGCGCCTGCAGCTGCCACTCATGCGGTGGTGGCAAAAGCTACGCAAGGCATTTTTTTTTAATCTGCCGTGGCAACACTGCGGTTCACTAACTTGGAGTGTGCACACGTGAAAGAAAGTAGTGCCTTCCTTGATCTCGGAGCGTAGCTCCAGCATATGTGCGCTTCTTCTATATGCAGCCTCATGTCAAGGAATTGGAGCTCCCATTTTTTGGCGTTTCTTTTGTTAGTTCAAACCCCCTCAAATGGGTAGAGAAGGTGCTCAGCACATCGTGTACACGTGTGACAGTATCTTCGCCCGAAGGTTTAAAGACAATCACAAAATCATCGACAAAGTAGAACACCCTAAGACCGGCTACCCTCGTAAAGCAGCTTCTAACAGTCTATCACAGCTGGCTGGAACGAGGTCGCTGAGTATGGGCGCTACACAAGAGGCTATGCATACATCTTTTTGTTGTACATATTAGCAGTCTTCATCATCATCATTATCACCATCACCACCCTATCTACGCCCACTGCAGGGAAAAGGCCTCGCCCATTATTCTCCAATTACCCCGGTCCTGTGACAACAGTGACCAATTTATCACCTCAAACTTCTTGATCTCATCTGTCCATCTAACTTTCGTCCGTTCCCTGCAACGCTTGACTTCTCTAGGGATCCACTCTGTTACCCTTAATGACCAACGGTTATCTTGCCTTCGCATTACATGGCCTGCCCACGTCCATTTCTTCTTAATTTCTCCTAATATGTCCTTAACACGCGTTTGTTCCCTGACCCACTCCGCTCTCTTCTTGTCCTTTAATGTTACACCTATCATTTTCCACTCCATTGCCCGCAGAGTCGTTCTCAATTTAAGTTGAACCCTCTTAGTGAGTCTCCAAGTTTCTGCCCCGTAGGTGAGTACCGGTAAGATGCAGCTGTCATACACTTTCTTCTTCAGCGACAATGGTAGGCTGCTATTCATTGTCTGGGAATATCTGCCGTATGCACTCCACCCCATTCTGATCCTTCTAATTATCTCTGCGGTCATAACTTGGCCTAAGTTGTTATATTCGCTTACCACTTCTACTACATCGCCCCCTATCCCAAACTGCTGTACTGTCCCGAGGTTATTGATCATTACTTTGGTTTTCTGCATATTAATTTTCATGCCCACGGTTCAACTCTGTTCGTCTAGTGCGGGAAGCATGCTTTGCAATTCGTCCCCCGAGTTACTTAGCAAGGCAACGTCATCAGCAAATCTGAGGTTACTGAGGTATTTTCCATTAACCTGTTCCCAATCCAACGTTCTGAATACTTCTTGTAAACATGCTGTGAATAACATTGGAGAGATTGTGTCTCCTTGTCTGACGCCCTTCCTTATAGGTATTTTACTGCTCTTCTTATGGAGGATCATGGTAGCTGTGAACCCATTGTAGATATCCTCTAGTATTATTACATAATGCTCATCTACCCCCTGGTTTCGTAATGCCGGAATGACTGCTAGGTTTTCGACCGGGTCAAATGCTTTCTCATAATCTATGACGGGTATATATGGGGGTTCAGTATACTCAGCGCCCTTCTCTATCACCTGATTGATCGTGCGAATATGGTACATTGTTGAATAGCCTTTACGAAACCCTGCTTGTTCTTTAGGTTGACTGAATTATAAGGTTGCAAAAATTCTGTTAGCGATTACCTTGGCACGTACCTTGAAGACAACTGACAGTAAGCTGATCGGCCTGTAATTTTTCAATTCCTTCATGTCACCTTTCTTATGGATTAGGATGATGTTCGTGTTCTTCCAAGATTCCGGTACACTTGCGGTTATTAGGCTTTGCGGATACAGGTTTGCCAGTTTTTCAAGTACAATTTCTCCGCCATTCTTCAAGAGGTCTGCTGTTATCTGATCCTCACCAGGTGCTTTGTCCCTTTCATTTCTTTCGAAGCCTTCCTTACTTTTTCGGTCGTTACTGGTGGGATGTCTATCTCCTCTGAACTACTTTCTCGTTCGGCCTTATCCTGGATGTCCCGGCTACTGTACAGATCCCTATAGAACTCCTCGGCCACTGTGTCTATTTTATCCCTATTTGTGATGACATTGCCTTGCTTATCTTTAAGTGCATACATCTGATTTTTCACCACCCCAAGACGCCTCTTCACTGATTTCAGGCTATACAGCGTATTCAATCCTCTCCATATTATACTTCCGTATGTCAGCTGTCTTACGCTTATTGATTAACTTCGAAAGCTCCGCTAGTTCTATTCTGTCAGCTGGGGTGGAGATTGTCATGGTTTGCCGTTTCCTAATTAGATCTTTCGCCTCCTGGGAAAGTTTACCAGTATCCTGTCTAGCCATCGTGCCCCAGACTTCTACTGAACACTGCGTGATAATGCGTGTAAGGTTGTCGCTGGCTTCCTGTGTCGTAAGCTTGGCTTCCTCGGTAAGAGCTGAATATCGGTTCTGCAGGGCGATCCTGAATTCTTCTACTTTACGTCTTACTGTGAGTTCATTATTCGGCTTCATTTGTACTAGCTTGTTACTGTCCCTCCTCAAATCTAGCCTAATTCGAGATCTTACCATACGGTGGTCACTACACCTTACTCTTCCGAGCACTTGCACATCCTTCACGACGCCACCGTTATCGCATAATATGAAGTCTATTTCATTTTTATGGTACCCATTCGGGCTTCTCCACGTCCACTTCCGGCTCTCCCGTTTACAGAAGAAGGTATTCATTATGCGTAGGTTATTCTTTTCTGCAAACTCAACTAGTAGGTCCCCCCTGCTATTTCTACAGCCCAAATCATAGTTCCCAACTACCTTGTCTCCAGCCTGATTCTTGCCTACTTTAGCATTGAAGTCTTCCATAACTACGGTATATACTGTGTTTTTACTTTAGCCATTGCTGATTCCACATCTTCATAGAAGCGTTCCACTACCTGGTCGTCGTGGCTGGATGTGGGCGCATAGCCCTGTACCACCTTGAGCTTGTACCTGTTATTGAGCCTAATTACAAGATCTGCTGCCCTTTCGTTAATGCTATAGAATTCTTCTATGTTGCCAGCTATGATAATTATTGACTAGAAATCCCCCTCCTAGTTCTCTTCTGTCCACTATAGACCACAGTAACATAGGACGTGTCCATTTTTCAGCATCGTAAAGGCTTCACCGGTCCTCCTAACCTCACTAAGCCCTGTGACATCCCAGTTAATGCCCTTTAATTCCTCGAACAACACTTCTAGACTCGCTTCACTAGATAAGGTTCTCGTGTTAAACGTTGCCAGGTTCAGATTCCAATGGCGGCCTGTTCGGGTCCAGGGATTCTTTGCACCCTCTGCTGCGTCACAGGTCTGACCGCCGCCGTGGTCAGTTGCTTCGCAGCCACTGGAACTGAGGGCCGGGGGTTAACTGGCGTATTCATGGGAGGTTGTGGCCGTTACTACACCAGGGTGGCGAATCCTGCTCTGGTGAGGGAGTGCGTTACCGGCAATGGTCGCCGGGGTCAGGCCGCACCCCAAGCCCCATTCTGCAATTCCATCAATACGCGGATTTTTTTTAATCCGGTGAGAATCGTCCGGCACCGGGATTCAAACCACGGTCCTTCTGCACGCGAAGCGGATGCTTCATACTCCACGAAAGGAGACTGCAAATAGAATAACATCAGCTCAAGGAATCTGTTCACACTGATGCCGCAAGCATTCTGGAACCAAACAGTATCTGCTGTTTCTATTGCCTCCTCGACATCCTCTCAGATAGACGCATGTGGCAACGAGTAGTACATGTCCTTCAGGTCAATCGATAAAACACTCATCCCTGGAGGACAGTCTTTCAAAAGAAACTCAGAGACGTTGGGTGGCCTTACTTGATGTGGGTCGTTCACAGGCAACAAGGAAAGAAACTGCTGCAGGAAAAGGCCTACTTGGTGTTGCCAGGAGCCTTTCTCATACATGATCACTCTGAAAGGGCAACCTCCTTCGCGTGTTTCCGCGTTGTAAAACACCTCGAAACCAAGCGGGGGGCTTTTCTTGACCGAGGCAGCCAACTTCAATAAGCTCTGCTCTTCACATCACCGCTTTCGTCTTAACTCTCTCAAGCTTGACATCTTGCTGCCGGCAGAAGTTCTTCAATATTGCCTCCTTTGCCTTCTCTGCATACATTGCTTTGGGCATGACACCAAATCCCCCTTCCTCGTGCGAGAGCAACAGACGAAGGTCGGCTTCTCGTAGAAGTGGAGCGATTTTCCCCGGAGATACCGACGGCTTCTTCCTTGGGGCTGTCTTCAAAATGTCAACATCTTCACTGATACGAGGATCAACCTCCTCCGTCCTTGCTCTCAAAACGCTGTTTCTGACGCAAGAAAGCAGCTCAAACTTGTCAAGAACTGGGTGCACACAAAACTTTGGTTCGAGACGTATAGTGTATTCAAATCTTGGGCAGGGACAGTCGGCGCTCCTACAACGTGAACTTCTTATTCAGGGGTGCAACGTTGGGGTCTTTCTCGGATGGAGGCCAAGGTGCCTTGCCACAAGAAGCCGGCTGATTGCGTTACAACTCGTAGAGCTTGCAGGAAATGCTTCGTACCTCCTCCAGGGGCTGATCCTGTGAAGCAAGAGAAGCACTGATTGTGTAAGCACCCCTTCTATTGTCTTGTCTCCAAAGGAGATAGCGTTTATCGAAGACTTTTCTTTATCTTTTAGGAGCGAAATGTTCGAACTGGTATTACGATGAAGGAAAATGCTTATAGTTATATGTTTTTTCGGAATATTTTGGGTATCTGTATGCTTTCCCCTTTATCTTTGTGTAACCTTTTCCTTGCTGAGAGGCAAATAAACACTTTGTTCGTAGTCAGCGCTATGGTGTGTGTTGCCTCTTTCTTAGTGTCCCGTCTTGAGCGCTGTTTTTGTATGAAGATGTCACTATATGGGCCGAGTCAAATGACTTTCCTCCCCCGAGGCAATGCAAAACAAAGCTCCAAGCTGCCATTTTAGTCTGGAAAACTTCTTTACATTTCTGGGCCTATGACAAGCTACTGAGAATAAAACACACCACTTCTTCCCGTATTCGGCCACAAACCACCACCAGGATTTTTAACCGCCCTCTCTCTACGTTGGTGGCACGACCGTGCGCTATTGCTTCATTAGAGCCCATCCGACTTCTTGGAATTTAAATAGTGCCCAAAATAGCCGCCAAATTTGGCTTCACCAGCTTAAATCTCAGAGGAAAACGATACTTTATACTATTCATGCAGCGCCTGTGCAACAAACACGGTGGGCCAAGCCAAAAAACCATTCAAACACTGGCACGCGTCCTCGCCAGCAATACTATCCCCTATGGAGATCAATGTGACCTCAACCGCACATACTTACGCACGCTACAAAGCCTGCATCCTGCACGATCAACGATACATACCCGCTTCAACAAACTTCGAGCCGCTGCCCTCCCCTCCTTGCCCCCAAAGTATCGAACTTGTGCATGGCCTGGGATGCTTTACAGTCTCGACAGTCCCCTATACTCTTCCAACTCCCTTACCCCCATGGCACCGCCCAATGGTCACTGAGTCTTCAATTTCTCTCCGAATTTTTCGCTCAGCTTGATAGACACACGGCAACACAATCGCCACGCTCACCAAGACCAAATGAGCCCAAGAAATCAATATATATGCACTGACGCAAGCATCCCCCCGCCAATCATCGCCACGGCAGGTACGACCCATGAACTTCCAACTATACTGATGGGCCATGGCTCACGCACCTTCCCCGTACCAGATGGTATGTCCATCTGGAAGCTGAACTATACCATATCATCCACGCACTGTGCCATTCTTTAACGATCGCAGCCCTCTGGCAGCCATTACCTGGATTTCGTGGAGTAGGCGTCCGCGTAACCGAGTGACCGAACGCAGCAGCGATGGCAGGAAGGAAACGGAGACGAGCGTCTAGCGAAGAGTGAGGAGGATGGCGGCACACGGAGCTATGGCGTCAATAACTAAATTTACTATAGCCGACATTGCTTTTCCCTTAGCCTTTTGGCACTTCTTTCGCACGGCGTTCTTTCTGCGTGCACTCGCAATGCACTTGCCGCCCTCCCCAATTCGAATTTCTACGTCTCCCTAAATTTAAAAGGAACCTAACCTTGTCTCGCGTGGCCGAGTTCACATTGAATGGCTGGCCTAGCGAATGCGCAGAAGATCTGAAGCCTTATTACGTCAGGCGGTGGGAACTGTCGCTTGAACACGGCTGTGGAACATGGGGTTCGAGAGTTATTATTCCCTACGCCCTGTGCGATCGTGTGCTAGACTTGTTACATGAAGAACACCCGGGAGCCAGCCGCATGAAAATGCTCGCAAGAAGTTTTGTTTGATGGCCGGGAATGGACCAGGCCATTGAAAAGTATGTCCAGCGATGTAAGATTTCTCAAGCAGTTCAGCCCTCCGCGCAACCGGTACCGTTGCGCTCGTGGTCGTACCCAGCAAAACGCTGGTCGCGAGTGCATGTGGATTTTGCTGTAAAAGATGCGAACGTGTCTTTGGTCTTAGTCGACGTTTACTCAAAATGGGTGGAAGTGTGGCCTATGACTTCCACGACTGCCTCTAAACCCATTGACAAAATTCAAGGCGCATTCGCCGCATACGAACTCCCTCAAACGTTAGTAAGCGACAACGGACCGCAGTTCACGTCCGCCGAATTTACGGAATTCTTGGCAGCTTGTGAAACACGTTCGCATTCCTCCTTATCATGCTGCATCGAATGGGGCAGCCGAACGCGTGGTTCAGACTATCAAGCGAGCTTTGCTTAAAGAAGTGCTGGAAGAGAACGCTTGGCATAGCCGTAGTTCATTCCAAGAACACGTTGACAAATTTCTTTGTGCTTATCGCAACACTCCCAGCAGTGTCACTGGACACTGGCCAGCTAAGTCGTTTTTGAAAAGGCAACCGCGCACAAAACTTTCTCTGTTGAAACCTGATTTTGGTCATGCTATGAGGGATACGCAAGAGCATGTGAAAGAAGAGTGTGGTAAAGGGCGTGGTGCGGAACGTGTGTTTCGTGTGGGTGACCGCGTCTACGTGAAAACAGTGCGCGAAGAACATGTGTCGTGGCAGGAAGCAGTGGTGACTCAGGTGGTCAGTGCGGTGACCTATGTGGTGAAAGTGCACAACCAGTTCCGGTTTGTACATGCTCATCACCTGTGGTCTCAACATGCGGACACCACAAGAGCGTGCGACATGGAGAGACCCGAAATTCGAATCCGTCCACCAGAGAAACCTCCTCCCGCATCCTTTGAGCCCGGACCACGCGACTGCAGCCCCCTCGCCACCGGCTCCACGTACGCCGGAGAGTGAACCGAGTGACCATGCTGCAGTCGAAGCCACAACTGCTCCTGAGGCTTCGGCACACCTCGACGTGACTTTCCTCCCACGGTAGTGGCCAGTTATTTATTTATTTATTTATTTATTTATTTATTTATTTATTTATTTATTTATTTATTTATTTATTTACACAATACTGCCGGCCCAGTGAAGGGCCCAAGCAGAAGGGACATAACTACAAAGGATGTACTATGAACAACAGAACTTCAAAGAATATGAAAAGCGCGAAGATTAAGGACATCATTCAAACAACGCATAAGAAAGAAATTTAACAGATTAACAATACAGGTCAAAATACAATATGGTCAATTGAGTCAATGCTATTTAGGAATGATGCAGCTAACTGATTCCATTCGATTACAGTGCGTGGGAAAAAGGAGAATTTGAAAATGTTAGTTCTAGTTCGCCGAGGAGTACGGACATACCAGCGCCTCGGCGTAGCACAAAGGTGCGGAAGCCACCAGACCGTTTTCGACATGAGGACTTCAGCAAGTGAAATAATTCCTTCATTTAAGGAGGGTCGAGATGTGGTAACGTGATAGCGACCGCCAAGTAGCGGTGATAGCGCCGAACGCTGTTGGTTTCCCTGTGTGTTTAAGCCGCCTTTTAGGCCGCCATGACGAATCAGTTCCGGTCAGTGACGTCACGACGGTCCTATATATGAGTTGGTCAGCGCAAAATAAAGGCTTATTCTTCGTCATGACTACCGGTGTCAAGTTATCTCAGTACCTTTGATTTCAAAAAAGTCTGCAGAACGGAAGAGTGAACGAAGAAAGCAAACTTCTGTGAAGAACAAACAGTCCTGCTGGCGAACAAAGCGT
Source organism: Haemaphysalis longicornis (assembly GCF_048455015.1). NCBI lineage: Eukaryota > Metazoa > Arthropoda > Arachnida > Ixodida > Ixodidae > Haemaphysalis > Haemaphysalis longicornis. Next base: position 3,322,960 of record NW_027526314.1, read on the forward strand.
TTTGGATCCACAAGCAGTGGTGAATTCGTCAGTTTGAGGAGTCTCGTCTACGCGAAAGGTTCAGCGGCTGCTCACCCAGGCAACAGTTCTACGCTTCGTCGTCGTAAGAAGCACTGCTACCATCGGTGGAAGCAGAAGTGGCGATGCCCAACACTGCTTGCTTCTACGGGCACGAATGGCATTTGCGCGCCACCTGGACTACTTCTACGACATGGACTCTAAACACATAGATCAACTTCTAGCCATCTTCGCGCGGGGGAGGATGTTGAAAAAGATGACGCCTCGCCTCCCTCATGCCCATCATCATCATAATCAGTGTCACGTTCGAATAAACCATTCATAAGAACGGGTCATGGCGGCTCGTCTCTTTCTCCACAGAGCGTACATCGCCCCGGCCCGTGCCGTGACCTCGTGTGCTTATGGCCGCGGCGGCGCAGTGTATATTTTTCATCATACACTGATTTTAGAATTGAGATTAGGTCACCCTAGCTGCAAATTAATACAAACATAAGGCGCCCAAACCCACGTCGAAATGGTTTTAGTACAGGTGAACGAATTACCGAAGTCAGCGGAAGATTCATCCCGTCAACCACTTTTGTGAATTAGAAAAAATGCCTTTCAAACACATCGCCTAGCTAGAGCACAACTTATTTTATGTATTTGACTTGTATCTACAAAAAAAAAGGAAGAATACAGAGTTCTTTTTTTCTTAAAGAAGCACATAGTGCTTTGAAATATTTTAGAAGATTATCAGTGTGTCATGTTTTAAACTTGTGGACGTTGCATCATGGCGGCCATAGGAGCAGTCATACTTGATTTTACCCAACCGGAAGATCCGCTTCTGCTCACTGCTTTGCCAGAGATATTGTTAATTGTTCATAGTGACTCCGCTAGTCAGTGAGCGGAAGCGGTTTGGCCGGTTGGGTAAAAGTCAAGACGTACTGCTCCCACCCAGTACGGAAATCCTCACTGGTGTCGTTCCGCATCTGGAAACGAGGAAGCGATCAGTCTGTCGTGATTTTACCCAACCGGCGCAATCGCTTCCGCTCAGTTATTCGCCAGAGCCACCATGGCCGCTGGATGGAAACCTCGTTCCCATCGAGCGGCCGTGGAGTCACTATCAACAATTGACAGTGACCTCGCTAGTGAGTGAGCGGAAGCGGTGGGGCCGTTTGAGTAAAATCAACTATGACTTCTCGTGGCCGCCATGATGAAACATTATTTAGACATTTGCCTACGTTTCTACTATGAGAAACCTTGGATAAGGAGGTCTACCAACCCAAATTAGAGCACGACAAACTTCTAAACCTCTGAAAGATATTCAAAAGCACAAAGTGATTAGAAGATTTAAGAAAAAAAAATGTGTCGTTTTGCCTATTTTGTCAATAGAAATGAAATGCATGATGTATGTTTGCTACTCCAGCAAAGCGAATGCGTCTGAAAGAAAATTTTTGTACTTCACAAGAGTGGTCGATGGGATGAGCCTTCTGATGAGTTCCGTTCGGCGTTCACCTGAAGTTCAAACACCTCGACGTAACGTTGGGCGCTCTATTCTGGTATTAATTTGCAACTAGGGTACCCTAATCTTAATTGCAAAATTAGAGAGTGAGGAGTGCTATCTGTACTCTGTTAGAGTTCCTATCTGTTAGAGTTCCTGTATATCGCTTAGAGTTCCTGTATATCACTTAGCGCAAGAGTTGCGCGTCTGATTGACACATGCCGCGGGTTCCAGTTCGACAGGAGAGCCCGCTTTCAGTGCTGCGCACAATACCCCATATTCAGTCAGTTCTGCTCAACTGGGCATCGGCGGTTGCGGAAGCGGTGGCAGCGGCGGCCAGTCAGCTGATAAGCAGCCGACTATCGTGCGCCGGTTTTAGATGCGGAACATCTTATAGACTGGGCATGTCCCGCGTCGGCGTCCGCACTCACACGGCGCATGCGCAACTCTCCTCCTTCCCTATCTCCCACAGCTGCGCGTACTCCCGCCACTTCTTCTCTCGTACCAGCTGCGTGCACTTCGCTTTCGCTTCTCCCGCGTTCTCGCTTCTGCTTTCGCGGCGCATGCTCGGCGCTTGCGCATCTCTCCTCCTCTCGTCTCCTCTCCTTCAACCTTGAATGTAAATCGGGTAGCGCGCTGCGCGTTCAGTTCAGCGCTTGCTGAGGTTGACTCCACTTCACTCCGTTCTTCCGATGAAGTGTGATGGAAGCAACAGTCCCGTCAGTTAGTGGGTTGGCGCAAACAAGCGTCAGCACCACCCCACAAACTAACAGCAACGCTACGTCCACTGAAGACAAAGCTGCGCAGCGAAGGGCACGCGACGCTGGGCGGAACACAACGGAAACACAACGGAACCCCAAGATGCTCCGCATCTACTCAGCGTTCCCTTCGGGAAGATGGGGCTAATTTTTTGTTCGCGCCTATCCTCGCCACTCCTCCTCGCCGCTGTCGCTGGCGCGGCGTCCTGGCGGCAGCTCCTACATGCGAGACGGGTGGCTTTCCTGCACTACCTGGAACTCAAGATGGCGGATGGACGCGCAACTCTGCTCCCCTAGGGGAGTTATATACAGGAACTCTAGTGTACGTACATACTACGCCACCCTGGCGGCAATGAACACGCATCGCTCTGTGCGGAGTTCGTTTGATTGGAGAGTATGCTTATCACTAAGCGGAGGTAAAACACGCGCAAGAGACATCATTTTATAACTGCGCTCTTACCTCACATAGCTCGGCACGTTTCCTGGCGTCCAGTCGTCACTACTGATGCTCTGTAACCATCGCCGCCGCCTCTCAGGGTTATTTTGTGAGACTAAACAGCCCGTAACCGCTGCGGCTGCTGTTCATACAACCTTCAACACGGCCACTCGGCTCATTCTCCCCTGCACTGCGAACACGCCAAGACTTACGGGCGCTGTTTCTTTGAGTTTGGCCGGCGTGACGTTGCCGGAGCCGGGGCGCGCAGGTTGCTATGGTAAATGTCACGTTTTATGAGCATGACGTCACCGCTGTTGGTGTTGCTCTGGGTTACACCATTCGAGAATAAAATAGAAAATTCAAGAGTAGGATGACGGCTTTATTCACTTTTAGGATGGCTCAGTTTTAACTTGAAAACTGAGCCAGTCGCCACACCATGGTGCGTTATTAAGTGGTCCACGGGTTTCGCTCATGTCATCCGTGTCGCATCTTCGTCTTCAGCTCACCGACCATGGCCGCCCGCCCGCCGGGTGTCCCTGCCAATTCCTGTTTGGAAATCCTGCGTCACAAAAGATGTATGTGGGTTGGTGCGGGGGCACGCACAGGCACACACACACTAATATATATGTATATATATATATATATATATATATATATATATATATATATATACAGAAAGATAGGTCGGCAGTCTACAATGCCAAAGGAGGCATAGGGGTGTGGTTAGGCTCTTTTCTTTTTCCCTACGGTTAATTAAGTAAACATTTTTTTTAATTATACAGAAGAAAGAAAGAAAAACGCGCCCAGAGTGGGGACCGAACCCACGCCTTTCGATTACATGTCGAATGCCTTACCAATTCGGCTATCTGGGCGACTGTGTTCTCCTTCACTTTCTGGGCTATTTGTATTTACTAGAAGTGTATCTGACGCTTGAGGGTGGTAGCCAGCGCCACTCTGACTACACGGGGAGAAGGGGACCTTCTTTTCAACCCCCGTGGCGTGACTCGAACGTCTACAGCCTGTCATGAGCGGGTTACTGGCGGGAAGCCCTCTTATGCTACCTAGGCATCAAGACTGCCAGAACCGAGACCCTCGCTAGGCTTTCGCAGAATAATATAGTAAGGAAATGAGGGGCTCGTTGAGGAAACACAGAAAGATAGGTCAGCAGTCTACAACGCCAAAGGAGGCATAGGGGTGTGGTTAGGCTCTCCTTTGGTGTGTGGTTAGGTTTCTTTCTTTCTTTCTTCTGTATAATTAAAAAAAATGTTTACTTAATTAACCGTAGTGAAAAAGAAAAGAGCCTAACCACACCCCTATGCTTTGGCGTTGTAGACTGCTGACCTATCTTTCTGTATTTCCTCAACGAGCCCCTCATTTCCTTACTATATATATATATATATATATATATATATATATATATATATATATATATAGTAAGGAAATGAGGGGCTCGTTGAGGAAAATACAGAAAGATAGGGCAGCAGTCTACAACGCCAAAGGAGGCATAGGGGTGTGGTTAGGCTCTTTTCTTTTTGAAGTAAACATTTTTTTTAATATACAGAAGAAAGAAAGAAAGAAAAACACGCTCCCAGAGTGGGGACCGAACCCACGCCTTTCGATTACATGTCGAATGCCTTACCAATTCGGCTATCTGGGCGACTGTGTTCTCCTTCACTTTCTGGGCTATTTATATTTACTAGAAGTGTATCTGACGCTTGAGGGTGGTAGCCAGCGCCACTCTGACTACACGGGGAGAAGGGGACCTTCTTTTCAACCCCCGGGGCGTGACTCGAGCGTCTACAGCCTGTCATGAGCGGGTAACTGGCGGGAAGCCCTCTTATGCTACCTAGGCATCAAGGCTGCCAGAACCGAGACCCTCGCTAGGCTTTCGCAGAATAATATAGTAAGGAAATGAGGGGCTCGTTGAGGAAAATACAGAAAGATAGGGCAGCAGTCTACAACGCCAAAGGAGGCATAGGGGTGTGGTTAGGCTCTTTTCTTTTTCACTACGGTTAATGAAGTAAACATTTTTTTTAATATACAGAAGAAAGAAAGAAAGAAAAACACGCTCCCAGAGTGGGGACCGAACCCACGCCTTTCGATTACATGTCGAATGCCTTACCAATTCGGCTATCTGGGCGACTGTGTTCTCCTTCACTTTCTGGGCTATTTATATTTACTAGAAGTGTATCTGACGCTTGAGGGTGGTAGCCAGCGCCACTCTGACTACACGGGGAGAAGGGGACCTTCTTTTCAACCCCCGGGGCGTGACTCGAGCGTCTACAGCCTGTCATGAGCGGGTAACTGGCGGGAAGCCCTCTTATGCTACCTAGGCATCAAGGCTGCCAGAACCGAGACCCTCGCTAGGCTTTCGCAGAATAATATAGGCGATAAGTGAAGGAGAACACAGTGAAGGAGAACACAGTCACCCAGATAGCCGAATTGGTAAGGCATTCGACATGTAATCGAAAGGCGTGGGTTCGGTCCCCACTCTGGGAGCGTGTTTTTCTTTCTTTCTTTCTTCTGTATATTAAAAAAAATGTTTACTTCATTAACCGTAGTGAAAAAGAAAAGAGCCTAACCACACCCCTATGCCTCCTTTGGCGTTGTAGACTGCTGCCCTATCTTTCTGTATTTTCCTCAACGAGCCCCTCATTTCCTTACTATATTATTCTGCGAAAGCCTAGCGAGGGTCTCGGTTCTGGCAGCCTTGATGCCTAGGTAGCATAAGAGGGCTTCCCGCCAGTTACCCGCTCATGACAGGCTGTAGACGCTCGAGTCACGCCCCGGGGGTTGAAAAGAAGGTCCCCTTCTCCCCGTGTAGTCAGAGTGGCGCTGGCTACCACCCTCAAGCGTCAGATACACTTCTAGTAAATATAAATAGCCCAGAAAGTGAAGGAGAACACAGTCGCCCAGATAGCCGAATTGGTAAGGCATTCGACATGTAATCGAAAGGCGTGGGTTCGGTCCCCACTCTGGGAGCGTGTTTTTCTTTCTTTCTTTCTTCTGTATATTAAAAAAAATGTTTACTTCATTAACCGTAGTGAAAAAGAAAAGAGCCTAACCACACCCCTATGCCTCCTTTGGCGTTGTAGACTGCTGCCCTATCTTTCTGTATTTTCCTCAACGAGCCCCTCATTTCCTTACTACATTATTCTGCGAAAGCCTAGCGAGGGTCTCGGTTCTGGCAGCCTTGATGCCTAGGTATCATAAGAGGGCTTCCCGCCAGTTACCCGCTCATGACAGGCTGTAGACGCTCGAGTCACGCCCCGGGGGTTGAAAAGAAGGTCCCCTTCTCCCCGTGTAGTCAGAGTGGCGCTGGCTACCACCCTCAAGCGTCAGATACACTTCTAGTAAATATAAATAGCCCAGAAAGTGAAGGAGAACACAGTCGCCCAGATAGCCGAATTGGTAAGGCATTCGACATGTAATCGAAAGGCGTGGGTTCGGTCCCCACTCTGGGAGCGTGTTTTTCTTCTTCTTTCTTTCTTCTGTATATTAAAAAAAATGTTTACTTCATTAACCGTAGTGAAAAAGAAAAGAGCCTAACCACACCCCTATGCCTCCTTTGGCGTTGTAGACTGCTGCCCTATCTTTCTATATATATATATATATATATATATATATATATATATATATATATATATATATATAGTAAGGACATGAGGGGCTCGTTGAGGAAAATACAGAACGATAGGTCGGCAGTCTACAACGCCAAAGGAGGCATAGGGGTGTGGTTAGGCTCTTTTCTTTTTCACTACGGGTAATTAAGTAAACATTTTTTTTAAATTATACAGAAGAAAGAAAGAAAGAAAAACACGCGCCAGAGTGGGGACCGAACCCCACGAATCGAAAGGCGTGGGTTCGGTCCCCACTCTGGGCTCGTGTTTTTCTTTCTTTCTTCCGTATATTTAAAAAAAATCTTAACTTTATTACCCGAAGTAAAAAAAAAAGAGCCTAACCACACCCCTATGCCTCCTTTGGCGTTGTAGACTGCCGACCTATCATTCTATATATATATATATATATATATATATATATATATATATATATATATATATATATATATATATATATAGTCTGAAAACTCACACAGAGCGCGAAAAAATAAGGTTAGTAGAGACAGAGACACACGAGAAAGACATTGAAAATAAAAATAAAAATAAAAGTTTACTGACGTTTCAGGGAGAGGACTCCCTTTCTTAGGGAGTCCTCTCCCTGAAACGTCAAGAAAATTTTATTTTTATGTTTATTTTCAATGTCTTTCTCGTGTGTCTCTGTCTCTACTAACCTTATATATATATATATAATATATATATATATATATATATATATATATATATATATATATATATATATATATATATATATATATTATATATATATATATATATATATATAATACAGTCGAACACGGATATATCGAACTCCAAGGGGATCGCGAAACAGTTCGATATATGAAAAATTCGATGTAAAAAATATGGGCTCTCAGACCTCACCTATGGCGGACGATCACTTACCGATCATCGCATTCAAGAATGACAACTAATTCCGCACTCACGACGCAACAGGACGCTTTATGTCTGTGAAAAAAAAAATCGCTGATCTTGGCCTGCTTCTTTGTCCTGGAAATGAAATTAAAGACGCTGGTCTCGATCTTCTCGAGGCTGCACAACTAGAAAATTCCAGCAGTACGCTGCGCCTTCGCACACCATGCACAACACGCACGCAAAAGAAGAACAGCGCGCACGTACCACAAGAACTTTGAAGGTAACAATTCCAAGGCTCTCTGAACGGACTCCAACAAAGCGCTCGCTATGGTCATCTCCGAGAGAAACAGTGATCTCCGAAAGGTGCGGGACAACTCGCCAAACAGAAGCAACAGCTGCAAAATGCAAAAGAAGGAGGAGGCCGCTAGCGCCTTTGTTCCCTCTTCCCTTTCCCGAGACGACATCGGGGGAAGACAGACCCAGAGAGAGAGAGAAAAAAAAACTCTTTTTCGGCAAGCCGGGGAACGTACGCAGCCGAAAAAAAAAAAAAAAAAAAAAAAGGACGTGCGCAGTCGGAGCATCCCTACCTCGCACTGTCACATTTTCCAAGCGTTCGGGCTTGTGTGCCTAGAGAGATTTAGCATACCGGGCTCCGTCCGCTAACGCTACGGCGGCCGGTAGCGGGGCCCGACTGGGCAAGCGCAAATTCGTTCCGGTAGGGGGGATTGGTTCCGCGAGCCAGTCTTCGCCATGCTGGCGCATTCCTCCACATCCTCCTCAACCTCAATCGGGGGTGCAGCGACCGCCGAAGAGCACCTTCCAGCTCGCGCGGCGTTCGATATACCCAATGTCGGGAAAAATACGGTTCGATATAAACGCACGAATTCCTATACTTTTACACAGAATTTTCAAGGGGATAATTTATGAGTTCGATATAGACAATAATTCGATATACCCGTGTTCGATATATCCGTGTTCGACTGTATATATATATATAGAGAGAGAGAGAGAGAGAGATCATGAGGTTCGATGGGCCAGTATAAAAATAGTGAAAGAAGTCGACTGACACGTTTCCCGTTTTTGTTGCCAACAGTTTCGGAGTTAGAAACTCCTTCTTCAGGGCTGTAAAAAAACAGCCCTGAAGAAGGAGTTTCTAACTCCGAAACTGTTGGCAACAAAAATGGGAAACGTGTCAGTCGACTTCTTTCACTACATATATATATATATATATATATATATATATATATATATATATATATATATATATATATATATATATATATATATATATATATATATATATATATATATATATTTGCCAAAATGGTTGACCCACGATTAAAAACAAATGCAGTGTTTTACTGACGTTCTGACTGGAGGACCAGTCTTTATTGGAGTCATGTACGTAGTAATACATTTTGTGGCCTCGGATGTTACGCTGAGGTTCGCGATGGTTGTATTTTAGAATATGCTTTGCATGGCTTAAGATAAGGGTTGCCCGGAAGTCGGATTCACTTTATTAGGAACACAAAGAAGGATGTTTTTTTTTCGTAGATTGGTGAGCGTGTTGTCGGAGTCTAGAGAAATCTGATTCCTCGGCCTCTGATCTGTCCTCCGAACTGCTGCAAATGGAGCCATTCGCTCTTATTTGGTTAGAAACTAACGCAGGGTTTGTTGAGAAGTATGCGGCTTGCTCTGTGACCGGAATTCGGAAACGAAAGAATAATCTGTTTCGCGAGCAGGCGACGTCCCGTAGCATTGCATTCGGCGTAGTATGAATATCAGCACGAGAAGGAAAGAAGAAGTGCACTTAGGAAAGAAGAAGTGCTCGAGAAGTGCACTTAGTAACTGCTGCTTATTTGATACTAACATTCCTTGATACTAACACCCGCCGCGGTGGCTCAGTGGCTAAGGCGTTGCGCTGCTGAGCACGAGGTCGCGGGTTCGATTCCCGGCCGCGGCGGCCGCTTTTCTGATGGAGGCGAAAAGCAAAAATGCCCGTGTGTACGAGATTTCGGCGCACGTTAAAAATCCCCAGGTGGTCAAAATTAATCCGGAGCCCTCCACTACGGCGCGCCTCATCGCCTGCGTTGCGTCGGCGCGTTAAACCCTACAATCAATCAATGAAGGAAAGAATGGGCGCAATTCTGTTGCAATGCAATACAAACAGCCAAACAGTACCTTAATAACGTGAACACGTTTCGCAAGAGCGACAGGAAAGCGATTCTTCCCAACAAAACCAGTTATACGGAAGCGCGGAACTGTTTGAGCGCTGAATGAACACGCTGGCATTTGGCAACAGCTTCAACTCAACAACAGCGGCGCCACCCAAATGAAACATAGAAATAAAAAGTCGAAAACCCTCGGCCCCACTTACGAGAAGAAACAGGAGTGTAGGAGTGTGCGTGTGTGTGCATGACCTCCTGGAAGCAAAGCGCGATGGCTCCACCAATCGAGAAACTTCTGTTCTGTGAGACCCTTGACCGCCGCGAGAGCATAGCATGAAGGCGTGACGTCCCAACGGCGCCCGCAACACTTTGAATTGTTCAGTTTGACCCCGGTCAGGGCATGACAGACATAACCCAGCAGTTGGAGGACGCGACTTTCGCTGTGCTTGTAGAAGCGAATTTCTCCCGCGTAAACTCGCGCCTTGTCGGTGCCAGGAACTGATTTCCGTGATGGTCTGTGATAGCCATTGTGTGTGTGTAATAGTGGCGACACGTGCGTGTGTATATTGCGACACCCAGGATATACCGCTACAAGAGACCGAATATTCAGGTTTGTAGAGGCAGGTATTTGAAAATGCAACTGCCCGGCAAAACACTAACTCTACCTGAAACTGCAGAAACTACGATGAGTGTACGTTGGATGGGCTCGAAAAATGTCGCTTGAATATTTTTTTTTAATGCCTTCATAGATACTGATAAATGCCTACTTAACATGCTAATATTATTGGATGTAGATGCGCGTAAGAAAGGTTTCAAGAAAGCATCTATACGTTTGTTTAACTTGTTTGCCCTTGTATCCCTGAACATGGCCACGGGCACGGGCATGCTAGAGCGCACAACGGGAGCTATAACTTTATACAAATGGTTCCTCTCACATTCGTAGTGCTGAGAAAAATAAAAGACCATTTGAAGTAATGGATCGTTTCAAAGCTGATAGAGTTGTACGATATGTTCGTGTCCCCCTGCAATCTTTGACTTCGGGACCTCCTCCTGTATATACCCATTGTATGTTGTTTCTTTGTGTTAAATAAGCCACCATCGAATCGAATCGAACTACATCCCAGTGGGCAGTTGTGCGCATTCATGTCTTCCGTGTCAACAAAAGTATTTTGTGCAACAAGGTCCACTGAAATTCATTTCCTTGAACCTACTCTGGCAAAAATGCGCTCTAGAAGTTGTACAGGACCGTATGTTTGGGATTGAGAGTCATTTCAATAAAACTTAAGATGCAAGCATCCGAATTGTGGCTGGTGTGTGTTTGTTGTTGTGTTGATGCGTAGCGTAAGCAGTTACGTTACTTGTGTTTTCGTTTTGAATATTTATATTTTGGCGGCATAACTACGTACAATGGAAGCATGCATATATGTGGGATGCTCCATGTATTTTCTGATGCATATACACACTTACATTTACACCAGAACGCTGTTTGGGGAGCTTAAAAAATAAACACTCGTTCCGTTTGTTGGGTAGATTTTTTTCGCAGCGGTCGCACGCCGAGTACTGTGCAGATACCCAAATACACCTATGATTCTGTTCTTTTTATTTCTCATCTTGTGCTATGTGCTTTGTGCATGTCGGCGTCGCAGGCAGCTGATCGGTGTACTGTCGTCCGCTTTTATTAGCGAATTCACGGTATAGAAACATTTCCACGTATATTCTGGTTTGTTTTAATGAACGGACATTTATAGCTACTATGGGACTTATAATAATACAATAAAACACTGATCTTCTTCTTTTCGGCTGAAATGAGG
>NW_027526314.1:3334220-3481440 GCF_048455015.1 Haemaphysalis longicornis
GTATATGAAAAAAAGGGGTCGCGCCGTGGGTGGTCTGAGGGATTAGGCGAAAAGTGTCCATTGTGCACAGATTTCATGACTGCCAGATTTTGGGGTTGTGACTGACTGCTGCTTTCCTTCGGCGTGGTCGCTTACACACGTCAGATAGAGAGGAGATACAAGAAAAAGAACATAACGAAAACGGCACTCTCGCTTACATTGTGAACTAGTCGAAAGGAATAGCATCGCAACAGACTTCCTCGTGGAAGCCTTATTAATTTGTTAGGGCGCAGCCCTTAGGCGGCCGTCTCTGGGCTGAGCCGCGTCGTCGTCGTAACCGAGTGAACGATGCCAGACCGAATAGTGAAAATACCGAGTTAACGATGGCAAGACCGGTTAGTGAAAGAAAGCAAAGGAGGAGAGTGTCACGAAATTGTAAGGGGAGGGCGGTTCGTCTTGCGGCACGAGCGCTCTCCGAAAGTGTGCGCTAGGTGAGGGGGGGGGGGGAAGGGGGGGGAATATTGCTGCGCCCGCAGGAGACACTCGTCTGCGCGACGCAGTGGAAAGCGTGACGGGGGCGTGCTCGTGACAATGGTGTGCGTTCCCTGCCTAAGACGCGGGTGCGGTTCCTTCCTGAGACGCACGCGCACTTCGCGCTGCCGACGCAGAGGCTCATCATCGTTGCCGTCGAGAGAACCCACGAGTGAGTGCTGCCTCAGCGCACTGCTGCTGCGCCCAATATCGCATTAGGGAGTATCGTAATCGCCAGCCAATTTTTTTTTTCATTTTGATCCTGAATGCAAAAAGAACACAAGAGAAACCTATTTTTTCCCTAAAGTTTTAATGTTTTGTTTTTTCAACTACTAGGGAATCCACTCCCGGTGGCTGGCGTCGTATCTTGCTCCGGTGACAAGCTGTTACCTATAACACACGAGGTGCTGCTTGGGTAATGACGGTAGCGCAAAATATCTCCTTTATTACGGGGAGAAGAAAATCAAGACTAATATGAATTAGACTCGGCCAATCTCACTGTGTGAGTATGCGTTTCCGCCATTAAGAACAAGGGGATGAAGCCGCGATCATCGTTATTTCAACGCGAGAGTGCTGCTAGGCTCATTGAGGTATTAAAGGCGATAGTCTTTCTTGGGCTACTTAAACCCAGAAATTTTGGCCCCTCTCTCTCTCTCTCTCTCTCTCTCTCTCTCTCTCTCTCTCTCTCTCTCTCTCTCTCTCTCTCTCTCTCTCTCTCTCTCTCTCTCTCTCTCTCTGTCTGTCTGTGACTCGACTCAGCCACCCGGCCAAAGGGAGTCGAAGTCCGCGCAAGTCGTATACCCACAGCCAAATCTAAACGTCTAAGTCCAGTTTATATTTTCATACTTGTCAACATTGTTGAACAAAAACAAGACATTTCGCAAATATAAGGCCGAAAATTGATACACAAGGGATATTTACAGTGTTCCTTTATAAAAAAAATCCCAGATGTTCGATTTTAGCGAAATGAAATAATACATGCACTGCAGAAAAAAAAATCACACTCTCGCCTGCTGTCGCCCGTGCCGCTATAGCTTCTGGCGGAATTTTTAGAAATCAAGCCGCAACAGTTACTAGATAGGTTTCACGTTCTGCTTAGAACGCGCGTGGACTCGGGCAACGCGGTTCTATGAACATTGTTGTAGGGCGACTCAATTCACGCGCGTGTCCGTCGTACCGCAGCGCTGGCATCGAGGCACCCGGCCTGGAGCAGTGGAACGCGGTAGTCTTAAATGGACTTGAGCGAACCTTTCGCGCGTTTACCTTGGGAGGAGCGCGAAGCAAGAGGAACAACATGAGAGGTGAACGGGAAACAGAAGGGAGGCATCTACTTGGCAAATTTTGACAAAGGCTATCGTCTTTTTTCTGATCTCAGGCTATCTCTATCTTTTCTCTATCGTCTTTTCTCTGAAAAGGAGGAGGAATGCCTTTATTATCAGAGAAAAAAAATTCTGGTCCCCATTCATCGAAAACTTTTTGATTATCGGTGGCATATATGTTTCAGAGCGAGAGTCTTGTAGAGCTTGCTGGTGTCTGCGTATGTAGCAGGAACTTTCGGATAGAATGAAGTTGTGGTGAATTGCAGAACTTCTTGCGTTCGCCACTGGATAAAACTGAGATAAAACCTAAAGCTGAGGTATTCTGAATAGCGGAAGCTGAATTGCGCACATGCACGAATAATAGTCCGCTTAGATTGTAGTTGATATGTTTATCAACTGCGGAAAATTGAAAGCCATTATTTTGCAGTAACGTCTTTACGCCATCACGCAGAGGCCCAAAATATGTGCTCCAAGTGAGATCCGAACCCACAACCTTCGAAGGTTGTTTCGAAGGCGCATGTGTACATTTGTCCATGCATTCTCCTTTCAAAATTTCTGAACTGAATGAATGAAGTTTGATTGAATTGACGATTTGACTCTTGAGGGGACGATCATATATACCGCTTCAATACTAGCGTACACTGATAACTCTGCTTCAATGGGCCTCCTCGATTATCAGTCCCGAATCGTCCGCGGGCTACCCGTGACGCGGTCCGGCGCTGGATTTTCCTATGTATTCCTGTGGGACTTCTGGCCCAAATGCAGTCCTCGGTTTGTCCGCGAACCGTCCGGTAGTGGCAAATCAAGGAGGCCCTTTATTCCCCTAATATTACTTCACGGCTGACATTTCGTAGAGTAGAATATAATTTCTTTTTCGATGTTTTCCACTTTTTTTTTGCTGAAAATAACGTCAATGTCTAGCGCAATTCCACGCACAAAGTCAATGTTGCTCCTCGTAAATCAGCCTAAGGCTTCTTTCATGATAACTAGTTGAGTTCAGAATGCATTATCGAATTTTTCTGTTTTGTTTAAAGACACGCACAAACCCCGCCAATTTCCAGGACGTCTACCGAATTGCTGCTGTTTCGTGTCTCAGAATTGGTATCGAAACAATCATCCGAAGCAATTTAGTCCTCGCTTCGTATGCGATTCAAAGCAACAAGACACTATTCGTGCAAGCTACCACTCAAGTAGAGCCAAGTAGCCCTCGCACTACATCTTTTCCTCCGTTTCCTTTTTTTTTTTTCGGTAGAAATCATAACCTTCTCTATAGGATTACCCATCACGCTGAGCATTAAACCCCTAGGCCTGCTCACCGGCACGTCAGCTCCTTACATCAGCAGTGGACATGTTTAAGTATCAAGGGTTGACTTTTTTAACAGCGGTGCTGTTGTTAGTGGCCGTAAGTTCGCCGTACTGAAGGAAAAAAATGCCAAGAAAATGCCAAGCGCTCGTGAGCGCGTGACTCGCGGCGACCGCCGAGCGTCCTCGGCACGCGCAGTAGCTTTAGCAAAAGACAAAGAAAACACTGGCAAAAGCTACGAGGAGCGAGAAAATGGCGAGCGCTCAAGCGCTGGTCTCGCGTCGACCGCCGAGTCGCCGGCTCGCGCAGTGGCTTTAACTAAAAAAAAAAAAAATACCAGCGCTGTCGTCAAGCCCTAATGCTAAAGCTGAAAAGACAGCGGCGCTTGGGAGAGGTCACCGCGGCCGCTGCATTCTCTAGAAGCCATTATGGATAATTGGAGACATGGCAACGCGGTGTGTCACTCCTACCCGAGACGACTTGCAGATCTCCCCACCGCTGATTCGAGTCGATGACGAAGAGCTGGTGGAAGTCTACAATGCTGAGGATGACTTTGCATCCACCATTCGGCGCGAAGAATACGACGACCTCTTCTATGCATATGACGACGATTACTGGCACTGCAAACAGGCAAATAAACTATGATACTGAAACTTAACTATGTGTCCGGCAAAGCGCACCTCTAAAACAGCTTCGCCATTCAAGTCTTGCGTGTGAGCGAAGTACATTTGGGATGTGGCCCTTCGCCGTTGCGCAGTGCAGGAATATTGCTGCCTTACTTCTCCTCGAAGCGAGGGAAGGCCTAATCAGGTGTTCATATACCGCTTGTACTCGCTACGGGCGCGTCATCGGGCTGCGGATTCAGCTAGACCGGGGGCATCCTTAACGTGCTCCGCAGAGAAATCAACAAAATGGTTTGGTTACGAGACAAGCCACTTCCCTCCTTGTGTCTTCCTTGATCGGGTGACGTCACAGGAGTGCAAGCCACTGCTATTCGAGGTCTCCAAACAAAGATCACAGAACTCACCAGTATGAGTCCCAAACTGCGGACATGCCCATGAGCGAATCACCATCCCTTTTCTTTTGTGCGAAGTATTGAACGGCTCCATTCACCTGCTTCATGATTGCCCACTCGACAAACGAGGCCGGGAGGAGGCAGTAAGTAATTTTATTCAGAAATAGGAGACGGAAAGTTCAACCAAGGATATTATTGTGCCCATATGAGGGCACACTTGCATTTAACTTGGTTAGAGGGGGAGGGGGTAAAGGTAGGAGGAGACACCTGCCCATCTCTCCCCCTAGCCCCGTACTGCATCCTCAAGGGCCAAACACATGTTCGGAGAGCGGCGCGTGTCCGCGCGCGTTTTTTTTTTTTTATTATTATTTCGTTTTCCCTCTCCAAAACCGCTCTGCAGCCTTCATGCGTGTTCCCGATCGTTGCCCGATCGGTTTTCGAAGGGAGAAAACGCGTGCACAAACGTGTCGCTCTCCGCACATGTGTTTAACCCTTCAACTGTTGCAGCTAGACATTTGCTCAATGGGTCCGTCCACCAGGTCAACATTCCCGGGAAGTGCTCCTCGCCTATAGGTGTCCTGGGTATACGTTCGGATCGCCATGCTTCGAGAGCGCTTCACGGTCAGGGCACCCAGCGCCTCGCAACGGAACTCGATCCCCCACCCTCTCCTCCTGAGCCTCAGTAGATGCACGGACGCCGAAACCGGGAAGGCAGGATGGCCAGAGCTCCCTCCACCCCCAACAAATATTTTTATTTGCGGGCTTGACCCACCCCTACTTCTTGCCCCACTGGCACTTTTTGCGCAACTTAAGATCTCCACGTCCCTATACATTTGGCTGCTTCAAAGACGGAATAGTAGCCAATTTTACGTTGGTAACACTCACAAAACACTAAAGCAGCCGCGGAGTGCCGAACTGACGCGCTTGCGCTCGACTACTTGGCGGCAACCGGCGCTGCGGTTGAGGAGCGCAGGAGCCGTTTGCCAATCTCCGTGGCCCTGCAGTATCAGACTTTTTTGCATCAAACTTAGCTTCGCGACGCGATAGACAACTGCCGGGAGGGGCTGACCTCCACAAGGGCAAAGCAACAGAGGAAGCGCGCGTCTCCAAATCAGCAAATGAGATTGACTCGTCACGCTATGGCGGGTGAAACAAGGGCTTGTCGTCAGTAGCCGCGGATACGTGGACTTGACGAGGGAGAGTCGAGTCGACGGGCGCGTTCAGCTTACCTCAACCCCTCTCGCGTTATGAACTCCATCCAACGAATCGAGGTGAGGGGACTGGAGGGGTTCCCGGAAAAGGAGCTATGCATGCAACAGCTTATTTCGCTTCCTCAGAGGGCGCCACGCCACCGGCGCCAGTGCTCCGGCGCATTCCATTATTTACGTAACATTATTAGGTGCGAACTACCTTAGGACCTCACAATTTCCGTCCGCGTCCGTGCGCTTAGCATTTACAATCGCAAAAAAATCACACAGGCACCGGCAGGATTCGAGCCTGTGTGTCGTAGACCAGACAGAGTTAGGGTCAGTCGTCTTACCCACTGGGCTACGACCGTGAGTTAGTACCCGAGAGTCAAACGTCTTACTCCCCCGCGTGTAACGGTGCAGAGTACCTTAGGACCTCCCAATGTCCGTCCGCTTCCATCAGTGCGCAAACCACCATCAAGCGAAAATCAAGCGAAATTCGATTTTAGCCGTCAGTTGCAGTTTCATTTAGGGAATAATCAAGGTGCAACACACGGCTCAAATCGAATGACGGTCGGAGCGCAAATCGGACGTCACTCGGGGCGCAACTTGGATGTCGTTCTGAGTCCCCGTACTCCGCACCCTCGCCGTCATCCACGGAGTGGAGATGCTGCCATTTTATTTATGAAATAACCTGCCACAAACGTGTAGCATCACCTCATTTACGATAACGAGTCCGCAGGTGGTTTCCTTGTGTTCTGCCCGCGCTGTGGCGCGATTTCCATTCATTCTAGCGCCCGCCCGCTAATTCGGACTCCGCTTAATTTGAACAAGTTTATGGTCCCCTTCGAGTTCGAATTAACGAGCTTTTACTGTATTCAGCTCCTCAGGGCCGGCCGACTCAGCCCGACGAGCCAGCCAACCCGCTCCTGCCGGCTGGTCGACCCGACTCACCCGGATGGCTTTTCGACTCACCCCGTTCGCTTGCACATGGATGGGTCGAGTTGAAAAAAACCTGTCTTTCTCGACTTTACTCTCCCTCGTCCCGCTAGTAAGCGGAGGCTGCAAACGAGATACAGCTGCTAATAGAGAGTGCTAGCTTTCTGCATGTACCGTGCGTACCGTGTGTGCCGGGACCCAACTGGGCACGTGCGCATTCGTTCCGGTGGGGTGGCTTGTTCCGCTGACGGGTGGCCGGCCCTTTCCGTGCCCTCGCGTTCGTTCTGCTGAGGGGTAGCCCGCCTCGCCGCGCATGCGCAGTCAGGTCCCAGTACACACAATACACACGGAACACACGGCAAACACGGTAAGCTAAAACTATCTATCTATTGGTAGAGGCTGAAAGGAAAGGGGACCGTCGAGCTCTGCCGGTTTGAGCAGTATAGTGTGTGCGCTTGCACCGAAAGGAGCGAACGGAGCGGACAATGTTACACCCAGAAGAGGCGGCCGACAAACGAACATGCCTGCGATCCATGGATGACCAATTATTAGCTCTGAAAAGTGGGCGAGGAGTGCGGTGCATGAGCGTAAAAACCGCACGGATGGCTTTAGGTAAACGCACCCGCCGGCATGTCTGGTTTTCGGCAAGATATGCGTGGTCAGGGACCTTGAGCTTTCCTGAATGTAGCGGACAGCAAAGGATGCCGCGCCGCCGTGCAACAACACCGATAAATTATAGCTGTTGCACTGTTCCAGCCCTTCCTCGCTTCTCTTCCACGTCTTTGTCAAAACCGCAAGAGTGTTGTGTGCATGTTGCAGGTGTGCAGTCCGGACGTTCAAGCCAGGCGTGTTAGCTCTCCGAAGTGGACGAGGAACGGTGTGGGTCCACGCAAAACGCGTATCCAGCATCCAGCGGCTTGCGTAACGTGGCGGCAGGAAGGGTTCGTACGTGGGCCAGGGCCTTGAGCTTTAGTGAATGGTGCAGACAGCAAAAGACGCCGCGGCGGCGTTCAACACCACCTGTATACGATATCGTTGTTGCACTGTGTCACCCCTTCTTCACTTGTTTCCCACGCTGTGTCGAACCGGCAAGAACGTTGTGTGCGTGTTTGTTGTGAGTATTCAGTCTTTCCGTGCGCCCAAGGCGTGTCCCCCTTCTGAGGGAGGTGCTACAGAAAGGGGAACTTTCACTTTTCCGATTGGACAGCAGTGTTTGTGAACACTTCCTGGAGAAGGGAACCCCGAAACGACGGGTAGATAAAAAGGCCGCGCTGCAGCTCGCCGAGTGCAACTTGATTCTCACCTTGACTTGTAAGCACGTTATAAATAAGCAAGTTCAGCTTGTACGAAGCTGCACTAGTCTTTTTGCTCAGATGGCCCAACGGTGAGCGGCCCTGCTACCGGACCGGCAGGCAGCGCTCACTATGGTATGTACCGTTCTCTACAATTATTATAAGTTCGGTAAGTGTATTTAGTCTTGCTCTTTTAGAAATAGAAAGCTCGTCACTCATACACGTTAAACTACAAACGTAAAACCAACCACGGCCATGACAGGCGGGTGTTTTGCCCCGCCTCAATAGAAAAAAATAAAAAGAAAACGGTCGCCTCGCCCGGCAGTCAAAACCGCGGCCCCGTGTTCATTAGCGCAATGCCTTGGCCACTGAGCTACTGCAGCGAATCAAAGTGCGTGTGTGTGTCGCAAGGGCATCGAAAGCCAAACAGCGCCAAAACTTGCCTCTGTGGCGCTTCAGTGGCGTGAACCCGGGCTGTAGTGTAATCCCCGGCAATTTAAAAATCAGTTCTGTATGACCAGCAGGCTGCTCGAGATACTGTAGAACCATCTCGTCGAAATTCTCTCATCAGAATCTTGATGACTTGTGAACTCTTTCGATATTGTAAAAGAAATATACCTCTCCAATCATCCCATCGCAAAAGTGCCATACCACCTGCCCTCCCTAACTCCCAGACTACTAAGAAGCTGGCAAATTCATATCAGTTCGTTTGTCGATACGATTAGTAGAATAATGCCCAGAAAGAAAGCATCCCCCCCCCCCATCCCTTTCATGTTGTTATCGGTAAACGTGCCCTTTGTTCGGCCACACGGACGAAAAGCCTAATTTACAATTTAACTGCTCTGATTATTTCATGCCGGCTCTAGTTCAATCAGAAAGCCACAGAAATATTCGGTGACTCGATTGTGACCCTCACGAGAGCGCGAAATCAATGTACTTAAAGTGAAATCGATTTGATTTTCTCCTGACCGTAAAGACTACAACAGATGGGACTTCATTCACCTTTGGCTTCAGCCTTACCGCGCTTACTATACCATGGTCTCAGTGTTCTAGGCGTCGTCATTTGTTTATAAAATGTCAAACCTCGGAGGGGATAGCGGGACAGAAACAGCCACAAGCTTATCGGCTCAATATAAGTAAAAGAAAACCTTTGGGGCATTCGGTCATTGTATATGATGCCAGCTGTTTCCTTGACGTGAAACCCCTTCCGGCAGGTAGTCATGCACCACCTCGCCGCACTCTCTGTCACGAGACCTTCTGAATCCAATATCCCTGACACTCGCAAAAGCTTAAGGCCACATCGCATGGCGCATTAACACTTTCGAAGAATCGGTTAAAGCTGTAAGCTACGTGATAAAGATGATGCTTAGCGGCTTCCCCTTTGTAACGGGTGTGGCGTTGCACAGCGACCTTAGTCGTAACGCGCTGTACAAATACCTCGCCAAGAAAAATAAAACACCTTTATGGAACTTCTGTGCTAGTCTGACTTCTATGTTCGCATGTCTTCCCAGATTGTTCTCTGCTCTTTCCCCACCAACATTCTAACCTTCTTTTACTAACCTCTACTGCTGTCCAATTCACTTTTCTGTTAAACCTAAAGCCAAGGGCTTCCGGAAGCTGGATGGCTCCCTCACTGAGGACTGGACGGATACCTTTACACTCCGTTACATATGTCGCATGGTTTCCGGCTCCCTGATGCAACCTCCGCACAGTTCATCCTGTACCGGCTCGCGGATAAGTGTTTTTGTCCGCAAGCAACCCGCCCGGCCTTCAACAAGCAATTGTGTACTCCCTTTGGTATTATCAAAGAACTTTTCCCTTTAATTTTCCGCTTTACGATTCTGTATATATTCACGGAATTCGTTGCGTCCATCCTCTTTTTCCAGGTCGTTGTCTCTGATTCTTTCACTTCATTTTTTATTACCTTGGTCGTTCCCCCTGCGCTTCCAGGCAATGTTGTACACGTTCCTCCAAAATAGGAGCGAAAGCTCGTTCCTCGTTTCTTGCCAATTTTGAAACGAGTTCCCGTTACAAGTTCCTTTATTGCGAAAGGAACGCGTTCCAGTTCCACTTCTAAAATTGGAACGTGTCGTTACATTAACGTTACAATTGGGTATTTAAATTAAAATAGTGTCGGATAATCCTGGGTAGAAATTAAGTGAGGCATTTAAAACCCACATCGAACTACGTATATTATAAGAGTATTAACACCACCGGCAGCAGATTATCTGGAGATAAAGATAATCAAAAGAAACGCTCCTAGGCGAATTTTTCAGGGAGCACCGGACAAAAGACGGCTCGGGGACATTTCGGTGCAGGATATTTCGGTGCGGAAATTTCGGTGTCCAAATTTCGGCGACCAAATTATCCGGTGCTTGCCTGTTTGCGACAGCCGTTATATTTTATTTCCGCTTTACGTGGGTTATGGACAACAATCTGGAACAGTGAATTTATTTTTTAAATGCAGAGCATTTCAGTAACTCACGATGTCACCTGCGTTGGCGTCCGTAGTCCGCGTCCGCATCGCTCCCCCTACACTATATAAAAAAATAATAGTTGCCGGCGCCACGTTTCGATCCTACGACTCTGCGGGTGGAACGCAAGGTGCATGGTACTCTACCAACTGAGCCACAAAGCCGACACAGAACGGAAGGTTACGAACGTGCCTTATATCCTTGACTCATTCAACCGTCGGCCAGAGGTGCGCCCTCTCCCCCGCGTCCTCCTCGCCTTCTCTCCGCTGGCAACGCCCTCTCTCGCCGCGGTCGGTTCGCGCTTAAACCACATATGTCGTTCGCGCGCGCTGCGGTCCCTAACATCTGTGGCGTGATCGTGACGTCACCATCACGCGTTCGCGTGGTGGCGATTTCGGCGCTATAACACTCTCTCGCGAGGGGCATTGGATTGGATTCGATTGAATTGGCTTGGATTGGCTTGGATTTGGATTGGATTGAATTAACGTGGATTGTGTTGGATTGTGTTGCGTCATAGCCGCGCCACTTGCGTCATAGCCGCTCCACGTTGCGTCATAGCCGCGGCAGGGGGTTCACGGCACGTTTCACCATCGACTTCATCGACAATGTCTACGCTGGAAGACAACAATTTACAACAACAACAACCAATACGTAATCCATACGACTTGCAGGCGCCCCCCCCCCCCCGCAGAAATGCTCTGCATTTGATCGTGCCCCTCGCGAGGGGGATGTTTTCTTTTTTATTTGAGTAGCTATTTTGAAGGGCAAGTGACTCATAATCGCCAAATCCCTTTTTGATTGATGCCATGTTCGATCTTTGCCAGGTATTTTTAGAAATTTTACATTTCTATATTTTTGTTTAATACCTCTTCCTGGGGACACTTGTTATGCAGCCGATTGAATTCTTTAGCACACGTTTTTTTTTTCATTTATGAGAGGTTGTTAATTTATGTTCGCTCTTTTTTAGCTAAGACAATTACCCGTGTTTACGATGGTCTACCGCCTCTTTTGCATTTTTTTTAAATCACACCCTCAAATTACATAAATTACATGCACACTCTCAATATCCAAAAAGTAACAAACATTAGCTAGCCCATTAGAATGAAGAAAACATTATGAAGAGTATCACGTAAACTGGGCTGCCGTGCTAAAAATGAATTCGCGAACACTAGTCTAGGATATTGTCGGGGAGGAAAAACGGGCCTTTTGGAAAACAGCCGCAGGTTCTAATGTCCTAAATGCTAATTAAGCGCGTACCGGTTGTGCACACAAAATCCAGCCATTGTGTTCGGGACAACCAACCTTCGTTTAATGTTTACAAGCCGACATTTACCACATTTTAATTCTTTGTTATAGCGCCCCCCCCCCCCCCACCTCCCACCTCCCGCCTGTACGCTCGAATCTGGACAAGATTTCATTTTCAGCCATATTATTTTCGGTTTCCCCTAAAAATCCTACTGGCGTGGTGGAGTTCATGGTTTCCGAAGCGTCACCGCAGTGATTTTTTTTTAGAACATGCTGCTAACCTCTTAGTGGAGGCTTTTGCAGGAATTGGGTGCTACATTCAGAACAATTACATAGCACACTTCGCGTTTAAAACAGAGAAAAAGCTTTACATTCACCATGCGCGCACGAAAACTCTATAATGTGATACAAAAAGCCACCCAAAAAGCCGCTGAGAACACAATGACCACTATCGTTTGCTGGCTACGCCCTTCCGCGCGTCACGGTCATATCGACGGCGCCCCCACGCCAGGAATCGCTCTTTCTGCGCCTTCAGTCGCCCCCTTGTGAATTAACTCATCAAGTCGCGCATATCATGGACACCCCAGGTATACATCGCTTCCTCCCATTATAAGGAGCCAAAAAAATGAATAGGCTAGTGTGACGAGAGCGGCAACAGTCGCCTTCAAGTTTTCGAAGTCCAGTCGACGCAATGGTGAAGCACAAGTAACACCCCTCTCTCTCTACTTAGGGGGATGATTGCCGGCGGGGCTCAGCTTTCCCCTCCCCTAAGTAACGCCACCGTAAGTGCGATGGTTGGTTTGTTAGTTTTAAGTAGAACTGACACCGAATGCAACGAAGGCGAGATTGCTTGAGAGATAAATCAAAACGAAATGCACACGCGCCTAATCGACCCCGTTTTTCTGTTGTTGTTTTTTCGCGGAAGTTTTCCTTGGGGGGGGGGGAGGTCAGGAATAGACTAAAAGCAGCAGCGTCTTGCAGGGTTGGGTGAAGTGAAAGGAAAGCGCTTTGGTAACACTTAAAGTATTAGGGTTGTTCACATGAGTGTTAAAATAACAGAAAAATGGTTGAACAGATCCAAATTAACAACGTTAATTTTTACCATCTGCCACAGAAATTGGGTTTCACGTGGCAATGCTCCGCCAGGGTTTAGCACTCGTTTCCACGAACGGCGGCGCAAGCACAAGTCTCGAACGTGAAATCATATCAAGTCACGAAAAAACAATATTGCTAAAATGTTCAAAAAATGCCTGGGACATCCCCTCACTCAAAATGTCTGGGCCAAGACGTCGTGCACCAAAATGCCCGTGCACAGAAATGTCCACACCGAAACGTGCTGGACCGAAATGTCCGACACCGAAATGTCCGGATCCCGTTTAGCAGTCCGTCCGTTTCGTTGGCTACGTTGTTACCGGGTTTCCGGGACCGGTCTGCTCCTGAGCGCGCGGAAGGGCGAGAAGGAAGGGTGCGGAGGCACGGACATGGCGAAGGCAGGCCCGCGGAACTAATCCCCCTACCACGACGAATGCCCAAGTGCCCAGCCGGGTCCCGGTCAACCCAGTAACAACGTGTGGGGTCATCGCCTCCTTAGTTAAAGGAGGCGATGGTGGGGTGCTAGGTATGTCATCGCAAGTGTTTTGCCAGTCACAAGTTCGAATCGCCGCGGGTACATGCTTCTTTTTTAAAGCAAAGCTTTTTACCTCTACCCCCCAAGGGTTCTTTCGCGACCGTTGGTGTCACCAGAAAACTCCAGAGAACAAATAAAAGAATACTGGCACCGCCGGGAATCGAACCTGGAACAAATAGACTAACAAAGCGAGAGCCCGTTGTCTTACCGATTTAGCTACGAGCCCACGCGAAGACTGGGAAGAAAGGTGGTGTACTCACCAAGCACATCTACGGGTTTACCCTCTGCGTTCTCGCTGAATGCCTTGAAAGCGTTACGCGACCACTCACGCCCATCTAGTGGCCCTGTGCGCACCTTTCTCATGGGATTAGAGTTTAAAAAATTCAAGGAAGCTTACACCAATGCATGGCATCTCACTTCTAGTAAGCCAATGTGCTAGAGCCTGTGGCCTCCAGTGTTCACGTAAACACTTACAGCTCCTTGTCGTCCGCCCTCACGCCAAATCAAGGAATACATTCAAATACTCCTTGATGGCCAGGCCATCACTCCAAGCCCCAGCATCAAGATCCTGAGCCCACATCTCGAGGCTAACACCAAGAGTGACGTCTCCTTGCAGCGCCTCAAAAACAGCATTAATCAAATCACACACATGATCAGGCGAGTTGCCACCAAGAAGCTAGGCCTAAAGGAATCCGGTACCTTTCGATTAACTGAAGCTTTTGTCCTCTCGAGAGTTACTTATGTCAACCCCCTGTCTTCTCGACAAGGAAGGCATAGAGATGCTTTATATAATGATTGGAATACCGTCGAGCAGGCCATTCGTCTTCTCCCTAGTAGCACAGAATGTTGCCCGAACATTTCCACAACGTTTCCCCTTAACGTTGCCAAAACGTGGCTAATGTCCGCTTTTTTTAACGTTAGTGCAATGTTTCCCAGAAACATTGCGTCAACATGATTGATATTAGCATTGCTCCAACATGGGGGCAACGTTTTAAGGGTGTTGTTTTAATGTTTGGATAACGTTGTTTCTGACGTTCGTCAACGTTGCTACACTCTTGGAGCAACCTTCCAGCCACATGCGGGACACATTTGAACAACGTTATGAGACGTTTTCTGATGACATTGCAGCAACTTTTCAGCTACATTTTCGCAACGTGCATACCACATTTAAACATATCCCTGTACCATTCGGACGTTGTGATAACATTGCTACAATCTTGCAGCAACTTTAGATCCACACTTTTAACATGAAGTTAGCATACAAAGAACGTTGCTGCAATGTTCAAGCAATGTTTTTATGAAGTTGCAATAACATTCCTACAATTTTGCGGTAACTTTCCAGCTATATTTTTCCAACGTGCGGGTAACATTTAGAAAACGTCGCTATCATGTTCAAGCGATGCTTCCTACAACGTTACCGCGACTTTACAGATACGTTTTTTCCCCACGAGGGCCGCATCGATCCGCGCACTGTTGATATGACGTTCAAGCAATGTTTCTCTTACGAAGCGATGATATTGCAGCAATGTACAGGTAACTTACAGTTACATGTATCTAATATACATGCAACAATAACTAGATGAAAATATTATAGGTTAACTTTTTCCTAGACAGACGATTGTTGACTGCATGATAAGCGAGCACTTCACACCTCGTCCTCATAAACTCCTAAAAGGTATAAACTGGCATTTTAGACTGCATGTTCATACATTTGATCCCTACACTGACCAACACACACAATTAAGGCAGTCCGGCAAAATAACAAACTAAGAAATGGCGGAATTTTAAAGCAAGGAACATGCCAGCTAGCGTAAATAACAACACTGACACTCTTTAAGATGAAAGAACATGTGCATTTTATTTTACCATTAACAATCGATCCGAATACGTATTGTGTTAAAGCAATTGCAATTTCGCAAGTACGCTGTTTCAGCCGTTGTCTTCGTTTTTCTCCTCCTGGGCTTGCTTGTTCTTCTGCCTTGACAAGTCGGTTTGATGACATACTTGACGGCCATGAACCCAGTAACATGGGGTTGTTACTGCCACGCTTCTGCGAAATGAAAAAAAGCTGTAGTTTAGGAGAAGTTGCAAAGTTGTTACAGCATAGACAATGTCTCACCTCTCAGAACACCAGGACTTTTGGCATACAATATGGCCTCATCAATTTTCTTGTACTGGCACTTCAAATGAGGTTTGACTGCCATTCCTGGAAAACAAACAAAATGGCATTGCTCTAACACACAGGGTGCTCAGAAGCTCACCTGCAGTTTGGATGACGCTTGCTGCCAGATGAGCTTATTCGTGTGTCAATGTTGTGGTGCTGGTAAATCATAAGGTATTTCTGAAACAAAACAGAGTGTATAGAAGTGGTTCAGAAAACTGAAGTGAAGCAAATTTTAGCTAATAGAGAAAACCTTACCTTTAGGAAGGAATATTATAGCAAAACAGGCCTCTTCACTTTTCACTTTGTCTTGCTTGTTTAACTTTTTCTAATGCCCGTGCCAACTTTATGACGCACATCGCTTGAGTTGGTTTCTCAAGCATCCCTGGAAAACAGAAAAGGACAAAATACTGAATTATATAAAATACCTTACAGCTTTCTTTCCAGGCCATTGAGTAATTAAGTGAAAAGTCTTCGATCAGACAGCTTGCCAGAGAATTTTCAATTAACAAGAGAAGCCGACCAACTGATGACGACGTGGTACGTCGGCAATCATTGAAAGAGGACGATAATTACCTCAATGGCCATAAACATAAAAACGCAACGAACAAAAATTAGTAAACAGGCAAATTTAAAGAAGGGAAACATTACATGTACAACTAGATGAAATTACAACCGTGTATTTTCTTCGTTGCCTAATTTTACCTTGGACGATGCTATATGTACTACGTAGTGAAGTCCCACCGGAAATTGCTATACGCACTACCCATGTAGCGCCATCTATGGGTGCTGTCAGAAACACTTTTTTTATGTTTTTTAACGTACGTGGTCTCAAGCGTTCGGACGGTCGACCTGGCTGCTTTTCGTCGCTTTTGACCGATCCATGGATGGATCGGTGCCACCAATCTTGTTGCGGCAAATCACGGTAATAAAGCGCAAGTATTGAGTCGTGGGCCGGGCTGATGCACACGATTCGCGCCAGGGCCGTCAAGCTGGCGTGGCAACTTCCCGATCGCGCCGTCAACACACCGCAGTGGTTCGAAGACGGCTTGGCCAATCTGAAGGTAGGTATTTCTGGCCTCGTTGGTTTGTCCCGTAACGCTTGCTTTACTGATGTTGAAGTAGGAGACCCGCATCGACCACCGAGCTTACGTTTCCTTCACCAGCCTTTCCAGCCGATGCGTGAGCATGCATGCACGTCGCGTGGGTCCTTCAGCCTGCCCGTGCAACCGAACGGTGCGAACGCGTATTGTATGCCTTCAGCGCGTTTCCCCTCGCCTCGTTAAATGTCGTTGCATGCATTGTTACAAGTGGGATGACGCATAAGGACAAGCACTTTTTTAATCAACAAGTGTCAAGCTATTAGTAATGATAGGAGATGGGGGGAGTCAGTGCTGATGCTTGGATCCGTTTCCTAGTGCCGAATAGGCATGGAGGCGTATATCTTTCTCAGGGCCAATATATCGTTCCAAGTTGTAGTGAAAGTTGTGGGACAGACCATGAAGGCACCCGTGCCCTTTTTTCTTATCGTTTCTCTTTGAATCAGCCTCGTATTTATGCATTGAGAACCAATTCGGCCAGCGGCACACTTTATTGGTTCCGTCAGCAGGATTTTATCTTGAGGGGGCCGGCAAATCCAGTTTCACGAAGGAAGAGGCAGAGGGCATGGGGGAGGGTGCAAGTGCTGGGGTAGCTTGGGGGGGGGGGGGACATGTATACGTTCTTATTCTGCAGTATGATTCTAATCTTGTACATTGCTATTTTGAATCAGAAGTGGTTTTCTTTGGGTGGCAATTCCTTTTTCCTAAAAAATGTGGTTCTTACTGTAAACAGCACCAAGCAGCAAAAAAAGGATATCAGTTCTAACTGAGGGATAAAGGTTCACGTCAATTTATAAGGCTATGTCAAAGACTACTACAGCTTCTGTAGGTGGTGTGGTTCCAGTTGGGCTAACAAGCGATTTGCAAAAAAATTGGACACCACTTCACACTGTGTGGTACGTCGCATACAGTTCTGCACCATCTGCCCCGATTTTCTGTGACTGTCAGTAAAAACTGGCTGCTCCAAAATAATAATGAAGAAATTTCTTAGCCACATTTACATTCAGGCAAAAAGTATTGTGCAGCCATTTCATGTAATAAGAGTTGGTATGGAAAATCATGCTCAATAGGTTTTTCACGAAAGTTGGTTTCAAGAATTGAAATTGGGCCAGTAGGACAAAAAATAACACAAAATGAAGAAACAACGCAACAAAGGTCCTGGGTTTTGCCATGTATGTTTTTTTTTGCTCTATTTCTATCATGTATATAAGGAGCACAGCCGTATTGCTAATTATATTGCACCTTTGGTTTTACAGGTCACCCAGAAAGGACAACACCACCTGAAGCTGAGGATATGGTGTAATAAAAATTTACTTTATATTGTAAAACAATGGCAGTGTTGATGTGTTCTTGAAAGTGTAAGAAACAATAGTCTTTCTTGGACCTTCTGCATGGAGACTTATTTTTGGATAACCTGAAAACAATGTAAAATAGTTAACTCGTTTCTTCTTGTCTTCTTTTTCGTTTAGGGTGGAGGGTGCTTCTTTTTTTTCAGGTTGTTTTGAGTTGACTGTTTTTCACGATTGATTCAGTTATTTAAGCATTCTGGAGTAGACATATTCTCGTTACAACTGAGCAGACGTCGCCTGACGTTTACCATGCTAAGCGTCACACGTGCACCCTGCATGCTCACCATGAGCACGGACGAGTTGCAGTGTATGAATGAAGATAGCACAGAATTCTTTTATCAGCATGTAAGCACCTAAGAGTCACATACTGGAGCAAAATCGTGGACATCTTATGTGCACAGAAATAATAGCAGTTGCCCTGCCAGTTGGAAAACACAATTCGAACAACGCAGATGCTAATCAATATAATTCCTTCTGCCTAGAAATGGCCCCTTTCCTGTATTTTCTAGTTTACAAATGTAACGTGACGCTTGGCTGCAGCAGCTCTGATAAACTAGAAAGTGTCAACAATGAAGAGATGGGCATTGCTTCCACATAATTTACAGAGATAATTTTTTTTTACCATTCGTGATGTGAAATTTTTTTAGCGAGTCTTTGGATCTTGGTAAGAAACTGCTACAATGCACAAAGTAAAACGTGGTGGTCAAATGGCACTGCTAGCATGTAACATTATGTACGTGAAAGAAAAAAGTTCTATACATCTTCCTGTTTCCTTTTCCTGTGTCTGCATGTTGAAACCGCCTTTATTTACCAAAAGAAGGCCGAGTGGGAGGAGGGGTGTGAAACTTTTAAAGGTCACACTGCTAAAGAATGTGTCCTAAGCGTTTCTTAAAGACTATGGATGAGCTGCTTTACATCAGAAGCGTTTCTTACTATCACATTTAGCCCAGGTGACTTTCTTGCACAGCTTAACGATGAGCTGCTTTACATCAGAAGCGTTTCTTACTATCACATTTAGCCCAGGTGACTTTCTTGCACAGCTTAACCGCCATGCGGAAAAGCCAACTTTAACAGCTCGAGGCAAGGTGCGGTGGTCGTGGTTTGCGACGGAAAAAAAAAAAGGAAATTCACTGGGGATATTTTTGAGCGCGACAGAGAGCTCACCTGCATACAACCCAGTGCAGGGGAAGGGAAGTAGAGGGGGAGTGATAGGATAACGTAGAAAGAGCGAGAGAGAAAGGTATAAAGAGAGCTGTCAGTCCTACAAACACATATGAGCACAGGTGCACGTTCTCCCGTTTGTACTGAGGAGTTCCTGTAGAACATGCTTTAGTTGACTGCTGCGTAGTCAATTAAAACTGGATTTTTGTGCGCCGCCGAAACCACAACGCGCTAAGACGGCACGGGGCAGCGTTGTAGACATCTTACTCAGGGATCTTTAGTGTTGATCGAAACATCGGGTACGCACAGTAATTTTTCGCCTTCATCGTAAATTCAACGCAGCCTTGGCTGCCGGGAATCGAACCCGAGACATTTTACCCCCTGCAGCCATGAGAGACCATGCGAGATCTGAGCTATCTGGCGCCTGTTACTAAGGCGATATAAAGCCGCCGTGGGTTATTATTTAGAGAGTTGGCAATACCCAGGAATGAACAGCTTCGGGCTACACATACTTGCTTATACAAAACTCAAAAATAAAATAAACAAAAAATGACTCGGCCGGCCCGACCCAACATACGATATGTTGATCAACACCGTATCAACCGTATGTTGTGCACCAGCTGCCCGCGTAATTTCTGTTCCTGCCTCGATGAAAAGCTCAAACGCGTCGTAAACGACCCTGTGGGCAGCCATAATCTATTTCACGCCCATGACTACAGCGCAAACTTTGCCGTGACCGAAAAGGTACGTTGCCGTTCGTACAGAGTTCGCGTCAGCCCGCCACCAAGCAAGCTCGGGAGCGTTTCTGACAACGCCTCATAGATGGCGCTATATGGGTAGTGCGTATAGCAATTTCCGGTGGGACTTCACTACGTAGTACATATAGCATCGTCCTTTTACCTTTTGCTCTCGAAAAATGTGCTAAAAACTGGCTTGAGCTGTTTTATTTTCTTATTTTTATTTATTTTTGATCATTTCATTTATTTATTTTTATTTGTCATTTATTTTCTTTATAGTTATAAGCATCCGACGTAGACCAGCCTTTCACATGGAAAATATGTGAATACTACAAAGACGTCAGGCGTTGTTTTACATCGTAAGATGGTTCGCATAAGCAGCTGATAACATATGGCTTAACTGCAACGCTAAATTGTGTTCCGTTACAGCATGCCGCCGAAACTCGCGTGAAATTAAACATAACAAAGTTATATTTATTAGTTGTATTTTTCGCGTTCGTGAGCAGCTGCGGCGAGAAGTAAATTAAAAGCCAATCGTACATATCAAGGTTCTTGCAGAACATATATACATTCGATTTCAGCATCATAACAAAAAATCTACTACTGAACGCCCACCTGATTTCTCATTATACTCTTTCCATAAAATTTAAGTGAATACGTGTTCCCCTTTTACAACCGTACGCATTCACAAAAGCAAGGATATGATTAGAAGTTAGAAACGGGAGGGCAATCTTGTTCCCGCTCTTTTACGAAGTAAACTGCATTCGAAAGAACGAGGTGAGCTCAGAAAATCGAGCGCTTACCTTCACTGGTCGGTTGCTATGAACTTTCCGGCCCGCAAATATTCGCCGTAACATGCGGCCACACAACAATATTTCGTATGACATGGTTCCTTCTCCATTCCGTTTGATTGTCACTATGGCTGCTCCTTTCTGAAAAAAGCGCGCGCATTTCGTCTACTCTTCCCAACCCACCGCCGGCTGCCAGTCGCAAAGGAGCATGAGGGGAGGACCCCTCTGCGAGGGGCGCGCACGTGTGCGCGTATGAGAGGAGGGTAGGACGCTGGCCAAGGACGAAAGCCTTTTCTTTCGGTCTTTTTTTTTTTTTTTTTTTTTTTCGGCCATTCCCCACTTCGCGCTCGGCTGCTGAAACTTCCTTCGCGACACACAGAAGGGACGGGACGGGACGCAGCTTCGACGAAAACAAAAAATAAGGCATGCAGGAAGAAAGGAATGCGCGAGACAGCGTGCCTGATTCCCAGCTGAAGTCTCGGAAAAAGGCGGGGTTCCGAGAACGCCTGGCGCCCTGCTGTATTTCGTTTCGCGCCAAGCAGAACGCGACAAGTGTTCGATGCATTGGAACCTCTTACGAATAAAAATTACACCAGGAAAAATCTGAAGATAGTGTGTGCAATGCTATTGGAAGGGAACAAGAGCAAAAATTTTCAGGTTACTTGGAAGGTTCGTTTGTATAATGAGAAAAGATCCTTGAAATAGGCCAATGAGCTTTCGTACAGGCAGTATCTCCTGGAAAATGGGTGTCACATCAGGGTTAGGTCTTTGTTTTGTTTTATTGTTTCATATATGTTACAATATCATGGTGCTCTGACTTTGGCGCTCGAGGTAGGTGAAATGTCTATGGGGAAGTTGAAATATAAAACAGCCCACTTCATGTTGTCTATTTCAAACAAAGGTGCAAGGTGTGGACTAGTTGGAACGTTCGCTGATCAGAGGGGCTATAACAGTGACTAAATGTCACAAGAAGGGGGCAATTTAAAGTACGTGAACTTTGGGCTTTAATCTATTTCATAAATCAACCGTAATTACTGCGGCAATGTATATATGAAGGGAAAACACACGATTGTAATTAGCTGGCGACATGTATACGGCTCGCACACCCATATGATGCACAGAAATTTATATAGCTTGCATATAAAATTTCTCCAGTAAATTAATTTTTTCGAGCAATTATGAGGATCCAGCAACAAGGCAATGTTTGAGCCTTCTATCTAGATTATTTTTGTTTAAGGATATACAGGCGGCAACATAAAACAACCCGGCCATGCATGCTTTAAAGGGGCCATAAATAGGCTTCCGAAGGTCGCCATTGTATACCGCGCAATCGCTAAAATACCCATTCACGGCAACATTTACCAAGTATTACACCTATTACACCTAACGAATAAAAACATGAAGCAAAAATTTGGTGTCAGTACTCCTTTAAGAGAGAAAGTTAACAGTGCGAGTCGCTTGTAAAAACTTAGCAAAATGGAACTGGAAATTTTCCTTGTCGATGCACGATTACCTTTTTATAATGCAACCGTTTACTACCAAAGGAAGGCGCGCAATGTTTTAACAATAGGAAAGGAAAGTTGGGAAGTCATTTCTGGATGCTGTTTTCAGGCAGTTATGAAAGAAATGTGCGCGAACTTCTTAAAGATACGGCCAACACGTCGAATGAAAAACACGGCGTATTCCCGATCACTTTGTCTTTCCATATGGTGCACGTTTCCCAAAAGAACACATCTCCATTGTAAAGAGGCCGCGTTAAATTTCGGTATGATGTCATGGTGAAGTGAGCGGCTATGGAACGTAAAGGAAGCCAAGTCGGAGTAGATACCATTTGACGATGGCATAAAAAGCTATTTTCTTGTTGAAATTCCAGTTTGTTTATTTATTCAGCAAATAATGATTGCAAAATAACACACGGCAATGAAACCCAAGTTCTCATTCATGCCTCACGACGTCGAAATGCTGCGCCGTCCGTTTCACGCGCGCGTTGGGTTAATTAGCAGGCGCTGTGCATTTGGTCAGTTTCCTGGATATATGCGGCATGCACATGGACAAAAACGCACCCGAGTGGCATTTGTAAAAGACTCACGAAAACAGCCCGATAGTTGGCCATACGTGACAACGCACAGTTGAGGGTGAAAGCTGCGCGGCTTTATCGGTGCTCAGCAGCTGTGTTTTGCTCTTTAAGTTTAATGATGTGTTAAAATCGCCCTAAAATATCTGATTTGACTGATTATGAGGTTTCATGCGCCGACGCTACACAGGCGATGAGGCGCACCGTAGTAGAGGGCTCCGGATTAATTTTGACTACCTGGGGATCTAATTAACGTGCACCGAAATCCCGAACACACGGGCATTTCCGCTTCTCGCCTCCACACACACACACACACACACACACACACACACACACACACACACACACACACACACACACACACACACACACACACACACACACACACACAAAAAAGCGGCTGCCGCGGCCTGCAATCGAGCCCGCGTCCTCGGGCTCAATCCTTGGACTCAGCGCTAGCACAACAGCCACTGTGGTGGGTTTCTAGAATAACTAAATCACACTATAAGATGAGACAATCGGTATACCAATTGCATGAGCGACACGGCCTGCAGGGGCTGGTGCGAACCGTTGAGCGCACGGATGTTCCAATAAGAGCGCATTCGCAAAATGGAAAAGTTGGTTTCGTACATCAGTGAAATTCTGCTTAAAACACGTCATTATTTGGGTGTCATTTACACGGATCTAAGTTGATTTACGCTGCAGGTATTGATTTTTCAGAGCGTGACTGTCGTACCTATATAATTTGATTGGCTTTTTACTAGGTGTGGCACAGCGACGTTTCATTGCACACGTTCACAAATTTCGCGGGGACTGGACTTCACGGAAACGCGTCCATAGCCAACAAAAGCGGCCGCTTAGAGTTATTGTAAGTCCAATCTGTCCTCAAGAAACTCATGTGTCAGATGCACGCCGCCAAGAAATTTTTGCGTGTATACGTCGTATGCGTATATACCTTTAGGAAAAGTGAATGAAAAAAAAAAAACGGGTATAGAAATAAGGTGCTTCGTTGTTGAGTCATATCTTCAAATTATTGTGGGCACCTCACCGTAAAAAAGTAAAAATTTGTTCATCAACTCCATAAGAAAAGTGCGACTAGCACGACGAGTATAGAAAAGTCATGATTGCTTTTGAAAGTGACTGTTTTTGAGCGATATTACGAAGGCTGAAGTTCAAATGGGACATATAAATGGAGCAGGGATAAGCAACAAGTAGGGGGCGAGGGGGAACACAAACTTCTTGTTATTGCATGTTTACTGATGAAAACAAATAACGCGCTGCAAAGATTGGCTTAAACTGAGCTTGCTATTCCGTAAAACTAAGAGGAAACATGTAGAATACAGATACAGTAATCCCTCGTTATAGCGAAGTCAGCAAGACGGCGAAAAATTTCGTTATAAGCGGTATATTGATATTAGCAACCACTCGAGAAAAGCTAAACCAGTTTAGCTTATTATACGCAACAGCTGCGAGGAATCAAACCATAATGTATTCACTGAAGCAAAACGTTATTCAGAGTAAGCTGTGGTGGCTGTTTCATGTTCTTGCCGGGCGAGAGCAACCCCTGCTACAATTTGACCATTTGACCAAGCAATGCAGGAGGCTATGGTCGCCGCCCACAAAAATTGGCAGCGGCAGTGCCCCTTTTATAGGGGGGCGTGCGGGCGTCACGAAACGCTATACGAGAGTTTTGCGCTGAAAAGCGCCGCAGATGCCGTGGCTCGAGACGGAGGTTGTTTGTTGAGCTCAAAAAATAAATAAATAGTAATAATAAAAAGATTAACCGCTCATTGGGCGTACAAAGCACAATCATGAAAACTGATCGGTTTCGCATTAGGGGCATTGCATGATCACTGGGAATTGTTTTCCCGAGTTGTGCAGCCGTGAAGTTTGCAACACAAGAGTTCTTCGGCGCCTCGTTGTCGGCGACACTGCCAATTCTACGGTTCGATTGCCAGTGTTCGCGCACCGTCGTGTCCACGCCCTTGACCAATGTGTTGCGACGAAGTTCAATGACCCTACCACGCATTTGGACCGTTTGCCCAAAATGGGGATCACCCGAATCGAGCATGACCGGCTCGATAAAACCGCCGGCGAAGTACCACTTAATTCGCTCTAAGCGGGTCAAGCTCTTCTGGCGCTTCGAGTAATGCGGCCTAAAATGCATCCGTTTGGGTTGGGACCAGAATAAATTTCGAATGAAGCGATATTTCGAATAAAGCGATTTCGTTATAACGAGTGACTACTGTATTTATATTTATTGGACGTAGTTTTTCGATGATTATAATAATTACGCCTGCGTGACTAATAATAGAAGTTCGATTTCTTACACGTGGAGGAAATCGCCGCGGGCCCATCTGCAACACAGAGAAATGCCACTGCCAACACGATCATTGCGGGGTAATTTGCGGATGACGCGAGCTCACGCACGACACTGATAACCCTAGCAAAAATTCTGATACAAATTCTAATACACGTATATGCTTATTGCCACTAATAGACCTATCAGTCTGTATTAGTCTATTAGGTCTATCAGTTTGTATCAGCCTATTAGTCCTATCAGTCTGTATTAGTCTATTAGGTCTATCAGTCTGTATTAGTCTATTAGGTCTATCAGTGTGTATTAGTCTGGTAGGTCTATCAGACTGTATTAGTCTGATAGGTCGACCAGAGTGTACTAGTTCTATCAGAACCAGTGCAAGTTCGAACAAAGCAATGAAACATGGCAACACATTTTATTATCAGGGTACACGGGCAAATTCCTCTGGCTGACAGAAATCTGGCTGAATAATTTAATGTTACATAAGTTCGTAACCTGATTAAGAACGAATGAATAAATTGCAATGCGAATCCACAAAATAGCTGCAGCATGCAATCAGAAAAGCTCGTCAAACCTGTACGGTCCAGCCGTAGGTACACATCGAGCGCATTAATGGCCGATTGAACACCATTCCCATTTCGATGCAACTTCAAAACGGCATTCACCCTTCCGCAACACGCGATTAGAATGGAGTCTCTTCTTCGTGAGGCATTCCGTTGAGAATGAACAAAGGAGTCCGAAGCGGCGAGGTGACGGGTCAAAGATGGGTCGGGCGGCGGCCCGGATCACATTTGTCAATGTTCGGCGGGCGCTAGACACAGCGCCAACACTTCTGGATGACGTGATGCACACGCTTTCTTCGATGTCAGGCGTTCGTTAAACAGCATAGCAGACAGAGCAAAGATGTCCGGAGCCGCGAGGTGACGGGTCCATGATGGATCGCGCTGCGGCCTGGTTCATACTTGCCAAAGTTATACGGGCGTTAGACACATCTCCAACACTTCTAGATGACGCGATGCACACGCGTCTGATGTGAAATAACGCTAGAAGCCGCTTCCTTCTAACCGTCTTCTTCCCGAACGTACACACACGCCAGCCGCACTTTGATACCGTCGCCATCTTGCCTACCCAACGAAGACCATTGGCATGGCTTGGCTTGACTTCGTTGCAGTTTTTTCGGCTTCGTTAGATTTCTTGCTGCTCTTTTTGCAGCCTCGCAGGTACGGTCAGGTTAAAGTCCCATCATCTGCTTTAAACGCCGATCAAGGGCCTTTAGGTCAGGTTAGCGTCACTAAATAAAGGCGTAGCTTATTTAGTGATGCTAGGTCAGGTAAGGTGGCTTATCGCTGGCGCAGCACTCCCAGCTCCCATCAGCGCTCTTAATGTAGCGCATTTTTAGGAGCGAAAATGAAAAAAAAAAGTTGACCTATTTTGCATAAGAATTTGGTTGGAGAATTACGGAGATTTGTTAGTGAACAAAACGCTTCATAATAATATACCAAATAAACATTATTGCTCAAGGGCGATCATTTCAACCTTTTTTGGCTTGTGATTTTCCAGAAAAAATAAAAACTCAGGAAATCGCACTTTGCGGGTCCATTTGTATTAGTTCTTATTAAAACCAATACGTCTCTATTAGTTCGTATTAGACTCAGGTCTATCAGATCTATTAGTATTTGTAAACTAATACAAACTAATAGGTGTATTTGTATTAGACTAATACAACTTGTATATGAAACTTATAAAACTGATACAAGTTTGTATAAGACTAATACATGTCTTATACACCTAATACAAAAATGTATAAGACTAATACAAGTTTCTATCAGAATTTTTGCTAATTAACTTAGTGAGGCTAGAAAGTATTGGCTATGATCGGGAATCTGCCTGCCTGACCTGTTAAAATTCTGTTCTCCAACGTAAACGAAGCCTGTTAGTGTATTCTTTTAGCTTTACAAAATGATACAGCAATAAATGAGTGTTTTTGTAAGTTTTTCCTGAACAAAAAAATATTTTGTTCGCGCTCAACCTTCAATCGAAGGTGCCATATTTGTGGTATATTTTCATTAACACCAAGAACGGCGATGAGATTTACCCGCTTACTAAAAAAATGAAATAAAAACGAATTTCATTCATGGAACAGCCGGCGGCCATCTTGAAAAAATGACCGTCTTAGAACGGTGCAGCACCTGGCTTGTAACGCACGATGCGCGGAATGGCGGTATTATTTTATTCGAGGCTGCATCCACTCTAAGATAATATTGTGTGATCATCCAACAAATTAGGGACTAAAATAAACGGATCTGCCGCCGAGTTTGGCTACGCCATCCGTCGGACCGGCACCACACGTTTCTTTCGTTTTGAGAAACGTTCAAACGTTCACGGTTCCTTTAAGATTTCATGGGGGAATCTACACGCTGAGCGTGACACTTCTCCACATGCATTTCTGCAGTTTTTCGAGAGCTGTGTTTCTAAATGATCACACATCGATGTAGGGTTTTTGCGGTCTGCCTCTGAACCCAGCAAACCACGAAAGTCCATAGGATATCCACAAATGGTCACAATATCCAATGTCATTTCAGGACATTCATGTGATGTCCATACAATGTTTCACCCAAGATCATCTGCTTGTGGACATCCATGCGATATCACTGCAGGTGTGTTATTATAACATCATTACGCGATATCACTAGGACGTCCACAAATTTACATTTTTCCTTGCACTGAGAATTCGCATTCATAGCGTGGTGTACATAAAGGGGCCCCAGCCACACAAAGTGTGTCTTAGTTCAAATCTCCCCTCATCCCTGTCTTTCCAGCTCCAAAATATTTTCTGGCCTGTTTGTAACTCATATTTTAAATGAAGAGCGGGTAGTTATTTGATTTGGAATTTGAGCGAAATCTGGTTTGCCTTTATGTTTGATTCGTGAATTGGATTCTATATTTTAGGCTGCTTGATTTATGTGGATGAAGAACAAGTGGGACTGTTGATTTTCTCATTCAGTTGTAGGTGAGCACTGGTACGGAGGCTGCAGTACGGAGCCAGTTACGGAGCCTGCTGAGTAGGCAGGATTCTTGTCACCCAAATTTGATGCTTGGAATGCGAGCGGGTGCATTGCATGATGCAACCCACGCGTATGGGTATTGCTTGTTTGGTTCTTGCGCGATGGAGTGGCGGGCCTCGTCCAGTCTTGTAACGTCGGGGGAGATGAGGGTGACGGCCGAGTAATTTTGCAGCGTTTTACTGCATCGTGAATAGCCTCGTGGCGTAAGCGGTCGAAGGCTTTGCGAATGTTCAAAAGGACGACAAAGGCCACGGTTTTTGGTAGCCTTCGCGTTTTCTAGTGCAGAGACAAGGTCGGCAATTGAATCCAATGGCACTGCGCTGGCGAGGAAAACCCGTCTGCGGCCCAGGGTTCAAGTTGCAGATTCGTGCATACTTGTAATTCGAGGCGTGCGAGCGCCATGGATTCGAGAATTTTGGAGGCAACGCTCGTGAATGAAATAGGACGAAAAGAGGAGAAAAGTTTGGGAGATTTGTTCTTTTTTAGGATGGGAGGGACAAGTAGGAGGCCAAATTGAGCAGGGAGGGTGCCGGAAGACAAGTGGAAGTTGCAAAGCCAAGAAGGCGCGAGTGCTGCCTCTCGGCTACGGGCGCACTTTTCCTTTTTGCATTTTGAATGGCCCGCACGAGCTCGGCCGCCATGAAAGGAGCTTCAAAAGCCGTGCTCAGGGCGAAGGAGGGAGCCGGCGCGGGGGCGTCAGATTCTTCGTTTTGGGCTGCGGCAGGGTTTGCGCGAGAAGAGAAAGCTCGGCCACGTTTTTTCCCCTTGCGATGGAGCGGGCGAGGAGGGAGGAACGGGGGGGGGGGGGGGGGGGGGGGGGGGGGGGGGGGGGAGGTTGTATGTCGGGGCAGGTCGGGGTCGCGGAGATGGCGCGAAGCAAGTGCCGTGCAAGGAGGAAAGAATACTTTTCTTTCCTGCATGGGTGAGGCCCTCGTCCTGCAGTACACAGGCTGACGATGGGGATTTCATTTATGTGCGTGCGTGTGCGTGTAAGTGCCGTATTATATGCAGCTAAAGTACAGTAATTAAAGTACACGAGGCGATGGTACAGTGAACCAACATTTTCTAAACCAACCTAATCTAAAAACGTTGCAGTGTACTGTGGCTAAGACGTCCATTGGGCATAACCATTTGAACTTTTATAGGCGACGTAATTTCTCCAAAACATGGGTTAGTGTGGTGTTTCACATAATAAATAAATGGAAAGCTGCTATACATTCAACATTCCTCAATATTGCGACAACCTAGATAAACATGTACACAGACAATGTTAATTTGAAGGTTTTTCGTGAGCATTGCTAAATATGTAGAAACTGTACGTACGCGTTGATCACTTTTAACCACACTCCCGAAATTAACGTATCCTGTAAGTATATCGCAAACATTCAAGTGGGCTGTACGGGATCATTTGAATTTTTAGGCAGCTTATGTAACTCCACGTGAAATCGTTTATCATCATAAATATGACATTTGCCAACATTCGGCAACA
Source organism: Haemaphysalis longicornis (assembly GCF_048455015.1). Classification (NCBI taxonomy): domain Eukaryota; kingdom Metazoa; phylum Arthropoda; class Arachnida; order Ixodida; family Ixodidae; genus Haemaphysalis; species Haemaphysalis longicornis. The sequence goes on from NW_027526314.1 coordinate 3,363,379, forward strand.
TTGCTGCAACGCGAAAAAAGCGTGTAAATGGCAGTTTCTCATGCGTTGTTTTTAAACGTTACATGAATGTATCCAACGTTGGCCCACATTTGGCAACATTGCTGCAACGCAAGAAAATGTGCATGTGGGCAACATTGCCTATGCGTTAAACGTTGCGTGAATGTTGTTGGATGCGTCCAACACTGATTTTACGTTGGCCCACATTTGGCAACATTGCTGGAACGTGAAAAAACGTGCATACGGGCAACGTTGCCCATCCGTTGTTTGTAAACGTTGCATGAATGTTTATGAATGGGTCCAACGTTGGCCCACATTTGGCAACATTGCTGAAACGTGAAAAAATGTGCATACGGGCAACGTTGCGCATCCGTTGTTTGTAAACGTTGCGTGCATGTTGTTGAATGTCTCCAAAGTTGGCCCACATTTGGCAACATTGCTGTAACGTGAAAAAACGTGCATACGGGCAACATTGCCTATACGTTGTTTGTAAACGTTGCGTGCATGTTGTTGAATGTCTCCAACGTTGGCCCACATTTGGCAACATTGCTGCAACGTGAAAAATGTGCATACGGGCAACGTTGCCTATACGTTGTTTGTAAACGTTGCGGGAATGTTGCTGAATGTGTCCAATGTTGGCCCACATTCGGCAACATTGTCACCACGTTGTGTAACGTTGCCTAACGTTACACAACATTGGCAACACGGCAGAAACGTTGCGGCAACAATTTGTGCTACTAGGGCTCATGAGTGCGTCCACACAGAGGCTGCTAGCACGGGGCTACACAACACGGTGGAAGAGCTGATAGAAGGCCATCTTTCCAACCAGAAGGTCCGGCCATTGTTCTTCTCATGAGTGCGTCCACACAGAGGCTGCTAGCACGGGGCTACACAACACGGTAAAAGAGCTGATAGAAGGCCATCTTTCCAACCAGAAGGTCCGACTCAGAACTGCGATGGTAACCGCATGCTTCACCAGATTGGCTGGGCAGCCCAGAATATCACTCCGCTTGACGTACTCCCAGACTCTTGGCGACTAAAACTAAAGGTGCTCCTTTTGCTTAGAAATATGAACCCCTCACATGACGAGGGTCACCGAAAAGCACTGGCTCAAGCGCTAACCACCACCCTCGGTGGGGATCATGCAGTTATCTACACAGACACCTCCAAACATCGAGGGCAGCAATACGCCATCATCGTGGCTACCTCCAGAACCAACCTCCTTGCGTGTACCTCGCTTAGGACCCAAGAAATGGCGGCAGCAGAAGAGGCAGCCATCACCTTGGCTCTCGCTCAACCAGGGGTTCGGAGGCTAGTCATCGATTCCCAGCAAGCCTACTGGAATTACCAGTAGGGTTTGGTGTCCTAACCTGCCCTGTGCGTGCACAAAAACCACTCCCCAAACGGTTCCATTCAGCTCATCTGGGCATCCGCTCACGCTTCAATGGAGGGCAACAAATACGCCCACCCAACAAGCCTGCGCTTTTACCTCCCGTGCTATGGAGCTGCCCGAGGACAGTCACCAGCTTGTCACGTTCAGGGAGATAACCCAGCCTTATCGCCTTCTGAGTCAGACCGTACCTTCGCCTTACCCTGCCCTTTCCAGAGAACAACAAACTACCCTACGCCTCATACATGTCGGGGCTCCTTCCCACAACCTACGCGTCTTCACTTCATGTATCCGAATAGCTACGACGCTGAATGTAAATTTTGCTCAGAAGTAGGAACACTCCGCCCCGTAATCGGGGTGTGCGACTTTAGCCCTGAGCACCCTCCTCTCCTTCCGTCAACTACCCAACAAGAGCAATAAGAGATACTGCTGTCCAGGCCCTCTCTACCTACCCAGCTTCAGCGGGTGTACAGAACACAGGCCGCGCGGACTGCATATGGGCTCCACAGAAGAATCACTCCCCAGGGCTGCACTCTGGGCAGTTCAGAAATCTGAACAGAAGTATTTCTTCCTCCTCCTCCTTCTCTGCCCCAAATCTCGTCGCCTCCGTCCGCGGCGCAGAGACGGAGAAGACAGATCGTCTAACACCGGGTTGGAGCTTACTTTACTTTTATAAAAAAAGTTTCCACTCTTGAGCTACACCAATACAACTCAACCAAACACCGTTCAGGCTTCATGCATTGATTTAACCTTAACAAGAATATCTCTATGAAGTAATAAATGGTGTGGTTAAGTGCATTTCACTTCTCTCTGGTTTTGCTATTTGTAGAGCGATGTGAGGGAATTTAAGTTACGTCACATGGGTAATTGTTATGGGTGCCGTTTACAGCTTTGCTTTCCAACCACATTCACGGGGTGGATTGGCGCGATTTTTTTTTATGAGTTAACTTTTTTGTTTTTTGCCGATGTTTTCTATACTGAGTTCACCTTTTTTTGGGCCGCAACGTTCATTGCTCCACGAACTAGTCCACAGAACTCGCGCAGGCTGGCACTGCCGCGCTAGCGAGTTCTCGTTGGCGTGCTGTTGCCATAAGCACTGACTGCTTGCGGGCAGTGGGCACAGGCAAGAATCAAACAGACCCTTGGCCTGGTGCGAACACGCTTTTTACGATACAGGCATGAGCGAGGCAAGCTCCAAATATGCATTTGTGCGTCTGCGGGGACGCGGAGGGCGTTCATGCACTGCGTATGCTACGATTCCAAGCCGTCCTGGGAGGCTTATCTTATGCATTTTACAGCCGACAACATGGCAGAAGTGCGGTACTACGATAACTGGGATATTGAGAATGCCCATCCAACGACGCCATCGAATGTCAAACATGTTGTTTTACAGACCGAAACCGAAACCGAAACTTGTTTGATTGCTAACCTTGGGCATCGTCCAATCACGGCGCCCCCTCCTCTCAACGTCACAGCTTAGTTTGTGCGGCCACCGCAAACCGCGCATGGTAGTTTTTCTTCTTTCGCGCTTTGTAAAATAATTACCGATTTGTCAACCGGATAAATGATGAAAAGTGTGCTAATTTGAGCCAGTCTACACAGTACAAGCAAAAACGGGAGCTTGACAAATTCACTTCAGTGTCCCTTTAATTAATACCCGTGCCACACGTACACGAAAAATGACATGAAGTGTTTAAGGCCTTAAGATACCGAATGACTTTATTTGGGCGAGCCGTGCCACAGGCGAAAATGCAAAGGCATTAAATATGTGTTAGGCATGATGGTGATAATGACCAAAAACAGAAATCCGCTCGTATTTTAGAAGTTTTTAACGTCAAGAAAAACGTCTTACAAGGGTTAAAAATGTTTTTGTGGAAGAAACCGTTATGAGAGTGTTTTCTAAAAAATAGTGCGAGCCATTTCTATAAGTGGCTGCAGCAGCTGCCATTGCTTGTTAGCTATAGCCAAATCCGAAATATTCAAAACGACGAGTAACACAACGTTTTGCCTTTTGCTGCTGATTTAGTAAACTTCGTCATCTTCAGAACTTTACCAACAAAATGCACAAAAAATCGTCTTATTTCGAAGTTCACCCAAGTTTCCGCGTCAACACCCCAGTGCTGATTGAGTTTCGTAGGTTTCATTTGGTGCTCATCGCGTTCGAAACTAGGCCGATTTAATTAAGGCGTTTGTGAAGGCGAATGAGTTGTGTGGAACTCGAGGCCGCTGCCAGTTAATTTTTCCTCAAATGTACTCTTGGACTCCTCCTAATAAAGACATCCGTTCCATTCATTTTACTGCACAATTAAAAGCGCCTGCAGCTGCCAGGGAGCCCCGACTATATGGCTAAACAAGAGACCCTCCATATAGCTATAAAGGGGCTCATTAAATGAATGCAGAAAGGAAAGTCATTGCCACACCTTTTGCCGTTCCCTATCAATGTACCATATTACAGCATGCCTCCACTACGGTACATAATAATACCTACAATTTTGCAATGCCCTCTTTCGGGTGCTGCTAGCTGCTCCAGGGTGGCAGCAGCACTGAAAGTTAATTTCTTCAAAAAGTGTCTGCTACACCTGCATTTTATCCTGTCTACTGCCGTGGCACGCATCACTGCATTGAAACCTGAACACACAGCAACAGTGCAGGGAGTCATTATGGCTGCAACTAGTACTACTATGGTCCCTAGAAAGATGCCATTACTACTACTCCCCTTTCGTGAGATGACCCTTTGAAGCTGATAGGAGCTTTTGGCGCGAGTAAATTCTCTGCATATTATTTATATATACAGGCAACCGCTATCACAGTGCTCTATTCCTCAGTTTCTGGCGTGTACCCTGCTTTCCCAATTGCCATATGGTGACAGGTGCATGTGTGTAACAAAGAGCACAGCCTCTTGCAACACTTTTTTTAAAGTTGCTTTCTGGACACTACATCTGTGGTTCTTCATTTCGTGCTGAGATCAGAAAAAAGTTGGAGCACTGCTGCTAGCATCCCCAGTTGCCCTGATGATGTATTTTGGAGGGGGGAGAAACCAATGCATAATGTCAAGAAAAAATGTGACGTAACGCAAGTTCAAAGCCCACAGTGACCTGGCGAGCCGCTGTCCGTGCTTTTTGACAGCATCTTTACCTTGTTTACATGAGCATATACTCATCATGGCCCCACCACATGGACATGATGTTCAGCGGCACTGTGTCAACAAGACCAAGCCACTTACCGGCTTTTTACCAACCTGGATGGTGACTTGATTTGCTCCACCACATCAATTCATAACAGGCCAACTCCCTTCCCAGTGGAAGACGGCAGAGATCTGGTTCATACCCAAGCCAAATAAGTCCCTTCAACTTGATAACCTGCGGCCTCTCTCTCTCACTTCCTGTGTGGGTAAATTGGTTGAACAGTACTACCAAAGCGCCTCCAAACCTTCCTTGAAAACAAGGACCTCATTCTTAACACCATGCATGTATGTGTTTATGAAGCATTTGAGTGCCCAGGGTTTTTTATTTCAAATTAAATAGGTCCTTGCTCAAGCAACCCTTTACTCCCCACGAGCCATTCTTGCCTTTGCATTTGAAAGGGGCATTTTACAATGTCTGGAACTCATCCATCTTGTCTAAATCAAACAGACGGCTGCCACTGCACGTACTCATACATTGCAGGCTAACTCAACGCCACGCTATTAGCAGAGTAGGAGACATTCAATCCCAGCCATATCACTGAGCTGAATCAGATTTGGGAGCAGTGTTTGGAGCAGCGAAATCTCAATTTTGGAGCAGAACAACCTTGATTTGGAGCCGAAGGACAACATTTATGTCACCTTAGGAGCCTAAAAATTTCTTGGCAACTCGGGGAGGGGGGGGGGGGGGGGTGCACCTTTTATTCGGTTTTGAACGGACATAACACTGAAACAGCAATTCAATAATGTTTTTTCTATTAGGGGATCACAAGGTACGAACTGCAGTACTTTTTACAAACCATTTTTAAATTCTTAAGCTCTATGCATGGACAGCGTGGAGTACCATTGAAAATATCGAATTGAAAAACTAAGCAATCGTAAGGCATTTTTTTAGCATCATGTGAATGCTGAAGTTTTTATTTTTGCAATCCCCAACTCGCCTTTACGCACAAGTGTAGAGCCACGGCAAAAGTTGCGAAAGCGAGGTGACGGTCGTCGCACCAACCAGCCCTACCATTTCAATCCTAAGATCGCACTAAGATCGTCGCACTGAGATCGTAATTTGAGTAATGTTGGTAAGTTTAGCCACCTCCCTTTAGGCATTAAATTTCACTTCAGATATATGAACCATTATTACTAGCACGCAATAATAGCCCGTCCCTCTATCGGACACTGCTTGAACATTTTGTGGCAATGTAGCCTGCGCTTCCACTTCTGCAGTGTTGATCATCCCATTCCCGCCGCTCACAAGAAAGGCAGCAACAACTCAGCGTTTTATAACACCGCAATGATTCCGAAATTTCCTTCAAGCACACACCGTGCCTCACGCTCAAGGCCGAAACACGATGACTTTGCGGGCACCACGTTTTTGATAAACTTCCATCTTTCGAGTCGCGCAACTTACCACAACAGATCAAACGACTAAATGTAAACCCAGCCACCCCCATAACCAAAACCCCGCTAGAAATCGGCGAAGAGCACTATGCCTGAACATGAGCAACTGCTTCACCAGGCGGCCATGTTTTCCAAACTTCACCACACCAAGATGGTGGTGCCTAGTAATGTCGTTTTGGAGATATGGCGCTCCGAAAATTGCTGTTTTTTTCATAAACTTGCACAAATGGTTTGTCACCTCAGTACATCTTTTCATCATCGGTAGGACTTTTTAAAAACTCACAAAATATAATGTGTGCAACCCGGCATTGTGACATTCGAAAAAACTATCTCAAGGACAATTTTATGCGTTTTTTTATTGAATTATCAAAACTTTAGAAACACCATCTCCTTCGAAGTGGTGGAAAATTATGCTGTCAGTAAGCATTTTTCCCAACTGCAACTGACGGGAGCGTTAAGATCTTTGTTTCTCATATTGTTTTGCAGCAGTTCGGTGCATTTTTTGCAATTTTCAAGCTTTTGGAGCGGCCTGGCACAGCAAAACAAATTTGTATCAAAACTGCGCAGATTGCGCAGTTTTGATACAAATGTGCAGGCCCTGTATTACTATCTATTCATTTATTCCCATTTTTCTGAGTCTATAGTGAAGTTTTCAAGCTTATTTTAGAGAAAAATTAAGCCAAATTGCACATATATCAATATTGGAAACAACCAATCGTAGTGACATCTCTTATTTCAGCAATGAACATGGTCCTTGTTTTTGCTTATGTCTCTGCATGACACAAACACATGTACAGCCTGAAAAGCCCCTCAAGCAAAAGCATTACAGGGTCCCTTCAAAAAAATTAACCAGCACAAGCAATGTGCCACCCAGCTGGTTTTGTGTGTACCCTGCACTATGGCTGCAAAGTACTCACACCCACTGTTTCTGCCTTCAAGCAAGTGGCAAGCGATGCAATGCAAATGGCACACAAGAGGAAGTTTATTCTGAAAGGGCATCATAACAAAAGGGAAAAATAGAAGGAAACACTTTTAAAATATTAACAGAATAAGAAAAATCACAACCCCACACAACGACACCTTTCCCCACAAACAGTACAACAAAAATCCCAACCCCCAACGACGACACTGTTCCCCACACTTGGGACTTCTTTTTGCACGGTGTGGGCGCTGGCACTGCTACCCATGCGCCCCACTGAAGTCCTGGACAACTCTTTGAGGCCCGCCAGAGAAGTGCCTGCCTTGAAGCCATGGTGGCTCCAAAGAGGGAAACCTGGGTGGGACACGACAAAATTTCCTGTGTACACTATAGAAAATGTGGGAAGGGACAGAATATATACGTACATATACATAATATATACACACGTACACATACACATATGTGTGCATGAAGTTTAACTTTTACAGCAGTATAAATATTCCAAGGAATATCATCGTAACCACAATGGGAAGTGCTTCTAAAATTTATCATGCCCAAAATGAAACTATGACCTACCAAGCCATGTGCGCCCCTACAGATTCAATGCAATGTGCAGGAAAATTATGACCGTGATTCACAAGAGCCATAAGTATATGTAATATAACAATGCAGAATGTTCGTCTAGAAGACATCGTAAACACATTCTCCTAGCCTGCATCACAGGGCCGCAGAAGACCAGGGGGACAGTAGTAAATGAGGTCTTTTTCTTTATGGCAAGCATGACTGTGAAAAAGGGAGTAATCAACTACTCTTTTCTCAAAGGTGGTAAGATAGAAGATGCACCACACATGAGCGCAGAGCGGTGTGGCTTCCTGCCTGTTGGAAAACATGCATCTTGCACACTGAGAGCCCCCCTTCAGGTTACACCACACCTATGTTTGCTTTCAAATACTACATTTTACATTGACTTGTGTCAGCTTCCACTGTAATGGTTGGCCATGACCAAGAGAGGTGAGCACAGAATAAAGGCACACTTCTAGCACCAGAATGAATACATCATTCAGACGGCCCTCTTATCTGAGGGTAATTCCTGCTTTCTGTAAGAAAGATTCTCTGCAATTCCTGCATGTCACTCACCAAGACATTGTTGCAACAAGGGACAAAGCTTGTGCAACACTGTATTGGCCAACACTGAACATTAACATTGGAAAGATGAATCTGCATTGCCAACTTTGCCAGCAGCATCAGCACTTGAACCAACACGAGCTTATGATGGATAAAGCTCTCCCAAAGCGACCTTAGCAGGTTGTCCAATCGACTTTTCCATTCGCAAAATGTGAAATATATGCTTGTTTAAGTCTATTTCAGCAAATACATTGAAAGCAAACAGCTTAATGAAACATCAGTTTCTACTCTGAAGTACATTTCTGAGAGATTTGGCCTTCCACCAGATATAGACTGCAACAATGGCCTGCCACTTAACCCGCTATCCTTCAAGCAATGTCTCGCAGCTGGGGCATTTTAAACGACCCCTTCTCTCTGCACCATCCTCAGTCCGATAGAATTTCAGAACGCTCAATGCAGACTGTCACACACAGCCTCATCAAGGCATTGAAGCACGGTACAGACATTTCAGTTGTGCTGATGGAGCTCAGACACACTCCTGCGGATGGCCTACAATCATCTTCCAAGCTGATAATGGAATTCAAAATTAGGATGTTGAAGCCAACAGCACCGCAGCAACTTCAACCACACTACAACTGCAAGATAGCGCAAGGAAGGCTAAAGCTTCAACAGGGGTGTCAGCATCTTCACAGCGATAAGTGCAAGAAACACTTCCCTTTACTAGCTAAAGCCAGAAAGTGTACTTTCGTGTCAACAACAAGTGGCTGCCCGCTATTGTGCAGCAAGTTGGTCCACAGCCTTACTCCTGTGTGGGTAAATTCAATCAAGGTGTGCACTTTCACATGAAGAGGTTCACGTCATACCTGCTCTCTTCAATTCGGTGCACAGAACACCAGAACACTACCACAGCCCTCCCGAGTCTTCTACCGCTAATGGCGGTGTGAGCAAGCAAAAGCATCCCCACCAACCACAGACAAGTCACAGCAACCTGTGGCTGGCATATCGTCCCACCACTGAGGTACTGGTGAACAGTGCCAGTTGCAGCTGACCGTTAAAAGACTCACTGAAGCCCAGTGTGTGGTGACTGCACTCGCCTAGGCACTCTCTATCCCTGTCTAGGCACTCCCTATCCCCGTCCTTAAGAAGGGAACGTGCTATGTATGAACGGCCACTAGTGCTGCATTTTTTTTGTGCCTTGGAGGTGGTCATGTGCACGAGTGGACATGCTGTTGCTCCCAAGTAATGGTTTAATGAGCAACAGTTTATGACAAAAAGCATAACCCATGGGGCAGACAGAAAAACTGCGAGTGGTGCATTTAAGATGCATGCAGAAGATGCGAGTACACTAGCTGTAAAATGTGGGATACTTTATTCACAGTTAATTTCAACAAGGCATTGTCCCCCGAAATTTCCATTTGATGATGTCAGGAATTTGTTACAGACCACTCCAGTTTATCACCGCAATAAAGCTACAAGGTCATATTTGATGCTTTGTAGTGACAATTTAAAACTACAAAAATTATGCAACATGTTTTCTGCACATGTGATAGAGAACAACGTCAGCTTCGATTCTTGAAAGTTTTAAAAACTGTCATTAATAAAAAGTATAGACAAATAACACTAAACAATTGTGCACCCTAGCTTGTTTAGTTAGATGCAGAGAAACAGGGCCCAACGTTTTCACAATTTTTGAAAATTTTTCAAGATAGCAGTTTTTTACTGAAAAGAACTCCTAAAAAATGGATATGTCAACTCATTTCAATGTATGCAAAACCTCCACAGAAAAAAAAAACCTGTGGCGACAGCTGCAACCAGGAATGAGTCCCGTTTAACGAGTCTAAATTTCATTTGGAACAAGTCCAGATTAGTTTTGTTCAAACCTATTATCATCATTGCCTTTTCAGAAGAATATATTACATGTATGACAAAATACTTCAGCCGATTGAATTAAGCAGATTGAGTGACAGAAGACTCCTCGATATGTGCTTTCTGGTGCTATTGACTCGACCAATTTGCTAACTGCCATCAATTTTCATGTCCCCACACAATGCCGTTCCTCGCCACTAATTTATCCTGCCATCAATCATATAAAAGTCCTATCCTAGCAGAGAACAAAGCTCCTTTACAATTCATTGCACTCATGATTTTCAGTCATCACCGGCATGCACAAGCCGGTAGATTTGAAGGAATAGCGGGCGGTTTCTTTAGTAAGATCTGCCCAGAACCTACTTCAAAAAGGTGTTCTCAGGAATCTCATGCGTGACGTGGACATCCGACTTTTCACCAAGTTCTACTCTATTTACAATTACCAGCTTCACGGCCCAAGACACATCTGGACGCTTCACGTTCGCTGGAGCCACTAAATAAGCCTTTATTTAGTGACACTAGTGCTAGCACATCAGGTGCAAACAATGCAAACAACGAACGAAAAAAAAAAGGAATTTTTTTTTTGCAAGAAGAGGGGAGGGGGTGATGGCTCACCCAACATCATGGCAAGATGGCACAGTCACAATAGGTAGAGCGAGGTATGGAGCTCCATGGAGCGAGGTGAGAGAGGGGCCAGAACAGCCCCCTGCCCATGAGCGGCCAGGTTAACCCATTTGGCGCCAATGTTCCCATTTGGGAACACAACACGTTTTCAATTTCGGAAGCTATATTTATTGAAGTATACAAAAAAGTGCTAATATTTGCTAACAACATCTGTAAAAAAGCTCAAACTTTTATTCAGAAGCGAAGAAAATTTATTTTTGGTTTCGTACTTCATGTTAAGCGGTGACAACTTCATGGGAGTTTTCACGTGAATGCCGCGCTGCGCCGCACGGAGAAACTCGGCGGAAAAAGGTAAGTTTTTAATGGCCTGGTCAGAATCTAATTATTGTATTTTCTTTTTGAATGTGTTTATTACTACGACACGCGAAATGGAGTAGCTGTTTGCATGGATAACGTATATATGAGGAGAAATGTCTGCATGTTCCCAATTGGGAACGTTGGTGCGAAGAGGGTTGTGAAAGCAGCCGTACTGCGAGTGAGTGTTGTCGTCTTCAACACCTCTTTTTTCTCCCAGATGCATCGAAAAAAGTTTCTCATGCTGGAGGAAGCGGTGGAAATGGTTCTCTCCGACGATTCTGCACAAGCTGCTGATGTTGTGCTGCTACCTCCCCCGAACGCGGACGATATTCTCATTGATGAGGAGGAGGGCGACAGTGATATCGCCGTTGTAGCCTCTCTACCGAATGATGTTACGGGTGAGGTTGAAGTTCACACGGCTGATGACGACGAATGTGGAGGAACTCTCCAAGAAGCAGGACCCCCGAGACCGAAAAAAGCATCTCGAAACTCCCCCAACTGGAGGCGAACTATTCAGTATTCGGGACCGATAGTAGAAAATCAGTTTCAGCCATTGCGAGTGACCCACGCCGAGCTTGTGGATGAGGAGCCCTTCAATCTCTCTGCCCGCCTACTCAACATGGAAATTGTAGGTCTCATAACTGAAGAATCCAATCGCTATGCCAAGCAACAGAACGACCACAGCGTCAACATAACTGAAAAGGATATACTTGATTTTGTCGCCATTCTCTTCTTGAGTGGCTACCACAAGCTGCCACGCTCTGACCTGTATTGGTCGAAAGATGAGGACCTCAGTGTTCCTTTGGTAGCAAGGACAATGAGCCGCGCGAAATTCCGGCTAATAAAGAGGTATATCCATGTATCGGACAGCGAAAACCTTGAGAAGGGTGACAAGACGGCAAAGATAAGACCTCTACTCAGGCTTGTCAATAACTCCCTTCAGCAGTTCGGCATTTTCTCGGAGAATCTCAGCGTGGACGAGCAGATGGTGCCGTATTTTGGTCGGCACAGCTGCAAAATGTTTATAAAGGGGTAACCAATACGATTTGGTTACAAGGAATGGATCCTTTGCTCGTCATCGGGTTATCCCTTCAATATTGACATCTACTGCGGCAAAAAGTACGATGATGACATGAATGTACCACTTGGAACACGCGTTGTTTTGAGCGCTGTAAAGTGCATTGATGTGCCTACAAACCATGTGATTTTTATGGACAATTTTTTCTCATCACACGCTTTGCTGCAAAAGCTGAAAGAACGTGGATTCCGAGCAACAGGAACCGTGAGGGAGGCCCGGCTCAAGAAATGCCCACTTCAGGATTCAAAGGAACTATCCCGTCAAAGCAGAGGGACTTTTGATTTTCTGTGCGATGGCGACGTCCTGGCTGTGAAGTGGAATGACAATAAGTGTGTGTGCGTTGCCACAAATTATGATGACATTCACCCAACCGCCACAGCCACACGTTACAGCCAAAAGGAACGAAAGCGAGTACCAGTGCCCCAGCCGAGAGTCATACAACAATACAACAAGCACATGGGTGGCGTGGACTTACTTGATAGGTTCATCAGCGACTATCGTCCTTGCCTGCCTGGTAAGAAGTGGTATTGGCCGTTACTCAGCAATACGCTAGTAACATTGCGCGTTGCAGCCTGGAGGCTGTACACAGAACTAGGAAGTCAACCGCCACTTGACCAGCTTCAGTTCACAAGGCTCATCGTGCAAGGTCTGCTGACCAAAAAGCTAGTCACCAGAGAACGGCCTGGCCCTTCAGGTGCTCTTGTTTTCCACAGCAAGGAAGGCCACGGCCATCATTTGGTGCCTTTGGGAAAGCAGAGCCGGTGCCGCCAGTGCAACAAAAACACACGAATGAAGTGCCAGATGTGCAGCGTCGCCCTCCACATTCACTGTTCGGTTGCCTACCATGAGGGAAAATAAAGCGCGCATTGAGTACCACGCGTTGCTGCTGGCCCTGCGGGGAGGATGGAAACCACCCGAGCATCGGTACGCTTAGGGCCATTGTTCCCATTTGGGAACACTGTGTATTTTGTAAACTACTAATGTCAGTGAAATAAAATCGGTTTTCCATGTACAACTCTACCCTCTAGCCACGCTGAAACAGTTTGTTTTGTTTTTTCTGCGCTACATCTAGTAGCGGCGTTTAATGGGTTAAACTACTTTTAGGGGTGTGCTGGAGGAATTTTCCTGGGGGGGTTTGCAAGACTGCTGCATTTATCGTTCGATTTATCAGCCGTCAGTGGTATTTTTCTTCGATACAAGCATAGTTTTTGCTGTATATTCTCATTGTAAATGTACCGTGTCAAGAAATAGTTCAATATAACGGATAATTCTATGTAAGCCGGTTATAGTCAGGTTCAACTGTAATATGGGTCATATGGTCACTAATGTACATGAATGTGCCCATTTAGTAAAGTTTTAGGGGCTAACATAAATGCAGGTGCTAGTTAAATATAGCGAGTGTACTGTATGATTACAAGAAATGTACTGGCTGCCACAGTCAAAAACCGATGGCACACAATCTGCTGAATGCAGAGCATCGAACAGCTGAGCAAACTAAACTTGGTCGCAAATTCGGGCACACAATCCAGCCCTTGTGGCAAAAGTGGTGACATACCAACCATTTCGCCATCGTCATCCGACCATTTCCTCACAGGTTGGGCTCCTGCAAAGAAAGAAAAATGTAGGTGTCAGAAGGCACTCACAAAATGTGTTGATATCCTGCGCCCCATTTCTACACCAACCTAGACGATATCAAACTTTTATTTAAGAAAAAGATGCACAGAATTGAGCTAAGGGAACATTTTACAATAAAAAAACGCAGTGTCTAGAGTTACGTCCGACGGAACCCAAAATCGAAAACTAAAGTTACGTCCGACGGAACTCAGAATTGAAAACTAGGGTTACATCCGACGTAACTTTAATTTAAGCCAGTTTCTAGAGTTACGTCCGACGTAACCCAAAATTGAAAACTAGGGTTACGTCCGACGGAACTCTGGGCCCGTTTCTAGAGTTACGTCCGACGGAACCGACGGAACTTTAGGCCAATGTTTTGAGTTACGTCCGGCATAACGTAAAGCACAAAAAATTTACAGCTCTTGAAGACTCTTGAACCAATTTACATGGTTCAAGAGTAATTAATTGGGTTGGGTGTCAGTTAATATTTCAACCAGATTAATTGGCATCGATTAATTCCATTATGCATGAATTATTCGGTTGTGTGTTTTTTTTTAGAAAAAAAAAAGACCAGAAATAATTATGTAGTAGTACATATCAGATCAATATGCTCATACACTTGTTCAGACACATTCCGGATGAGGTAAGTACGTCGTCATCACGGCGCATGATGCGGCCGCGACGCTTATCAGCTCGTTCGTCACTCACATTTTTTCTAGAAACAGGAACATCAGCGCCCGCCATGAGTGCCGATGGCGCCAATTAATCACGCTTTTCTTACTACAGAAATAGTTTATACAACGGCAAAACGGTATGTATAATTGCCCACTGGTCGTTTTTTGTACCGTGTATATTTGTAGTTTTTATTTGAAATTTTGCCCTGTGGCATGAAGATACACGAGTTGAGATAAGAGTTGTCGATGAAATATTCTTGAGTAGCTATTTTCCCGTCTGTTTTTCGCATTCTGGCATCGTTTTCTGTCTTGACGTAAGGCGGGTTATTTGAACACGAATATTATACTCGACATGCTTGCGTATAATTTCAACATGACATTTTTCTTTCTGTTGCTCAGAAGCTTGAACTGGTTAAAACAATTAATCGTGACTAAAGCATTAATCGGAAGGTTTTCGATCAATTAACTACCACTAATATTAATTATTGATTAGTGATAATAAAGCGAATGCCCTCGATACATTTTAGTTAACTGATCTGGCTGATTAATGAAAAACGTATTTTATCAAAGTCGCTACTATTATGGGCAGAGTGGGTGGTTTTTATGCCCATTTGTGATATGGAGCAAACAGTCACTTTATATTCAGATGCCAGCAAAATGATATTGAAGTGAAAAGCTGAAATTTTCTCTTGAAGGAAATGGTTCGCACATATTCGTCCATGCATAGTCGAATTAATCGATGCCAATTAATCGGGTTGAAATATTAACTGACACCCAACCCTATTAATTAGTCTTGAACCATGTAAATTGGTTCAAGAGTCTTCAAGAGCTGTAAATTTTTTGTGCTTTACGTTATGCCGGACGTAACTCAAAACATTGGCCTAAAGATCCGTCGGAAGTAACTTTAGTTTTCAATTTGGGGTTCCGTCAGACGTAACTCTAGAAAGCAGCTTAAAGTTCCGTCGGACGTAACTCTAGTTTTCAATTTTGGGTTCCGTCGGACGTAACTCTAGAAACGGGCCTAAAGTTCCGTCGGACGTAACCCTAGTTTTAAATTTTGGGTTACGTCGGATGTAACTCTAGAAACTGGCTTAACGTTACGTCGGACGTAACCCTAGTTTTCAATTCTGAGTTCCGTCGGACGTAACTTTAGAAACTGGCTTAAAGTTCCGTCGGACGTAACTCTAGCTTTCGATTTTGGGTTCCGTCGGACGTAACTCTAGACACTGCGATAAAAAAAATCACGGGCACAGGCTCACGGCCTCCTGGCCTTGGGAAGCTAACCGCTTCCGCTCTTACTCCTTTTCCTTTAAGATAAATAAACATTTATCTTCTCTCTCTCTTGGAAAAATTATTGGCATTGCTGGAGCTCGAACCCAGGGCTTTCATTCCAAAATCCACGGTTCTACTGTAGGCTAGTGAGGGACAGCAGTGGATCTCTTAGCAGCAACATACAAGAATTGTTCCAGATGAACCAATAGATAGTGCTCGGTGCGCACAGGAAATACTGGGCTTGTACCCATGAGGGAACGAAAAGGGGCCCTCACCTCCAGGCCGTGCATCTCCCACAGGTTCTTCCGCTTGTGAGTGTGGCCGGTATGAGACCCGGAGTCCACCTGCAGCGCAACAACACACTCAGTGTCTCTCCACAGGAAAAACAGGACATCAGGCACTGCTGGCTCTTTACTACTGGATGTGGACAAGAGCTTTCAATCCACACTTGCAATATGAAGCTACACACACCGCTCAGCATTTCTTTTGCAATTCGCAGCGCGCCCATATTACTTTTCACTCCTTTGCTTTCTTTGCACCTCATCCCAAAACATTCTCAATAGAACCTGCATGCCCTAGTTCATTTGAGAGCAAGTAAGCTGCTACTTAAAATTGGGGCCTCCTGTCACAGCTAGACCTCGGCTATGAAGTGCACTGTAGTGCAGGGTTACAGTTAAATTGGGACCACCTGAAGACTTCGGCATTTGGGCTAAAATCATGACAAAGCAGTTTTACTTTTTTGCTCCTACCAGAAATACTGCCACCACAGAATGTACTAATTAAACTCGCAATTTCGTGCCAAGCAGTGCAATTACTTAGCCATTGAGCTGTCCAATGCGTTCAAATGGCTTGCCACATGTGACTAGCCAATTTAATTTCCTTCTTAAACGTATGTGGGAGGCCTCAAAAATGTTTGCTGCCTATACACACTTTGCCCTCTAAAAGCAAGGCTATTATACAAGGGACTAAATTTTTACCTTGATGTCACCTTGGAAATTCGTAGTACAGTCCAAAGCACCTCATATCTTGTGTGTATACTGGTTCATAGTGGAGCAACTTTATATCGTGAGTGAGTGAAAGTATTCTTTTGTAGCTGCATTTGCGTTACAGCTTTTAATAAGTTAAACTGGATAATGCACACTGTTCTTTTACGACTTGGTAATAATATTGGTGACGTTTTAGTGCCATTTTTTCCCTGTCTCCTGCTCCATTCAGTGTACCACAACGGAATCGCAGAACTTGATCTTGCGTACTACATTTTCAGACAGTGTTATTGACACTTCGAATCAATGCAATGTTATAACATTTCGAATCAACCGAATTTCCAATTAAACAAAAAGCATGACAACAGCATTGTCATCAGTCTGCAACACGCCTCCCTACTTTATTTCGTTCAGAATCTCAACTTTCATCGCGTGCAAAAAAGAAGGTTGAGGGCCTCAAAAGAGAGATACAAATCTCAACTGGCCTGCTACTTTGTCAACTGTGCGCTGCCCAGTTACGATGGCGCTGACATCAGTACAGAATACACCACTGTTTTTGTAAATTTGTAAATTGTAAATTGTAAATTTGTAAATTGTAAGTCAGCTTTAATAGTATACACAAATGTATTGATCAGAACTTTTTTTTTTTTTTCCCTGGGGATACAGCATTTGCTTGCGTAATGAACCCACTTGCGTTGTGACACCCACTTTGCTTTTTGCGAATTTACTCTCTTGTTACCTCGCATGAAACGTTCAGCGGGAATAGAAAAGGTACTCTTCAAACGTTTTCTCCCAGCATCGTTGCTGATGCCGTTGACAATTGTGGAAACGAGATATCACGCCACTGTACACACAGAAACGCTAGAAACATATTTTAACGAAAAATACCTCAACAGTTGCCCGAGACGCAAGTGTGAATGCCGTGGCTCACGATTTAAAAATTGCGTGCTTGTGGCGCACCACCTGCTGAACATAAAATAAACTTTCTTGCATAGAGCACCATGAAAGCGCTGCGGCATGTGAACAAAGCACCAAACGGACTCTACACTCCTTCCCTGATCTGTGCTTGCCATTACGCTCTATATGATCCGTTCAGCTGTGTTCCGACCTTTTTTCATGCTCCTGATGCGCAATGTACGATGGGCCAGCACATGAACTACACAGCCGGTTTTAAGCTGAAGTTGGTGGAGCATGCGTTGAAGTATTTGGAAACCGAGTGGCTGCATGGCACTTCAGTCTTGACCATGTATGTTACTGGCGAAAACAAGAGGATTGGGTGATAAACAGGGATCGCCATGTGTTTCGTGGGTCTCAAGAAGGGAAGCTTCCCAGTGTGGGAAAAGATGTTTTGAAGTGCCTCAACAGCATGAAGATGAACGTGAAGTCGCAAGAAACTTCAGTGAGGAGGACAACTCCAGGGCAATAGGGGGATGATGGCGAGTCGGGAGCCACTAGCATGTTGTGCATACAAAAGAAATTTGATCACATAATTACCTACGTGTTTTTACTAGAAAGGTAAGGTTTGACAGCGCTTCTCTTAGCACCTTTATTGTAAGAAATTTCAACATGTAAAAATCTGTTGCAACTTTTTCCTGCATAATGAACCCTTCCCCCAAATTCATGCCAAATTTCCTGAAAAAAAAAAAAGTGGGTTCATTACGTGAGTAGATACGGTATATAAGCAATCCTACATAAAAATATTAAGGCCCTAGGACCGTTTACCTTTTCATGTGCAGTGAAAGTGTGGCCCACAAAGTGTTACAGAGAACCAGGTGGGTTTATTCGTTGAGTCCACATAGAAATAATTAAATCATTATAAAAAGGAAGAGCTACAATGGCCACTCATGAACCTCCTTCATGGGACAATCATTAAAGACCTGAGAGACCTACATGTGCGAAGAGCATAAGCAAAGGCACCAAGCTTAGTGACTGCAGGCAGATGAAAATGCACAAACTAGAGACATACCTTCCCAAAGAAAGTCGGAGAAAAGTGGTGAGAGGGTCCAGGAACCTAGAGGTGCACAAGCATGAGAGAGCATGGCAGGCTGGCACGATGCACAAGTAACAAGCCATTTTGCTTGGCACAAGTTTTTGCAGTGAGCCCAGTTTCATTTATCTCCTTCAACCTTAAACTTAGGAAACCCAAATCAGTGGCTTTATTTGGTGGGTAAAGATTACTGGTGCACCCTCTATGAGAGTACGGTGCAGTAGGGCTGAACATATCAATTTCTTTAAGAGAAGGCTTTCAGTCAAACAGCAAGTATACCCTTAAATAAAATCACCCTAAAAGCAAAGGACCTGATTTCAGTAAAAACTACTGAACACCGACACCGCAGTTCTCCTGAGAGCGGCTCTAGGTAACACGAAGCTGATAGCAGTTGACCATGTCTTAAGCACTCGTCCACAAAAGGCAATGATGAGCGCAACTTACGCAACCACTGATAAAATCGATGACTTAGTGCAGCAAATGTCACCACTTCGTGCTACGAATCTCACAGCCAAGCCAGGCCCATCCTCATGAAAAGCCAACACGGCCATCAGCGCTAGAGTGAACTAGAACACAGTGTATTCCAAATGTTTATACTTTTAATACATCCAAAGTGAAGCAAAAAATGGGTAAAATTTGCTAGGGGCGCTACGATCCCAAGACTTCAAAATGTGGCGCAGTGGTAGAATACTCGCTTCACATGCAAATGGCCGAGGTTTGATTCCCACCAGTGCTGTACTGTTATACTTTGTTTTTTCAGTTTTTCTCTTTTAATGTCTGCAAAATCATAGGTAACGACGCTTAAGGGTTACTATATCGGCCTTTAGTATTTATTTTCTGTTCGGAACGATGGGCATCGGCATACTCTGACAGTGAAATCAATATTCATGCTTCCTTAGAACAGACAACCCCGAGCAAATTTGTAGTTTGCGATTATAAGAAAAAACAGCACCACAATTTTCTTAGCACCGAATACATCATATACATATTTAGGTCTACCTAAACACAGAGTTTCATACAAATACTATTGTATGAAACTATGCCTATATATACTTTTGTTCTATGCGACATCAGATTCGCTGAATCTTTGCCCGATAAGTGCATGTTCATGCAGCGAGGTGCTAGTCTGAGCTCGGCAGCGCTTCTTGCCAGACGTGAAAAATCAAGGGTAGATTAGAAGAAACATTGGCGAACTGCCGCGCTACCGGTGCATGTTTTAGCCCAGAGAAATACTCCCTTCCCACCCGGTTTTTAACATTTATGTGCTGTCTTAAGGGTGCATTATCTTCCATGCAACGGCTCCGCGTCGCAGAAGTTTATCTAGCAGACGAAGCGAGAGTTTTTGCCAACCGCTGCACGGCGACAACGCCATCCCAAGAGGCACAGGGAATTCTTTTTAACTTTCGCAGTCGTAATAAAAAAATCAGTTTATGTAAATGAATATTTGCTAGTTTACATTTTTATATAATTTTATGACTATTGATTTGTTTGTTTTTAAAATTAACCACGCAGAAACTCAAGTTGCCACTGACCACCACATCGCGGCGAGATGATCACAAGACTTCAGGGGAATCGCCTTTTGTTACCCTGCTTTTGCTTCATTTTTGGCAGCTCGTTTGAACCACTATCGGAGCGCCGGCCATCGGTCAGGCCGAATCAGAGCACCTGTTTTCAATGTAGCATGCAGGAACGTTCCTGCGATTACGACGAAATAGGGGAGCTCCTAATGTATGGGCTTCTTTGGGGGCGATGCCGGGACCGACCGAACCCGACTTTGCAGCTGGGAAAACGTACCACCCGGAACGCAACAGTGGGGTTCTACTTTGCTGAAGTGCCCTAACATGAAAAAACACAGCTCCACTAGTTTACCAACCAACGTGCCTAGTAGAATAGAAGCCTAAACGCAAGCATGCTCAAGAAGACAGGCACACCACTGTATTTGCCTGTGGCTACCTACCTCGTGTTGTGGCTTGGGTTTTTTTTCACCTCCCGGCTGTTTCTGTGCAAAAGCAACACAACAACGCACAAGGTTTGGACATGTCATCGTCATAAAACATCTTTTGTGGCTGACTGGGCTCAGGACACATTCCAATATGCCACTCACGATAATCAAGCCCTCTCAATGCTTACAGCTAAACGCAATGTGGGAAATGTGATTGTTGTAGTCACAAATTGTGACCGTTAGATGCCAGTGGTTTCGGCATACTAAATCTCTTTCCATATGGCTGGTCACAGAATTATCTGAAATATGTATGAAGCAACTCCTGTGTGCCAGCTCTGTGTGTGCTTCATACCCCTTACTTTCTGAACAAACACTACCAATCTGAAGCTCAACAATTAGGACATCGACAGAAAGCAGGAAGGACCAAGACAATGTGCTTTCTTTAGTTGTTCCACATCTTGCCATGGGATCACAAACTAGTCCCTTCAATGAAAAAGCTATACTTCATTGCAGATGTTTGCCTCCGTCCCCTGATGCACAGAAAGAAAATATCTAGTATCAAATGTTAAGGTCAGCATACAGCAGCAAAAGGCGTATTTCCAATCGTAAAAATATTCAGAAAGCAAACAGTGCTTTGGGTCAGCCAATTTCATCTGACAGTAACCCAACAGTTGAAATCAATTATGGCAGTGGTGGCTGTGGTACTGTACCCACGATAGCAACAAATAGAAGCTTGAAAGTTTCAAATCTGTTTGGAGTAGTAGTGAGTCATGTCAATCATGTTTAGCCCTAGTTCAAACATATCTCACACTAAGTGGCAACAAGGACTGCCTTACCTGATGCAAACTACAGCCCTCAAATTAATTTACTACCGAGACTGCACATTTGGTTGACAGGTACTGCATAACAATGCCTAAATTCACCAGAAATGGATTAACTGACACTAGCAGGGATCTCTAGCATACAATTGTCTTTTCTAGAGCTCACATTTGCCTTTTAAACTACTGCAGCTGACAGATACGCAGACAGAAGATCGCTTTCCATATAAAAATAATTCGCAGTGTCTAGAGTTACGTCCGACTGAACCCAAAATCGAAAACTAGTGTTACGTCCGACGGAACTTTAAGCCAGTTTCTAAAGTTACATCCGACGGAACTCAGAATTGAAAACTAGGGTTACGTCCGATGTAACTTTAAGCCAGTTTCTAGAGTTACGTCCGACGTAACCCAAAATTGAAAACTAGGGTTACGTCCAACGGAACTTTAGGCCCGTTTCTAGAGTTACGTCTGACGGAGCCCCAAATTGAAAACTGAAGTTACGTCCGCGCGTGTCCTGCGGCGGGAACAGAGCCCCGGCCATCGTCGTCGCTTGAGCGGTCTGTGTACGCTCCGAGCACAGGATAGTTAGACGGAGATGGAAATTATACGCAAGCATGTCGAGTATCATATTCGTGTTCAAATAACCCGCCTTACGTCAAGACAGAAAACGATGCCAGTATGCGAAAAGATGGCAGTGATTAAAACCGAAAACTGACGGGAAAATAGCTACTCAATAATATTTCATCGACAACTCTTATCTCGACTCGTGTATCTTCATGCCACAGGGCAAAATTTCAAATAAAAACTACAAATATACACGGTACAAAAAACGACCAGTGGGCAATTATACATACCGTTTTGCCATTGTATAAACTATTTCTGTAGTAAGAAAAGCGCGATTAATTGGCGCCATCAGCACTCATGGCGGGCGCTGATGTTCTTGTTTCTAGAAAAAATGTGAGTGACGAACGAGCTGATATGCGTCGCGTCCGCATCATGTGCCGTGATGATGATGTACTTACCTCATCCGGAATGTGTCTGAACAAGTGTATGAGCATATTGAACTGATATGTACTACTACATAATTATTTTTGGTCATTTTTTTTCTAAAAAAAAACCACACAACCAAATAATCCATGCATAATCAAATTAATCGATGCCAATTAATCGGGTTGAAATATTAATTCTGACACCCAACCCTATTAATTACTCTTGAACCATGTAAATTGGTTCAAGAGTCTTCAAGAGCTGTAAATTTTTTGTGCTTTACGTTATGCCGGACGTAACTCGAAACATTGGCCTAAAGTTCCGTCGGACGTAACTTTAGTTTTCAATTTGGGGTTCCGTCAGACGTAACTCTAGAAACGAGCTTAAAGTTCCGTCGGACGTAACTCTGGTTTTCAATTTTGGGTTCCGTTGGACGTAACTCTAGAAACGGGCCTAAAGTTCCGTCGGACGTAACCCTAGTTTTCAATTTTGGGTTACGTCAGACGTAACTCTAGAAACTGGCAAAATAATTATACATTTACAAAGGAAGGCCTGCGACGGCCAGTCATGAACCACTTTTGTGGAACAAATCGCCCCAGCCAAGCCAGTGGCCTGAGAGTCACATGGGTGCACAAGTGCAAAAGCGACAGCAGGTAGATGATGGATTGATTACGGGGTTAAAAGGGTCTAGCAGACAAAACATAAGTTTGCTTCATTCAAAAGATTGCCTCGTTAGAATCATACTGACACCACTTTTAACGTAACCTTCGCTCCGATAAGCTATATAATTAGGGAAAAAGGGAATGCCCATGCGATCCACTAGCTCATTTCCCGCAACAGAACCTATGATGTCACACCAGCCAGCTCTGCGATTGGCAGAGGCTGGCAAAAGCAAACGAAAATTAGGCAGAGCTTATAAGCTTGCCGAACGAGCTATTTGCGCTTAGATTTAGGGCACATTCTTTTCAGAGCAGTATGAATGGTGGGACAAACAGTGGAAGTTACGAAAGCACACGTGAACATAGAAGTACCGATGCGTACTGCTGTTGGTACTGTGCGCACTATGCTTGGTTTAGCTCAGAGGACTGCGGGGCTTTGGGATTAAACGACACTGGCCAATTGATGAAAGCAATAGTGTCTTATGTGATCATATTTGTCAGGCGAGCACTGTGTTTAATGAAACGATTATTTTCTTCCTGAACAAAAACAAGCCAGGTTTAAATATGGTCAAAAACAAACTGAAGGCAGAAAACGCCTTGCCACGGTGGTGCTACCTAGGTTCACTAACGGTAAACAAGGCTTTGCAATGGGCTGCAGAGCGGTCGGTTCCTGTGACATCATCGCAGACCACGAAAACACGCGATTTAGCGGGAAAATCAAAATTTTAACTTAAATTGATTAATTTCTCAGTGAATAAAACATCGTTTGCATCCAGACAAGCACTGAGGGCACTATAAAACATGAAATATTTCCAATAAAACAAACTCGTATTTTGTATGCATGGCCCCTCAACGCGCCGACCCTACACAGGCGTGAGGCACGTCTTAGTGGAGGGCTCGGGACTAATTTTGACCATCTGGGGATCTTTAACGTGTGCCGAAATCTCAAACACACGGCCGTTTTCGCAGGCAGATGAAGACACACAAACTATAAACATACCTGGCCATGAAAGTTCTGGGAGCTGCGGCGGTTTTCAGGAACCTATATGGGTGCACAAGCACGAGGCATTAGAGCCCGGCAGCCTGGCTACAGTTCTAAGCAAGTAGTGGTACAAGTTTCAGCATGCGGTGTGTTCATCAACCACAAAAGTTTTTCGAAGTGACACTAGTTTGGTTAAAATCCTTCGACCCCAAAGAAAACAAATTGGTGGCCTTGATTAAAAGACAAAGATTAGTTGAAAACTTGCACTGTTCAGTGCTTCCTCTAAGTACATATAGCACAGCAGGCTTGAACAATCATTAATGGCTGAACCAAAAAAAAAAAAAACAACCATAACCAGTGTTTTTTTTTTTCCCAATACTTATGTACATGCTGCAAGCATAATCGTTTATCTGTTCAGGAAATGTCAGAAGCATTGTGATGCAACTCACAAAATATTTTAGAAGCACCAGTGGTTAGAGAAACCCTACCTGAAATTTTGCATTACATATAGAGTTTCAAATTAAAACACTCTTTGTACATAGTTTTAACCAGTCTTTCCTTTGGATTAACTTCTCAAAACATTTTCACTCAGTTACATACATCTTCCTTCTTTTCTTGTATGCTTTCTTTTAAAATTTCTTTTCTTAGCCCCAAGAATTCTCTTTTGGAAGTGTGTGGGTAGAGGTGGCCAAAAGTGCACAGAAGAGCGCAACCATGATGTGTGCACTTCGGGTGTGAGGCCAAGTGAAAGTAACTATTTTTCTAATGTCAATTTTGTTTCCCAGTTTATTATTTGTTATTAGGTATTTATTTATAAGCAGTTATTGGACATTTACGACGGGGGGATGGGGAGGCATGGATGGAGCTGTCATGGCTAAATCGTAAATAGATTGCATCGCCGCCTTCTCCCAAATAGATCACTTCACCCCCATTACACGGTTCATCTCGCTTGTACTGTCGTCACATAACGTGTTTGGTGAAGAGTGCAGTGTTCATTGCCATCCTTATCCTCCAGCTCAGCACTGTTTTTGGCTTTAATTGACTGTGGAGGCTACGTGAGCTGCGTCAGGCTGCACCTGCCCTGCTGCATGCCAGTTCAGCACGTCGATGTTTCCAGTCCAGTGTCCCAGCCTGTGACACAATGATGAAGACGAACCAAGACCAGCCGCCGGCATTGAAACCATGCTGGTTTTGGTGCCCCTTCTCCATGGGGTGGTATGCCAGTTAACAGCTGCTTTCAAGCTGAAAGCTATCGAATACGCTATAGCATGGCAACCGCGCCGCAAGCAGGCCCTTCGGCGTCTACGAGTTCAGCGTGTGCTACTGGAGGCGGCCACACCACGAACCAAAGGCGACCAACAAGAAGCGAAAAGTTAAAGGAGCTACGCACTGAGCTGGCTGTCATTCCAGATGGCTTAACGCCCATGCGCCAGCCATTGAACGCGTCAAAGATAACGTACAAAACCTGTATGCAGAGTGGACTGCGAGCACGCTCTGACACCAGCTGGCAAGATAAGGAGACCGTTGGTGAAGATGCTGTGCAGCTGGATATCGGAATCGTGAGGAATGATCAAAGCAGACGTCGTCGTCAAGAACTTCAAGAAGACTGGCACATCGAATGCCCTGGATGCGACAGAAGACCACTTGGTATGGGATGGAGATGAAACCTCTGAAGGCTACCGGCAGTGATGACGAGGCAACAGCCAGTGACTTTAGCAGCATTGACTCGGACTAGGACTGTTCCCATTTGGGTACCCGATGGCGAAGGTGGGCGGCGGCTGGCCCCAACGAATAAAGTTTTGTGCTTCGTGCCTATATAGACCCTGTACTTCAATTATGACGGTAAGTCCTGTTTCCAAATGGCCTGGTTATGTATAATACCTATTCAAATCTCATTTAAGCTCGTTTTTACCCCTAAATTTTTTTTCCCCCGCATAATTACCGCACCCCCCCCCTATCTTCACACTGATTTTTCCGGAACAAAAGTGCAAGGATTACGCAAGTAAATCTCATGAAAGGAAAGCAGCTGATTGAGACGACAGGGATCTACGGAAGGGATCAAGGCTAAGACCCGCTTGGAAGGTGAACTCTCAATTGAGAGGCTCTGTCTGCTGTGCTTCATTCCCTCCCACACCAGTGTGGGCTGGGGTGCTAAGTCACTAAAGAAGAGGAAGTGGACACTAGAGCACACAACCATGCACACACATCTCCAAAAAAAAAGTCTGTACGGTACAGGGCTTGCACGGGTTCATGGCTAACGTCGTGTAAATGCAGTTGAACTATTGTTGTGATGGTTTTATCTTGTGAATTTTACTCACGAAAACGTGTCTCCGACTGCAGGAAATAATATTCATATCACCTTCATTCATTTTTGCTGTTGTGTACGAATTGTATGCATCATTTGAAACTCTTAGATACCATGTCATGAAATTCTACCTCGTCGCCTGCTTACATTTTATGATTGTTTTTACATGTGACCAGCACTACATTATGGCGCACCCCTTTATTTAGATCAGAGTTCTCTAATTCACATCAGTGGGCGGGCCGCAGTCCCGAAATATAGTCCCGCAGGAACCGGGACAGCGAAGAAGGTGTTGAAACGAAGATGAAGGGGGGTGGAGGTGGGGGGTGTTGTAACTAAAGCTCAGCTAACCCTGGCATTTGAAAGAAACAGGTCCTATCCCCCATATTGTAAATATCATGGGCCACTTCTGCATGGAATTTGGCATCAGCATTGGAGAAACATTGATACCAATCTGCAGGGTGTATAAAATCTGCACGCCGGTTCTGAAATATGAAATATTTGTTTCACGGTGATGCTTCACCACATGGTGACCACCTTGGGAGGGTAAAAAAAAAACAAATTACAGTACATGAACGAAGACACTTATGTGCAAGGCGGGCCGCAATCGAAAGGTCCGCGTGTTTGAGACCCCTGATTTAGATATTCATAAAGTGAACAAATACTGTTTGTATTTGCGTTTTAGCATGTCTTAACTATCCTCCTTTTATGACCCCATGTTACATGTTACAGAGTACGAATTGAATTGTCTACAGGAAGTATGCATGTTTTGTGTTGCAGTGTTTAAGCTTCTTTGCTGTGAGTTGATGGTGGCCAGAACCCAGCCTAGCTGCTATACAGTTGAACCTCGATATAACGAACCTCGATTTAACGAAATTCGCGATATAACGAATTTTTTCAAGTTTTCTATCAAAATTTTGCTAAATCCATGTATTTTTATCTCGATTTTACGAAGTAATTTCGTGCGGCGTTGTCGATTTAACGAAGTCATGGCGAGAAAGGAAGAACGAAATTCCGTTCGAGGCACGTTTTCTTTTGCCTCTCAGAGCCTACATTGAAAACATTCAGTACTCGCATTAACTCTTAAAAGGCTAAAATGAAAGAAAAGCGGCGAATTATGCGGTTGACAACAATTAAAAGCGATGAAAGAAGCTGCTCAAAAACCGCTAGCGGTCATGGACGGTTTAATAGTGCGGCCACCATTTTGACGTTTCCATCGTTGCCTACGCCAGCGCCCTCTATGCTTAGGCTGCCGAAGGCCGAAGCCTACTTCTAGTGTTTTTTTCTACGCGTCCTTGCTCACGGTGCTGCTGCTCTAGGTTGTGCTCGCTGATAACCACATTAATATTTTGTTAGTCCATCATTAGATGAGTTTTATAAGCAGCATGAGCACTCCAAGGGAAAGAAAAGTGTTCCGAACTAGAGCCTGAGGAAGTGTTGGTGAAACCGAAGGCCATTGAAGTGATGGATGCCATCGACGTTCTGCGGAGGCATGCAGGCGCACGCGAATGTTGAAGAGCAAGCCTTGTTAGCGCTGTCAGCATACGAGCATCACGTAAAGCCCACCCTGGTCAAGAAACGCCAAGCACTGCTTACGGACTTCTTCACTATGGCTTGAACATCGAGTGCTGGTGGCAATAAATTGCTCTCCGAACGTGGTCAAAACGTGTTCATTAGACAGCAGCGATGCGGAGAAATCGGTTTCTTTAGGGCTCAGCGGGCATAAAAGTAAGTGCTTAATCAAATTTGACCAGAAGATATTTAATGTAAGCTTTCCGCTCTAGCGGGAGCACATAAGCATGGCTCCACAAAGTGAAGCGGTTCGTGTGTACTCCGCTCAACTCTCAATCATGGCTTTATCTCGAGTGTCGTGGTTGCATCACGCGCCCATACTGCAGAGTCTTTGTGCATGAAAAAAGTCCTTTGAAAGCTTTATAGCACCCTTCCGCTGTTGGCCTGCCGCACCCCTCAACGCCGCACCTAAGCCTACCACTGAACGGACGAAAAGAGGTGTAACTTCGAACCAGCACCTCGCCGGGGTGAAGTTCAAGGGGCATGGACGCTGGTTCAATTGACTAACTGCGGCGTTTAGTAGTGACCGAAATGAAAAAAAGAAAAAGTGGAAACCTAGTCTGCTATCATATTTAATGCAGCGTTGTGGAAAAAGCATCGGTTTTACGACGACACAAACTACCGTCGGCTATCTGAATTCCACTGCCTTTAATTCACACAATTTTCGCCGCCGGATTTAGTACAAATTTCGGTTTAAGTGGAGAGGTAACTGCATAGCAGTTGTTTCTGAGTGATGATGGGCAAGGTTTTGAAACCTCAATAACTGGTTAAATTAACTGTAAAATCGAAACCTCGATTTTACGAAATTCTCGATTTAATGAAATTTTCGCCCGCAAGTACGACTTCGTTATATCGAGGTTTAACTGTAGTGCAGTTTTTTTCCAACCACCATTTTTTCACCATTTTTCTCCTGGTGTATTGTTTGGTTAAAAATAAACAATCTGAATCTGAATCTGAATCTGAACCCAGGTATATCAAACGCCAAGGGGATCACAAAACAGTTCGATATATCGATAATTTGAAATATTAAATATGCCCATATGATAAATCCACAAATCACTACGCTCTCTGAAATCTTGAGAACTGGTAGCTTACCGATTTGTACCTCAAAGCACGGAAACTATGAAACACAGCGTGATGCAGCATCACAAGTCGTCATCACCTAAGCCACACTAGGATAAGCCCACTTACAGGGGCACCTTCGGCATGGTGTTTGATAAATGGAATGTGCCAATGAAGGAGTTCGATGGACGCGTACAACAGCGCTATACTTTTTGCATGGGATTTACAAGGGGATGTTAGACTGCTAGATATACTGTATTTACTTGCTTAATGAACCCACTTTATTCCAAAAATTAGGCATAGAAGTCACACCGCTTTCATGGCACTATACGCGAGAAGCTTTGTTTTGTGTTCAGCAGGTGGCATTCCGCGAGATCCCTATTTTTAAATTGAGAACCCCAGCATTTACGCTCGCATCTTCGGCTACTGTTGAGATTATTATTTTTTTCGTTAGAACGATTTTTTAGCGTTTCTGTTCCTACTTGGCATGATATAAAGTTACAGCGATCGTCAACAGCATCAGCAACTGTGCCGAGATGAAAACATTAAACAGTACTTTTTCTGTGCGGGAAAGGGGGGGAGGGGGGCAGTTCATTACGTTACGTAAAAGGGTTTACAGTTGAACCTCGATATAACGAACCTCGATTTAACGAAAGTCGCGATATAACGAATTTTTTCAAGTTTTCTCTCAAAATTTTGCTAAATGCATGTATTTTTACCTCGATTTTACGAAGTAATTTCGTGCGGCGCTTCCGATTTAACGAAGTCACGGCAGGAAAGAAAGAACGAAATTCCGGTCGAGGCACGTTTTATTTTGCCTCTCAAAGCCTACATTGAAAACATTCAGTACTCGCATTAACTCCTAAATGGCTAAAATGAAAGAAAAGCGGTGAAATCTGCGGTTGACAACAATTTAAAGCGATGGAAGAAGCTGCTCAAACCGCTAGTGGTCATAGACGGTTGAATAGTGCGGCCACCATTTTGACATCTCCATCTTACGCCAGCGCCCTCTATGCTTAGGCTGCCGAAGCCTACTTCAAGGTTTTTATTTACGCGTGCTTCCTCACGGTGCTGCTGCGCTAGGTTCTGCTCGCTGATAACCACATTAATATTTTGTTCGTGCATCATTAGGTGAGTCTTGTAAGCAGCGTGAGCACTCCAAGGGAAAGAAAAGTGTTCCGAACAAGAGCCTGAGGAAGTGTCGGTGAAACCGCCGGTAGACCGACGGCCACCGAAGTGATGTATGCCATCGACGTTCTGCTAAGGCACGCAATCGCACGCGAATGTGTAAGAGCAAGCCTTGTTAGCGCTGTCAGCATACGAGGCCAAGAAACGCTAAGCACTGCTGACGGACTTCTTCACTACGGCTTAAACATCGAGTGCTGGTGGCAATAAATTGCTCTCTTTGAACGTGGTCGCCTTCGTTTCACCCTTGTTCATTAGACAGCTGCAGTGCGGCGAAATGGGTTTCTTTAGTGCTCAGCGGGCATAAAAGTAATTGCTTAATCGAATTTTACCGGAAGATACTTAATGTAAGCTTTCCGCTTAAGCGGGAGCACGTAAGCGCTGCTACACAGTCCGTCCGCGCGTACTCCGCTCGACTCACAATCATGGCTCTCTCTAGTGGTGTGGTTGCATCCCGCGCCCATATTGCAGAGTTTTTGTACATGAAAAAAGTCTAGAAAGTTTCATAGCACCCTTCCGCTGTTGGCTCGCCGCACCCTTCAACGCCGCGCCTAAGCCTACCACTGAACGGACGAAAAGAGGCGTAACTTCGACCCAGCACCTCGCCGGGGTGAAGTTCACGGGGCATAGACGCAGGTTCAATTGTCTAACAGCGGCGTTTAGTATTAACTGAAATGAAAAAAAATAAAAAGTGGAAACCTAGGCTGCTATCACATTTAATGAGGCGTTGCGGAAAAAGCACCGGTTTTACGATGACACATGAACTACCGTCGGCTATCCGAATTACATAGCCTAAGTGTTGAAACTCTCAATTCACACAATTTTCGCGGCGTTTTAGTACAAATTTCGCTTTAAGTGGAGAGGTAACTACATAGCAGTTGTTTCTGGGTGATGGAAAAGGCTTTTAAACCTCAATAACTGGTTAAATGAACTGTAAAATCAAAACCTCGATTTTACGAAATTCTCGATTTAACGAAATTTCCGCCCGCAAGTACGACTTCGTTATATCGAGGTTTAACTGTATTACCTGGACAAATACGGTATGCAATGATTCGATATATGTGGATTTGATATATATCTGGGTTCAACAGTAGATCACTTTACCATCTGCAATGGTTCTTTTCATTTGTTTGGCCACCATGTAACATCTTTGCTCAAAATGTAATGTGGTTCAAAATGTAACGTGGTGGCAGGACAAACGACACGAACCATAAAGTAGGGTTGAAGGGGTATACCGACACCAATTTTCGGCGTTAATATTATTGCACAGTTCGCTTCCTTTGCTCAACAGAATGCCCTGGCTGAAATATGGGCGGCGTGTGATACGAAGGACATATTTTAATTGGATCTCATTTATTGCGCCAACGGAACAGCGTGCGGAGCGGCACTCAGCAAATGGACATCAGCGTGACATCGTCCCGTGGTAGCCAAAAGAAGGACGCGGACAGCGTTCGTCAAAAACTCGTGACGTCACTTCAGTTGCACGGCCCCGCGAGCGGCGAGCGGGCGCCGGCGCATTCACAAACGGGTGCACGTAGCCAGAGCTACAGGCATAACCGCTGCCCAGAAAGGCACTGTTGGCAAAAATAAAATAAAGGAAGCGATAATATAGCTCGGTATCCCAATAGAAGTTGCTATCAGGACTTTTCTTGAAAGCGCTCATCGAATTTCCGCCACAATGGTAGGCCTAGCACCTTCAGGCAGCTCAGCCGTTCAGCTCCGGCAGCGGCGCGGTCGAAATAATGCCCCCACCGGCCTCTGCAGTGTTTTGACGTCTGCACAAAGCAGTGAGGTCATGCCGGGATTCTGCCATATACGCCTTTTGGGCTGAAAGCATGGGAAATTGAAACAAACGACTTTCAGGCGGTTCAATGTACCGTATTTTCCGGTGTGTAAGTCACTTTTTTTTTTTTTTTTTAAATTTTCGTTGGTGCATCCCCTGGTGCGACTAGCGTGTGGAATAAACCCGGTTTGTGGCGGCTGCGCCTGGTCCGCACTCGAAAAGGTGCCTGTGTGCTGCGTGATGTCAGCACACGTTAACAGACACAGTATGGTCTAAATGAATCCGAAGGCCCCCACTACGGCATTTCTCATAGCCCATATGTCGCTTCGGAACGTTAAACCAAACAATTTGCAGCTTTTCTTGTCAAAAACAATGATAATGGCCTGCGACACAGTTAAGAATAAATTCGAAGTAACATCAAATTGTGTTGTAAAAACAAAATGCAGCTTATAAATTATTACAGACAGTTTACTCTGAAGGAAGTAAATGTGCTGCTAATTTTTAAAATGACAACTTGCTGATAACAACTTTCAATTTTCGGGCCACTTCCGTTCGTGTCACTTCCGTCCGCCATGACACCTTTATTGCACTGATCATTGCGGCGTGCTTCACATGTGTAGCATCCGTCATGTCCTAGTTCTTGCTAACCATGACGCCGCCTGCAAGGCGAAAAGATTACAATGCCAAATTCAAGCTACGTGCAGTTGCATTTGCACAAGAAATAGAAACTGGGCTGCGGGAAGGCAGTTCGAGGTTAGTGAGAAAATTATACGGGTCTGGCGCAAAGCCACTAGCGTGCTCCAGACTTTGAAATCGACGAAGGAGGCAACCGTGGTAAGAAAGCACGCTAGCCGGAGCTCGAGGATCGTCTGCGCACGTGGGTGCTCGAGCAACGAGCCGTAGGCAGGGGTCTGTCTAATGCAGCTTGGTCTCAAGGCGAAGACACTTGCAACAGATGAAGACTTTTGGATTGGAGGAAGACAGTTGTAGCTGAGTTCATAAAGGCCGGACTGATCCCGTCCGTGAGTGCTGACGATGATGTTGGCGAAAAAAGAAATCAGTGGATTGGAGGACGACAGCGATGCGCCAGCAAAACTCCCACTTGAAGTTGCTGAATTATTTGTTAGCGAGTAGGAGGAAGAAGGCTTCCATGGTTTTGTCTAAACGCTGTCTGTAAGTATGTGCCATCTGTGTGTATCAATAAACCATTTTTAAGAAGTTAGTTCTGTCTAGACTTTGGACGGTAGATGCACGTGTCTAGCACTGCTTACCGGGGGATGCATTCCGTGGCGGCGGCCGCAGCAACCATGTACTTTCGCCGCACATTCTAACGAACTGACCATTTATGAGTTTACCTAACTAACAAGTGCGTCTTGTACACCAGTGCGTCTTAGGTGCGACTTATATACTTTTTTTCCGGAAAAACTATAGACCAGAAAATACAGTAATTAATTTAATTATTGCATGCTTAAGTATTTAAAGTGCTGTGTTGGGTTCACCAGACCATCAGGCATCGATAAACGCAATAAAAATGGATCATAAAACTTTCGTGTCAGTACTCTTTTAAACGATCTAGTCAACGATGTTTCGGCCATGACACCTCAAGGTAAGCCTCCACAACTCCTCTCCATCGTCGGCAGAAGATACCCAAGGCGCTATGTGTCGCTGTCCACTTTTCTTCTAGTTACAATATAGTATACATATTAGGGGTGTGCGAATGCCAAATAGTAACTTTTGAATCAAACATCAAGTTCAGAAAAAAGTCGAATATCGGATTGAATATCGAACATTCATTTTCGACGGCCTCAATTTTTCATAGGTTTTTGTGCAAAACCAGAAGCTACTTCACATGTTCAGAAGACATGACGTTCTTTTTCAACCCGCAGAACGCACTTTTCCACTAGCATTAGCAGTAGGGTCATTTCAGATAAGATCAAACAAAGCATGGCTGGTCGACCTCTTCAATTTGGTTGAAATTTTTTTACCTCATTCCCGCATGTATGTAATGTGCGGATTTGCAAATATTTTCGGCGGAAAAAATTTAGGCCGACTGAAAAAAAATTTGGAACCCACCCGCGTGGACCCCGGCCGCTACCTGCCCATGCGCCGCGGCCAAATTTACCGACGTCTAGCAAAAAATATACTAATCAGGCGGGAATGGTAATTTTTATGCTTAATCTACGCCTGGTGTACATTTCGCGCCCAAAATATCGTTGGCTAGAAAAACATACATTTTTTGTAATAAATTTTCAAATCTTGCTCAGAGCGCATTTTGTTGTGTACTTTGCGGGCCAGTATTATCGTAAGTAATGGAGCTAGAGCGTTCACATTTGAGTGAGGGCTGCTCCTGGCAAGCACAAATAAGGGCCGTAAATATTGTGTCTGTGCACACTACGGTTAAAAAGTAAATGGCGCACAAGTGTGAAGAAAAAACTAAAACACTCTTTGTTCAGTGGCTTATTAAAAAAAAAAACACTTCTTCGATTTCGCTGAAATTCTCCCCAGATGTTAACCTGTGAATGTACTTCAATGCTCATTAAAAACATGTTGCGTCATTTTGTTCCTGCCTGGTCGGTCAGGTCTTCACAAGATCCTGAGACACGAAACAGTGAGAGGAACTTCCAGTGAATGTGCAGACGTTTGATAATTTTTTTGTTCCAAAGGCAAACAGTTACTTATTGATAGTATTACAGAGAATTCAGAAGCAAAACTGAAATTTTTATGTGAATTTTGGAACGAAAATAAACAATCTGCGCACCGCTAAACGTGTACTCTTCGAAGAAAAAACAGAGGAACTCCAGATTCACGCGCAAAAAAAAAAAAAACGCTTCTTCGAGTTTTATGAAGCTTTCCTCAGATATTTTCCTCCTAATTTAATTGCGTGAGCCATTAAAAAACTCGCATCATTTTGATCACTGAAAAGCAAAAGAGCCTTGTCAAACATGCTCGTCACAAGGAGCTGAGACATAAAACGACGATTGTGACTTTATGCAGATTTCCCTAATTTATTTTTTAGAAAGGGCAGAATATCTTCTGAGATAAGGAGAATAGAATAGCCAAGAAACATTAACTAAGTCAACGTTTGAAATGACAGCGTTCCATCGGCGCCCCATTAATACCGTGCAGCTACTAGCTGTTTATTTACACGTTGCTTGCTGCATCAATGTTCACAGTTTCCTCACAGGGGCACAAACAGTCCGCGCTGCACATAGTTTCCATATATCTGCTTCTGATGACTTCCTTAAACGCCACACGTGCCAGGACTGTATGCCGGGAAAGGCACGCACTGTTCGCCATTCTTCCTTTTTTGTTTCGCGATGGCTGGAAACTTCGTTCCCCTCGAGGTATATGAAGTGAACGCCCTTGATCTTCTCAGACAACACAGTTACCATGTCTTTTGCCGTCTGAATCACATTTCTTAGTGGTTCTCTTAGGTTGTAAAGTGTCGCCTGGTGTTTGACGATTCCCCCAACTCCGTCGCAGGCATTCTTTCCGTGCCCTGTTGCGGAGAATAGCCATTGCGTTTCATGAAGCTGGTGAAACGCAATGAAGTTCACTAAGCTGGTACCTGTTTTTAAAGTGACTGGCAGCTCCGTCACTCACATAAGTCACCTTGCAGTACAGTGGCAGATTGTCGTCTGCCCACAGCCTGATTTTTTCTAAAGCCAAGCAGGCATGCGCAGAGTCATGGCAGACGTCATCGCTTGCAACCACAAAACTATGACAAAAGAGACTGAGTAACAAGCTAAATATATACAAAAAGAATAATAAAATCAGAATACTTAAAAGGAATAATAAAAAGTGATGAAATGAAGATTAAAATGCGATCGTAGTCAAATAGTGGGGAGGTAGCGCAAGGCACTTACCCAATGTGACAGAACTGAAAACTTGTAATTGTTCGAACGCATACAGCCCCTTTTCTTCCAGTCCCCTCTTTCGCTGCTCTTTCTGTCAGCCAAGTTCCCGCCGCCGCATACAGTTGAAAAATCCCAAAAAACACTCGACTCAAACAAAAAAATGAAGATCCCACATGTGTCGTCCCCGGACCCCACCGGGCTCAAGGGCGTTTGTCTTCCTGTTTGGTCGCTAATTCGGTTATTGAACCAGTGTGTCCGGAGAAGGACCGAAGAGGGGCACGCTACCTGGAGACGTTACCCGCGCCGGGGTCGTGTGTGGCCAATGTCCGTTTTAATACTTGCCATGTGTGCTGCCGACCGGACGGGCTTCCGTTGAACCTTTGTTTTCAGGTGAACGAAAGCTACGTCCAGGCGAGTTAAAAAACAAGACTGCGTGCACCTTGTCAAATAGCTGATCTTATGAACCAAATATAGCGCATCACGGCAGCAGTGCGCACAAAAAAAGAGCGTTGATAATGTAAGACAAAGAGTGACCGCAATTGGGGAAATCTAGAGGAAGCTATAAAAATAGACCCGAAGACCTTCAAATTGCGCGTTTTACCCCCATACATTGCAGCGGTTTCGCCACCGCACGACTGTATCCGTGCTGTGCTTAGAATGACGCACAATATTTCTAGGGCTCCCACAAGTACGTTTAGAGGAAAATATCTGTGGAATGCTTCATAAAACTTGAAGAAGCGTTTTTTTTTAATGCGCGTGAATCTGGAGTTTCTCTGTTTTTTTCTTCGAAGAGTACACGTTTAGCGGTGCGCAGATTGTTTATTTTCATTCCAAAATTCACATAAAAATTTCAGTTTTGCTTCTGAATTCTCTGTAATACTATCAATAAGTAACCGTTTGCCTTTGGTACAAAAAATTATCAAACGTCTGCACATTCACGGGAAGTTGCTCTCACTGTTTCGTGTCTCAGGATCTTGTGAAGACCTGACCGACCAGGCTTTTTTCTCGCGCTGTAGGCGCATCAGGAACAAAATGATGCAACATGTTTTTAATCAGCATTGAAGTACATTCACAGGTTAACATCTGGGGAGAATTTCAGCGAAATCGAAGAAGTGTTTTTTTTTTAATAAGCCACTGAACAAAGAGTGTTTTAGTTTTTTCTTCACACTTGTGCGCCATTTACTTTTTAACCGTAGTGTGCACAGACACGATATTTACGGCCCTTATTTGTGCTTGCCAGGAGCAGCCCTCACTCAAATGTGAACGCTCTAGCTCCATTACTTACGATAATACTGGCCCGCAAAGTACACAACAAAATGCGCTCTGAGCAAGATTTGGAAATTTATTACCAAAAATATATGTTCTTCTAGCCAACGATATTTTGGGCGCGAAATGTACACCAGGCGTACATTAAGCATAAAAATTACCATTCCCGCCTGATTAGTATATTTTTTGCTAGACGTCGATAAATTTGGCCGCGGTGCATGGGCAGGTAGCGGCCGGTGTCCACGCGGGTGGGTTCCAAATTTTTTTTCAGTCGGCCAAAATTTTTTCCACCGAAAATATTTGTGAATCCGCACATTACATACATGCGGGAATGAGGTAAAAAAATTTCAAGTGAATTGAAGAGGTCGACCAGCCATGCTTTGTTCAATCTTATCTGAAATGACCCAATACTGAATTCAGGAATCCGGAGCGGGCATGATACGCACTTGGAAAAAAAAAACGACTTTCACTGGAGTTGCTGTACTGCAATCATAGGCAATGACAATACAGCCCCTTGTAACTCAGAAGCTAGCATGAGCATGGTGCAGGCACGAACAATAGGACGCGAAAACACGGCACAACCACAACCATGGACCACGATGAGGCACTCCTTCAGAAGCACATGGGCACTGTGAAGTGTTAATAATATGTAGTGGAAGGAAGGCTTGCACTACAGCCGCCGTAGACAAACCTGCACTATCCCCGGTGGTCTAAAAAACAAGTAAACATGCAGTAATCATACACCACCTGCATTAAAAACAGCCAGAACCGCTTCTGATTTTAAATTAATGAAAGCGCTGTCAAAATGGCGGTCGACTTTACCAAAAGCTACCCTAACGTGTAAAGATCCGGTCATAGAATTCAAAATTGCAGCCAGAGTCGACAACTGCCCCCACCCCTCCCCCAAAAAAAGGGTCTTGCGACTATGCGATAAGGTTGCTTTGGCTCAGCGTGCTTGCCCCTTCGCTGGAATGAGGATATCAGCTAATTCTATCAACAGAAAGGGGCCCTCACCTTGCCCTGGGCTCCATTTTGGTAGCTCCTGGCGGGCTGGTTGTCCTGGTTCTGGGGCCCGTAGTGAGAGTACTTGATCCCCTGCCTCCCAAAGCCATTGTAGGATTTCTGCAGGAAAAGAAGGACATCGGGCATGGCCAGCTCTTCACTCCTGGTCATGTGTATGAGGTTTGAATACATGCTTGCAAAGAAAATGCTTATTGAAGACGCAAAGAAGGTCTTATTGATGCAATTGCAGATTACTCCGAGCAGCGGGATAGAATTTACGGTCTTTGCAAGGCACGCTCGTCGAAAGCACAATTTGGATGAAACTTGCCGACAGACGGTGCAGCAGCAGTGCGTTGGCATGCGCCGACGTCTCATGCCTTTGCAAAGCCAAGGAACGTTCGCAAATTTCACTCCACTATTCGAAAAATCGAATAGTAGATTTTTGATTCGCAAATCGAATTATTCGCAAAGGTACTATTGGATTCGTATTTGAATATTCCCGTATTCTCACACCCATGTAAGTTGAGCCCGTTTAAAATGAACCCGATTGTCACGCAGACTGAACACGTGCTAAAAAATGGCTTAGTAAAGACAAAATTTCTGATGGCTGTGTTTCTGCAGAACAAGGGTGATGATCGTGGTCTCCAGTTAAACCAGCTGTATGCTCTTTGCTGCGGCCCTTAGCATAAACAAGTCGTCAAGGGTCCTCGGCGTAGCTTGTTGCTGCACAGTGCAGCAAGTCGGAATAGTAGATCTGATGATCACTCACATAAAGTGACCGTACGACCAAACTAGAAATCAATGAGTACCCTATGCCCAGTGATTATAAGCCACCATATTTGGCACTATTTAAAAGCTCAAGTTAAAGATTTTAATAAAAGGTGTTCGAAAAGTCACCACCTGCGCAAATTTTAAATTTACGTCCCTGTATACCTCAACACTTGCACTTCATTCGTGCGACCTACAAGGCAATCAGCAGGATGAAGTCAGCCATGAATGGCTAATAAAAAGCGAAGCTCAGGTGAAGGAAAGAGGACTGCTAAACTGCACGATCAGCAGGGCGAAGCAACCTTTACGTGAACCCGGGAGTGCTCGAAAAACTGCCACAACTGAAGCGACTTCCCGATAAAGAAATGCCAACAATGTCTACAATAGCTCCATGCTAAAATAACATCTACGAAACGAAAGGGCAAGGAGGGAGGAAAAACTTTCCCCTTGTGCACACTTTTGTCTGGCCATGACTTGACAGCACTTTTGCCCGTTTTCAATGTGCGTGCTGGGGCAATATACAAGGCCCTGTGGTGTACAATGCAGCGAGCGGGCTTTACAGGCACGTTACTTCTCACTATGCCATAAGGTTGCTTTGGCTCAGCATGCATGCCACTTCGCTGGAATGAAGATATCAGCTAATTCTATCAACAGAAAGGGGCCCTCACCTCCGCGTTGCCCCGGGCTCCGTTTTGGTAGTTCCTGGCTGGCTGGATGTCCTGGTTCTGGGGCCCAGAGTGGGAGTAGTTGGTCTCCTGCCTCCCAAAGCCATTGTAGGATTTCTGCAGGAAAAGTAGGACATCGGGCATGGCCAGCTCTTCACTACTGGACATGTGCAAGAGGTTTGAATACATGCTTGCAAAGAAGATGCACATACAGCTTACCATAGCTTTTGCATGCTTTAGTAATGCAACTACAGTACATGTAACTTTAACAATACAGCGCAACAGAAACAAACACTTAAGCTGAGGCACACAGGACGAGCGCTGCTGTGTCTCATCCTGTGTGCCTTAGCTGAAGTCTGTTTCTGTTGCGCTGTACTGTTCAGATGAATCACCAACTCACCCAATACTACACTCTACTTTTCACTGCTTCGCACTTCTCCGTACATCCCCTCAAAACATCCTCAATGGAACCTGCATGCCCCAGTCCCAGTTTATATCGCAGCAAACACCCTATACTAGTATTGAAATTGGGCCGCTTTTCTGACGGAGGCTAAAAGCAAAAACGCCCATGTGTATGAGATTTCGGCCAGAGATTTCGGTATGAGATTTCGGTACCAGATTTGGAGTTATTCAGAGGCAGACAGCAGGGCACCCTACAGCGATGTGTGATCATTTAGAGACAGAGCTCTCGAAAAACTGGTCACCGAACGGACCCTCAACGTCGCGGCGGCCCTATGCCCCCCCACCCTAAAACCACACTTCGAAATAAAGTGGATTCTCTCTCTCTCTCTCTCTCTCTCTCTCTCTCTCTCTCTCGAGAGAGAGAGAGAGAGAAACTACAGAAATGCATGTGGAGGAGTGTCACACTGAGCGTGTAGATTCCCTCATGAAATCTAAAAGAAACCGCGAACGTTTGAACGTTTCTCAAACGAAAGAAACGCGTGGTGCTGGTTCGATGGATGGCGCAGCCAAACTCGGCGGCAGATCCTTTTGTTTTAGTCCCTCATTTGTTGGATGATCGCACAATATTACTTTAGAGTGGAGAAAGCCTAGAATGAAATAATACCGCCATTTCGCGCATCCATGGGTTTCGTTAAAGCCAGATGCTGCGCCATTCTAAGACGGTCATTTTTTCAAGATGGCCGCCGGCTGTCCCATAATAGAAATTCGTTTCTATTTCATGTTTTTAGTAACAGTGTAAATCTCATCGCCGTTCTTGGTGTTAATCAAAATATACCACAAATACGGGACCTTCGATTGAAGATTGAGCGCGAACAAAAGATTGTTTTTTTTTTTTTCAGGAAAAACTTGCAAAAACGCTCATTTATTGCTGTATCATTCTGTATAACTAAAAAGATACACAAACAGGCTTCGTTTATGTTGACGAACAGAATTTTAACAGGTCAGGCAGGCCGATTACCGATCATAGCCAATAGCCTCGTAATCGGTGTCGTGCATGAGCTCGCGTCATCCGCAATGATCATGTTGGCGCGGCATTTCTTTGTGTCGGGCCCGCGGAGATTTCGTCCACGTGGAAGAAATCGAACCTCTGTTAGTCATGCAGGCGTAATTATTATAATCATCGTATAAATTACGTCCTATAAATATAAATGTCCGTATTCTACCTGTTTCCTCTTATTTTTACGGAATAGCAATTGCTCAGTTTAAGCCAATCCTTGCTGCGCGTTACTGTTTTAGCAATAAACAATAATGGGAAGTTTGAATTCCCCTTCGCGCCCTACTTGTTACTTACCCCTGCTCCATTTATATGTCCCATTTGCACTTCAGCCTTAGTAATGTCGCTCAAAAACAGTCACTTTCAAAATCAATCATGAATTATCTACTCGTCGTGCTAGTCGCACTTTTCTTATGGAGTTGCTGAACAAATGTGTACTTTTTTACGGTGAGAATAATAGCGTGTTTTAAGCACAATTTCACTGATGTACGAAACCAACTTCACCATTTTGCGAATGCGCTCTTAAAAATCTGTCAACGGTTCCTACCAGCCCGTGCAGGCCGTGTCGCTCATACAATTGATATACCAATTGTCTCATCTTGTGGTGTGATTTAGTTATTTCAGGAATCCCCCACGGTGGCTGTTGTGCTTCTGAGCCCAAGGACGCGGGTTCGATTCCAGACCGCGGCAGGCCGCGGCAGCCGCTTTTTTGTGTGTGTGTGGAGGCGAGAAGCGAAAATGCCTGTGTGTTCGAAATTTCGGCACACGTTAAATAGATCCCCCGGTGGTCAAAATTAATCCGGAGCCCTCTACTACGGCGCGCCTCATCGCCTGTGTAGCGTCGGCGTGTGAAACCTCATAATCAATCAAATAAGATATTTTAGTGCGATTTTAACACATCATTTAACACAGCTGCTGCGCACCGATAAAGCCGCGCGCAGCTTTCACCCTCGACTGTGCGTTGTCACGTATGGCCAGTTATCTGGCTGTTTTCGTGAGTCTTTTACAAATGCCGGTCGGGTGCGTTTTTGTCCATGTGTATGTCGCATATATCCAGGAAACTGACCGAATACAGCACCTGCTAATTAACCCACCTCGCGCATGAAATGGACGGCGCATGCAGCATGTTCCGACGTCAGTGCATGCGTGAGGCACGAATCAGAACTTGGGTTTCATTGCCGTCTGTTATTTCGCACTCATTATTTGCCGAATAAATAAATAAACTGGAATTACAACAAGAAAACAACTTGTTATGCCATCGTCAAATAGTATAGAGGTTACTGTACTCCGACTTGGCTTCCTATTTCCTATATTGCCGCTCACTTCACCATGTACATACCGAAATTTAACGCGGCCTCTTTACAATGAAGATGTGTTCTTTTGGGGAACGTGCACCATATGGAAAGACAAACTGATCGGGTATACGCCGTGCTTTTCATTCTATGTGTTGGCCGTATCTTTAAGAGCTTCACGCAGATACACCTAGCTTTTTTCATAACTGCCTGAAAACAGCACCCAGAAATGACTTCCCAACTTTCCTTTCCTATTGTTGAAACATTGCGCGCTTTTCTTAGGCAGTAGATTACGGCTGCATTATAAAAAGGTAATCATGGATCGACAAGGGAAACTTCCAGTTCCATTTGGCCCTTGCAGGCTCGGGTCTCCCAG
This sequence comes from Haemaphysalis longicornis, assembly GCF_048455015.1. Classification (NCBI taxonomy): domain Eukaryota; kingdom Metazoa; phylum Arthropoda; class Arachnida; order Ixodida; family Ixodidae; genus Haemaphysalis; species Haemaphysalis longicornis. The sequence continues at coordinate 3,405,815 of NW_027526314.1, forward strand.
AATATGTATGCTAATAAAGTATTATTATTATTATTTTGCTAAGTTTTCACAAGCGTCTCGCACTGTTAACGCTCTCCCTTAAAGGAGTACTGACACCAAATTTTTACTTCATGTTTTTATTGGTTAGGTGTAATATGTGGTATACGTTGTCATGAAGGGGCATTCTAGCGATTGCGCGATTGAAATGGCGAACTTTGGAAGCAGCCTATTTAGGGCCCCTTTAAAGCTTGAATGGCCGGATTGTTTTTATGACACCGCCTGTATATCACAAGACAAAAATAATCTAGATAGAAGGCTCAAACATTTCCTTGTTGCTGGGTCCTCATAATTGTTTGAAAAAATTAATTTACTGGGGAAATTTTATTTGCAAGCTATAAAAACTTTTGTGCATCATACTGGGCAGTGCAAGCCATACATGTCGCCAGCTAATTACAATCGTATGTGTTTTCCTTCCAATTGCCGCAGCAATTACACTTTATTCATGAGACGGATTCAAACCCAAAGTGCATGTTCTTTAAATTGCCCCCTTCGTGTGAAATTTAGTCACTTCCCTCTGATCAGCGAACGTTCCGACTAGTCCACACCTTGCATCCTTGTTTGAAATAAACAACATGAAGTGGGCATGTCTTACTTTTCAACTTCCCCATAGACATTTCACCTACCTCGGGCGCCAAAGTAGAGCACCATCATGCATATTGTAACAATAAAACAAAACAAAGACCTAACCCTGACACCCATTTTCCAGCCGATACTGCTTAGATCATTGGCATATTTCAAGGATATCTTTTCTTCTCATTATACAAACGAACCTGAATTCCAAGTAACCTGAAAACTAACTTCCCCATTTTTGCTTTTGTTCCGTTCCAATAGCATTGCACACACTATCTTCAGATTTTTCCTGTTGTAATGTTTATTCGTAAGAGGCTCCAATGCATCGAACAGTTGTCGCGTTCTGCTTGGCGCGAAACGAAATACAGGGTGCCAGGCGTTCTCAGAACAAGGCGGGGTACATGCTGGTAGAGGCACGACGTCTTGTGCGTTCCTTTCTCCCTGCATGCCTTATTTTTTGTTTTCGTCGTCGCCTTGTCCCTTCTAGAGTGTGTCACAAAGGAAGTTTTAGCAGCCGCGGCGCGAAGTTGGGGAGGGCCGAAAAGAAAAACAACAACAAAAAAAGAAAACGCACGTCCTTGGCCAACGTCCTACCCTCCTCTCACACGCGCACACGTGCGCGCGTTCCTTGCAGAGCGGACCCCTCCTGTTCCTCTCTCTCTGCGCCTGACAGCCGTGGCTGGTGCGTTAGGTTGGGGAGAGTGAACGAAAAGCGCGTGCTTTTGCGAGAAGCCATCCTGACAATCAAACGGAATGGAGAAGGAACATTGTACGAAATTTTGTTGTGTGGCTGCATGTTACGGCAAATATTAGTGGGCCGGAAAGTTCATAGCAACCAACCAGTCAAGGTAAGCGCTCGATTTTCTGAGCTCGCCTCGTTCTTTCGAACGCAGTTTACTTCATAAAAGAGCGGGAACAAGACTGCCCTCCCGTCTAGCTTCTAAGCATCCTTCTTGCTTTTGCGAATGCGTACGGTTGTAAAACGTGGAACATGTAACAAAAGCTTGATCAGGGCTAGTTGGTTGAACATACTGAATAAATATACTGAAAACATACTGAACTGGTCCCCGTTGTTTAGCGCCTCAAATTTATTCAGTGGAACATGTATTCAGCGCTTAAATCAGGTGGGCGCTCAGAAGTACATATGTTATGATAGGTTCTGCAAGAACCTTGATACGTACGATTGGCTTTTAATTTACTTCTCGCCACAGCTGCTGTCGCGCACGAAAAATGTAACTCATAAATTTAACCTTGTTATGTTTAATTTCACGCGAGTTTCAGCGGCATGCTGTTCAGAACACAATTAGCGTTGCAGTTAAGCCATATGTTATCATCTGGTTATGCTAACTGTCTTACGATGTAAAACAACGCCTGACGTCTTTGTAGCATTCACAAACTTTCCATGTGAAAAGCTGGTCTACGTTGGATGCTTATAATTATACAGAAAATGGCATACGCAAAAAAAAAGAGCTCAAGGCCAGTTTTAAGCACATTTTTCGAGAGCAAAAGGTAAAATAAGGCAACCAAGAAAATACGCCGTTGTACGTAATTTTGTCTAGTTGTGTAATGTTTCCATTCTTGACAATTGCCTATTTTCTCATTTTTGTTCATTGCGGGCTTCTCTTGTTCATTGAAAATTCTCTTGCACGCTGTCTGATGACTTTTCAGTTAATTACTGAATTGACCTGTAAAGAAATTTCCGTAAGGTATTTATATAATTAAGTATTTTTATCCTTTTCTGTTTTCCAGGGATGCTTGAGCTAAACCCACTCATGCGATGTGCGTGTCCACACAGGCATTAGAAAAAGTTAAACAAGCAAGACAAAATGGAAAGTGAAGCGGCCTGTTTTGCTGTATTCCTTCCTAAAGGTAAGGTTTTCTCCATTAGCTAAAATTTGCTTCACTTCAGTTTTCTGCACCCCTTCTGACTCTGTTTTGTTTTCAGAAATGCCTTAAGATTTACCAGCACCACAGAATTGACATGGGAATAAGCTAGCTCATCTGGCAGCAAACGTCATCCAAAGTGCAGGTGAGCTTTTGAGCACCCTATGTGTTACAGCAATGCCCTTTTGTTTGTTTCCCAGGAATGGCTGTCAAATCTCAATTGAACTGCCAGTACAAGAAAATCGATGAGGCCATATTGTATACCAAGAGTCCTGGTGTTCTGAGATGTGAGACATTGTCTATGCTGTAACAACTTTGCAACTTCTCCTAAACTACAGCTTTTGTTCATTTCGCAGAATTAAGCGTCGCAGTAACAACCCTACGTGTTACTTGGTTCATGGCTGTCAAGTATGTCATCAAATTGATTTGTCAAGGCAGAAGAACAAGCGAGCCCCGGAGGAGGAAAACGAAGACATCGTCTGAAACAGCGTACTTGCGAAATTCAAGGCGTATTCGGCTCGATTGTTAATGGTAAAATAAAAAGCAAGTCATTTCATTTTAAAGAGTCTCAGTGTTGTTATTTACGCTAGCTGCATGTTCCTTGCTTTAAAATTCTGCCATTTCTTAGTTTGTTATTTTGCCGGACTGCCTTGTGTGTTGGTCAGTGCAGGGATCAAATGTATGAATATACAGGTCTAAAATGCCGGTTTATACCTTTCAGGAGTTTATGCGGACGAGGTTTGAACTACTCGCTTATCACGCAGTCAACAATCATCTCTCTAGGAAAAAGTTAACTTCTGTTATTTTCATCTAGTTATTGTTGCATGTATATTAGATACATGTAACTGTAAGTTACCTGTACATTGCTGAAATATTGTTGCTTCGTGAGAAAAACATTGCTTGAACGTCATATCAACAGTGCGCGGATGCGGCCCTCGTGGTGAAAAAACGTATCTGTAAAGTCGCGGTAACGTTGTAGGAAGCATCGCTTGAACATTCAAGTGACGTTTTCTAAATGTTACCCGCACGTTGTAAAAATATAGCTTAAAAGTTACCACAAAATTGCAGCAATGTTATTGCAACTTCATGAAAACATTGTTGAACATTGAAGCAATGTTCTTTGTATGCTAACTGCATGTTAAAAGTGTATATCTAAAGTTGCTGCAAGATTGTAGCAATGTTATCACAACGTCTGAATGGTACAGGGACATGCTTAAATGTGGTATGCACGTTGCGAAAATGTAGGTTGAAAGTTGCTAAAACGTCATAAGAAAACGTCTTATAAACATTGTTCAAATGTGTCCCGCACGTGGCTGGAAGGTTGCTTCAAGAGTGGAGCAACGTTGGCGAACGTCAGAAACAACGTTATCCAAACATTAGAACAACACCCTTCAAACGTTGCCCCCATGTTGGAGCAATGCTAATATCATGTTGACGCAATGTTTCTGGGAAACATTGCACTAACGTTAAAAAAAGCGGACATTAGCCACGTTTTGGCAACGTTAAGGGGAAACGTTACGGAAATGTTCGGGCAACATTCTGTGCTACCAGGGATGTAACTTTAACAATACAGCGCAACAGAAACAACACTTAGGCTGAGGCATACAGGACGAGCGCTGCTGTGTCTCATCCTGTGTGCTCGTTCTGTGTGCCTTAGCTGAAGTCTTTGTTTCTGGAGAGTTTGTTGCTGGGCTAGTTGGTGCATATTAAGTTTAGAAGAAACCAGCTGAACATAGAAACAAAGGACCAAATGTTAACAAAAACTAACAGGGACAAGGCTGGACTAGCAACTGAACGTTTATCACAAATGTCAAACATATATACGAGTTGTGAATGCTTATCACATAAGAAGATATGAATCACTTGCTGCGTAATACATGTCCATTCAAGGCCGAAAAACGAAATCGTGTAAATGCGTCCTTGTCGCCCGATGAACTAAGTCTCGGCACATGCCTGCCTAAGGTACAGCTTTTCCTTTTCGGTCAGCTGTACTGATGGGCTGCTTACGCACGCGCTGCCTTTTGCGTCTATCATAATCGCTTCCATAATTTCTCTCGACAGCTTGTTTTTGTTTTTTCCTGTGATAGCAATATCAAACAGGTTTGCGCTGCATCCGCACCGTCGGCAATGCATACTCAGATTTCCTGAGGTGGCCGTCGTTTTCAATATTGCTGCGTGTTCTCTGGCCCTATCGTTCATGCACCGGCCTGTTTGTCCCACATATTCTTTTCCACAGGGTATCAGCGGTATGCTGTAAACAACGCCTTCAACGCATTCACAATATCTTTTCTGGTGATTCGTCTTGCATATGCGCTCGTCTGAGGCGTTGTTTACTTGGCGGCACATGGTGTATGCTTTCATGGGGTATGCTTTCATGCTTTGTTTCTGTTGTGCTGTAATTTTTGGCAATGAACTCCTGCACGTACGAGTATTAAGTTGCTGCTCCAGGCAAGGTGTCACTTGTTGCCATGGTGGTTAACACTGCATAGGGAAGTTGTCCAGTGCAATACAGGCAACCAGCTAACCTATTTTGCATTGAAAGCCATCTCCCCCCCCCTTCGGTCTGCAAACTGGGCTACGCACTCTTCCCGGAGGCACTGAAAACGATGTTTTGTGGAAAAAAAAAAGGCTGGAAAAGACACTCCAATTGCAAGGAACGGCTTTCCAGAAGCCCCGTGTTCAAAAAGAAAAAAAAAGGCTACAACAATGACGACCTATGTTGCAACTTCGGAAGCCGTTTTCACAAAACAGTTTTATGCCACCTGTGTCCCTTGTCACGCCTTGTTACGGCGACTATTTCGTGACCGCTAGGTCTATTTTTATTCTGTGTTTTGCATTACACTCCTTGATGAGCAGTTCAGGTCGTGACACTTTTGGTTTTCCAGTTTTACTTTTTGTGAATTTTTTATTCCGTAGTCGTTCACAGTCTATAAGCCTGTTGTACATTCATTTCTGAATACCTGAAAACTAAAAAAATTGTGTAGTAATTAAAAAAAATCTAAGATTGCCATGACCTCGTCCATTCGTTTGGGATTGCGAAGCACTTTAAACAAGTTTTCTATCACATTTTATCAGCCACTGAAGCTCGATACAAGATGAACAGAAAGACAATTTCATAAATAAAAGTTTTCAAAATATTACTATGGAATTTTTATGGTGTTATTACAGAGGCATTTCCAGTTGCTGTGCCATTTTTTATCAACGTCCTCAAAGAAATAAAGTTGATTTCGAAAGCCGCGTCCCCCTGTAAACACAGCGTGATGCAGCATCACAAGTCGTCATCACCTAAGCCACGCTAGGAGAAGCCCACTTACAGGGGCACCTTCGGCATGGTGTTTGATAAATGAAATGTGCCAATGAAGGAGTTCGATGGACGCGTACAACAGCGCTATACTTTTTGCATGGGATTTACAAGGGGATGTTAGACTGCTAGATATACTGTATTTACTTGCTTAATGAACCCACTTTATTCCAAAAATTAGGCATAGAAGTCACACCGCTTTCATGGCACTATACGCGAGAAGCTTTGTTTTGTGTTCAGCAGGTGGCATTCCGCGAGATCCCCATTTTTAAATTGAGAACCCCAGCATTTACGCTCGCATCTTCGGCTACTGTTGAGATTATTATTTTTTTCGTTAGAACGTTTTTTTAGCGTTTCTGTCCCTACTTGGCATGATATAAAGTTACAGCGATCGTCAACAGCATCAGCAACTGTGCCGAGATGAAAACATTAAACAGTACTTTTTCTGTGCGGGAAGGGGGGGGGCAGTTCATTACGTAACGTAAAAGGGTTTATTACCTGGACAAATACGGTATGCAATGATTCGATATATGTGGATTTGATATATCTGGGTTCAACAGTAGATCACTTCACCATCTGCAATGGTTCTTTTCATTTGTTTGGCCACCATGTAACATCTTTGGTCAAAATGTAACATGGTGGCAGGACAAGCGACACGAACCATAGAGTAGGGTTAAGCAATAAGAATTCGTCGACGATGTTTCAGCCATGAAAGCTCGAGCCAAGCCTCCCTCTCTTCATTGTTGGTAGAGAATGCCCAATGCGCTACGTGCAACTGTCCACTTTCTTTTCTTCTAGTTACAGTATATACATACTAGGGGTGTGTGAATGCCGAATAGTAACTTTCAAATCGAACATTGAATCAAATTCGGAAAAACAGCCGACTATCGAATCCAATATTGAATATCATTTTTTTTTTTACAGGCCTCGATTTTTTATAGGTTCTTCTGCAAAAGCAAAAGCTACTTCGCATGTTCTGGAGATATGACATGCTTTTCCAAGAAGGAGAATGCAGTTTTTAACTCGCATCGCCGGTACTCCAGAAATCCGGAGCAGGCACGATATGCATTTGGGGGGGGGAGGGGATCCGACTCGCACTGGAGTTGCTGTACTGCAATTATGGGTAACAACTATACAATGCTTAGTAACTCAAAAGCGAGCACTTTGCAGGCATGAACAATAGGACAAGAAAACACACCACATCCACAATCATGGACCACATGGAAGCACATGGGCAGTGCGAAGCGTGAATAATACTTATCATAACGAAAGCTTGCACTACAGTTGCAGTGGACAAGCCTGCGCTATCTATTGTGGTCTAAAAAACAAGTAAACAAGCAGTAACCATACAAGAACAGCTTTAAAAACAGCCAGAACCGCTTTTGATTTTAAATTAACGGAAGCGCCGTTAAAACGGCGGAGGTCTTTACCACTTCAAGCTGCCCTGACATGTAAACATCCAGTTGCAGAATTCAAAATTGTGGCCACAGTTGACAGTGACGCCCAAAAAAAAAAAAGTCTTACTGACGCAATCGCAGCTATTACTCCGTGCAGCGGCATAAAATTTACTGCCTCTGCAAGGCGCACTTGTAGACAGTGAAGTTTGGATGAAACTTGCCGAGCAGACGGTGTAGCAGCAGTGCGTTAGCATGCGCCGACGTCTGATGCTTTTGCAAAGCCAGGGAACGTTCGCAAATTTTACTCAACTATTCGAAAAATCACATAGTAGATAATTGATTCACGAATCAAATTATTCGCAGAGGTACTATTGGATTCCTATTTGAATATTCCCGTATTCACACACCCATTATACATTTATAAGTATAAGCTGCGCCCGTTTAAAATGAACCTGAACATCATGAGGCCTCCACTTCGTAGTAAATGAACCACAGCTAAAAAATGGCTTAGTAAAGAGAAAATTTCTGATCGCTGTGTTTCTGCAGAGCAAAGGTGATGAGCACGGTCTCCAGTTAAAGCAGCTGTATGCTCTTTGACGAGGCTCTTCGTCTAGGGTCCTCTATGTAGCCTGTTGCTACACAGTGCAGCAAGTCGGTATAGTAAATCTCATGATCACTCACATCAAGTGTGACCATATGACCAAACTAGAAACCTATGAGTAACCTACGCCCAGTGATCATAAGCTACCATATTTGGCGCTGTTTAAAAGTGCAAGTTTGAGGTTTTAAGAAAAAGATGTGTTGAAACAAGTCTCCACATGCCCTGATTTTAAATTTACATGTCCCTACCTTAACGCTTCTGTTCATTCGTGCAACCTACAAGGCAATCAGCAGGATGAAGCCAGCCATGAAAGGCTACTAAAACCAGCGAAACTCAGTTCAAGGAAAGAAGACCGCTAAACTGCAGAATCAGCAGGGCGAGGTAACCTTTACGTGAAGAACACCCACAACTGAAGCGAATTCAGGATTAATAAATGCCAACAATGCCTACAATAGCTCCATGCTACAATCGTACCCAGGAAACGAAAGGAGGGAGGAAAAACGTTGCCTTTGTGCACACTTTTGTCTGGCCATGGCTTAACAGCACTTTTGCCCATTTTCAATGTGCGTGCTGGGGTAATGCATAAGGCGCTGTGGTGTACAATGCAGCAAGTGGGCTTAACAGCCACGTTACTTTTCACTATGCGATAAGGTTGCTTTGGCTCAGCATGCATGCCCACTTCACTGGAACGAAGATATCAGCTAATTCTATCAACAGAAAGGGGCCCTCACCTTGCCCTGGGCTCCATTTTGGTAGCTCCTGGCTGGCTGTCTGTCCTGGTTCTGGGGCCCAGAGTGAGGGTAGTTGGTCTCCAGCCTCCCAAAGCCGTTGAAAGATTTCTGCAGGAAAAGTAGGACGTCGGGCATGGCCAGCTCTTCACTCCTTGTCATGGGCAAGAGGTTTGAATAGATGCTTGCAAAGATGCACATACAGACTACTATAGCTTTTGCATGCTCTGCTAATGCACTCATATTATTTTCACTTTAAAGGGGTCGTGAAATACCTTCCGCCGATGCATGGATGTACATGTAACCAAATAAAGCAATGTATTAGCAATCTCCTCCCGCAAGAATTTTGTTGAAGCGAGGAGTATTAGCTGAGAAATCGTAAATCAAAAACCGCGCTTTATCGTCGCGCCGCGTTTCCTCCTTCTTTCAACTTACTCTCCGCTGTTGACGGCGAGCGAGCCTTCCCTCCCATGATGCTGCGCTCCTCCGCGGTGACGTACTTCCGCTAATGCGCTGCTCACACAGCCGTCTGCTACGGGCAAGCTTTGTTGACACCATGAATCCCGCACTCAGCTCAAGGCTGGAAAAGCGAATGAAAAATCTGGCCCCATGTGTGCGGCGGCCTGGCCTTGCCCTTTCGCGGTGTACGTTGCTGCAGAACTTTGCTAACGGCGGCATGCGACTTTTTATCGGCGGCGAACTCGCAGCCGCACGGGGAGGATCCTGCGCTCGCTCCCTTGGATGCACAGCGCACTGTTTATCCAAAAAGCGCCGTATCAGATGTGGCCCCGCTGGTGCCGGGTCTTATTTTGTGGCGGTGGTAATTCCTGCCGGCGGCATGTGAAAAAGACATTTTAAACCGATACAGAACCCGTACACAAAACGCCAGTTCAGCTTGGGGCGACGCGTGGTGGAGAGCGGCAACGTTGGCAAAACATGCTCCGCCGCGGCTCTGGGCTTTCTAGCGCTGGAGCGAGCACCATTTCTTTGACAATATCAAACATCGGTTTCCCTGGCAACAAGGCACAAACCGCTCTAGAAGTCAGTTACGGTTGCGTGATCCCGGTTCAGCTTGGGGCCCCACCTCGCGGCATATGGGCACTGCAGGCATACTACTCACTCCCATTTGGAAGTGAGAGATGCGTTTGCCATTACAGGAGGCGATGGTGTGCGTGTTGTGGACGCCTTTGTTTCGCGATGAAATGCGACGTTGTGCTTCTGCGGGTGGATAGTGCTTCCCATGGTCTGGATTATCTTTCTCAAGCGGCATACGACTCAACCTCGCATGGGGTATGTGCAGTGTGCGTGGCTAAAAGCCATCTTGGCTTGTGCGCCAGAGTTAAGTGACTTGCTGTTCGTCCCCGCAAACCGCGCGCGAGGTGAGTGCCGATTTTACGAGGGGCAGGAGGAGGCAATCCATCGTCTGTCGATCGCGGTTCGGACTTGCAACGCATGTTGTGACGTTGTGTTCGTTCGAAACGCATCTCTGGATTGTTTGGAAGTTGAATAAAATGTATGCCTCAAACCCAGGCATTCGGCTCAGGGCGTTCTCTGCGATTGCAAGAAAGAAGTGCCACGGGGCTTCAACGCTTTCTTTATGGAACGTACTCAGGTAAGAGAATATCCATGTCGTGTTATGGCCCTGTTGCATTCAATACAAACGGTTAAGCGTTTGTTTGCACTTGTTTCGTTTGTCGTAAAATGTCCAAGCACTCCGGCACTCCGCTGGCCGATCAGCCGGCGAGCCGACGCTGAGCAGACGACTCATCTCTTTGCCGGAAGTGCGTGAAAAAGCCGCCCAATAGCAGGATGTCTAGCTCATGACGAACATCTGGGAATCGATGACGTAGACATGTGAAGATGGCGGCGTCCAAAAACACGAAGGGAAGGAGAGAAAAAAGCGACAAACTTTGCAACAAAAGTGTGAGCTTTCCGCTGCGCGTAAAAGAGTAATACTTGGCACAGATGATGTTGACGACCCAATCTAACGATTGCGCTAGTCAATTTAGTGTGCTCAAAACGCCTTTCAGGGCCCCTTTAACAATACAGTGCAACAGAAACAAACACTTCAGCTGAGGCACACAGGACGAGCGCTGCTGTGTCTCATCCTGTGTGCTCGTCCTGTGTGCCTTAGCTGAAGTCTGTTTCTGTTGCGCTGCACTGTTCAGATGAATCACCAACTCACCCAATACTACAGTCTACTTTTCACTGCTTCGCACTTCTTTGTACATCCCTTCAAAACATCCTCAATGGAACCTGCATGCCCCAGTTTATATCGCAGCAAACACCCTACTAGTATTAAACTTGGGGCACTGTGCCACAGCTACACCTGGGCCATGAAGTGGACTAATAGCAGATTGAGCTAAGGTTAAATAGGATGACGTGAGGACTTTGGCCCCAGCTGCTATTTCAAACTAGGGCTTTCTCTCACAGCTAAATATGGGCTATGAAGTGTACTGCAGTGTGCAGCTATGGGTAATTCAGGACCACCAGAGGACTAGAATTTGGGCCGAAATCATGCAACAGCAATTTCCTGTACTTCCCCCCAAAAAACAGCCACCGCTTTAAAGTGCTCAGCACTTAAGCTGCCCACTACTGGGCTTTAGTGTCCTCGCTGGCCTTGTTACCGTGCGAACGAAGGGAGAAAACGGAGGAGGAAAGTGTGGAGAAAGTGTGAGGGGGAGGGCAGTATGCCGAAGCAGTGAGAGACGCTCTTTGGCGGCGAGGCATGGTGAAAGTATGAGGGGGAGGCAGTGAGACATGCTGGGTGTTGGCGACGTGATGCGAGAGAGAGAGAGAAAAAATTTTTATTTCTCCAGCAGAGGCTGATGTGTGGGCGCCCTCCACTGCTCAAAGGTTGGGTTGGAAAGGGGGGGCAAGTCTGGAGTTCGTTGGCACTCCCATATGATGTGGTAGAGGGTGCCAGGCTGGGGACAGTAAGCGCAGAGGGAAGGTTGTTGGGTGGGGAAGATGAGGTGGAGGCGGGTGGGATGTGGATACGTATTCGTTTGGAGCCGCCGCCAAGTTGTAGCGTCCTCTCTGGAGAGGCGCCAGTGTGGTGGTGGGAGACGACGGCGAGTTTGCCGGTAATGCGCGAGAATCTCCGTGTAGCCACTGAGTGGGTGGAGCTGATCGTGAGGGGGTAAACATTGGCCAACGTCGGCAATGGCTCGGTGTATTATATCGCGAGCCGCGGCGTGAGCCGCTTCATTGCCGGGGATGGCGGCGTGTCCAGGAGCCCAGACGATGCGGATGTCAGGGGTCGTTGTGCAGTTTTCGTGATGCGAGACGACGCTGTAGCGGCTCGTGCCGTGATGCGCTCGATGAAGAAGCGTTCAGTTCCTGAGACGCAGATTGAAAGCGTGTATTGCATAAAGTGCGTATTTAACAAAAGTGTGTATTTAGAAAGCGCGTATTGAACAAAATGTCGCTAGCTGCAAACCATCTACACAGCAAGCTAGGAACGGGAATCCTATGAGTGACGTCAACACCATCGCAGTGCCAGCCTCTCCTCCTCAGACCCCCAGACCCTCCTACCCTCCAGCCTTTACCCCCCACCTACGCCAAGATATACTCTCCCACTACCGTCAGTCCCGCCGCTACTACCCTCCACCTCACCCCTCCCTTCCCACCGCGGACGCTCGGATCTGGCGGCGCCTACAGACCAACACTTTCTATAACCACCAACATCTACACCACATATCCCCAACCACCTACTCCCTAAACTGCACACACACTCCCTAAACTGCACACACTGCAACTCCCCATTGACAACACTCCATTTGATGTGGCAGTGCCCTTCTATCCCTTCACCCCCCACCCACCCAACCTACGAGCAGTGGGAGTGCGTGCTGCGCAGCGGCCAGCTCAAGGACCAGGCTGCACTGGTCGAACGGGCTATAGGTCAGCGGCCGTGGCACGTGGCCTACCGGACTAGGATGGCCGCCCTTGCCCATCTTCTTTTAACACCCTTTTTACCCTCACCCAATTTTCCGAAATAAATGTTTACTCACTCACTCACTCTTCTAAACATTCCCATGGTCATGACACCATCATCCACACGTGCAAACTCGCCGGCCGTTCGTCTAGCAACAGCGGCCAGAAACTCTGACAGCTTGCTCCACACTTCGGCAACAGCGGCAATGGCTTTGTTGCACTAATCAGGATTTTGAAACTCATCACCATCTTACGGCAAAAAAAAAAAACATTCTGCTGCCTCATATGATAGCTAAAGCCATTAAATAAGCCTTTATTCAGTGAGATAAGCGCTAACCACCACAGCTACACTTCAGAAGAAAGCCCAAAAAGAGCGGACAACGCAAACACAATGAACAAGAAAAGCATTGCAACAACTCTGGCCATCTGAACGAGCACGGTGGGTGGGCAAAGATCGTTTTTTCCAAGGGGTGTCGATGGCTTGCCCTACAGTGTGGTGGTGCAGTCCACTGCCCATGAGCGGCTGGGCTAAACGGTGTGCCAGAATTTATCCTCTGCCGCGACAAAAAGCAAACTTGAAGGGGCACTTCTGTGGCATTTGTTGTTCAATATATTGGGATTCGTTGGTATTTTTGTTCGATGCAAGTGCAATTTTCGCTATATTTTCTCATTGTAGATATACCATGTCTAGAAACAATTTAATATACAGGACAATTCGATGTAAACAGATTCAATATAGTCGGGTTCAACTGGAAATGTGTTACTCCACTTAGAGAAACTGTGCGAGCCATTGTCAGAGTGGTTTTATGCCAATATTAACTGTTGTCATGAAGGAAAGAAAGTGTGACCATTGTCCGCACCAGAGGTCGGCAAACTCACTCATGAGTCCACTCACTCAGACTCATTTGGACTCAAACTCACGCGTGAGTTTGAGTTTGAGTGAGCGCGAGGCTAGTGTGGCATGGTGAGTTTGAGCTTGAGTGAGTTTGAGCCGAGTGATCACGACTGAGTTTGAGTCCGATTGAGTTTGAGTCCATTTTGAGTTCTGAGTCCATTTTGAGTTTGAGTCCATTTTGAGTTCTGAGTACATTTTGAGTTTGAGTCCATTTTGAGTTCTGAGTACATTTTGAGTTTGAGTCCATTTTGAGTTCTGAGTACATTTTGAGTTTGAGTTCATTTTGAGTTCTGAGTACATTTTGAGTTTGAGTCCATTTTGAGTTTGAGTCCATTTTGAGTTCTGAGTACAATTTGAGTTTGAGTCCATTTTGAGTTCTGAGTACATTTTGAGTTTGAGTCCATTTTGAGTTCTGAGTACACTTTGAGTTTGAGCTCATTTTGAGTTCTGAGTACATTTTGAGTTTGAGTCCATTTTGAGTTTCAGTCCATTTTGAGTTCTGAGTACATTTTGAGTTTGAGCACATTTTGAGTTTGATTACATATTGAATTTTGAGTACATTTTGAGTTCTGAGTAAATAGGAGTTTTAAGTCCATTTGGAGTTTGAGTACATATGAGTAGCTTAGCAGGCAGCTATGGTTGGCTGTTAAGTTTCATGCGTCACTGTGGGGTTCGGAATTCAAGTTACCTGCGGGTATGGCACCAATCGCGATCTGCATGATCGGTTGGGAGGGAGGTGGTGTCTGATTTTTTTTAGTTTCTTGTTGAATTTTTATGGCCATAAGCACTTGCTGTATACCTAATTTTCGCGGCTGGGCGCGTAAGTGATAATTGACTGGTGAGGTCATAAAAAAGGGTTGTCTTAACTTTTCCTCCTGACGGATCCACTAAGAGCGTGGGAAAGGGTGGAGGGAAAGCACACGGCGGCGCTGGCGTGCTGGTTGTTCGCCTGCTACTGTTAACGGCTTGATATACTAGGGGTCACAAAGGAAGAGGCGAGAGCCGGGGGGAAATGGGGGCGAGGGCTGTCCTTTTGTGCTGTTTCAAATGAATTAGCTGAATTGACTGGGCAGCGCCCCATAAGACAGAATAATGAGCACATTAGATTGGGTGAAAAGTGAAACTGATGAGGCTAAGGCGTGTAAGGTATCAAATGAAAGGTCCGGATTAACGGAATCACGCGGGGTAAATAAAAAAATGCTTCCTGATTGTAGTCATCAGGCAGTCATAATGAGTCATAGATTGGGTTAAAATTCAAAATGACGCTGCGTGGGCACGAGGGGAATCAAATTCAAGGTCTCGATGTGGGGAATCATTCGGGACGAACATGAGATATGGATATATCATGACGTAGTCATGGTAAATCAAAGATTCGGTTAAAATTCAGGTTCATGACGCTAGGGCGTATCAAATTAAAGGTCTCGATGAGGGTAACCACGTGCTTCCTGATTATTATCATGACATAGTCAAAATGGGTCATAAATTAGGTTAAAATTCACAATGATGCCACTGGGTGTCCGGGGTATCAAATTGAAGGTTCCGATAAGGAAAATCACGTGGGACAAAAATGTGGTAGGGCTATAATGGTTAGTAATTGATTGGTTTAACGTTAAAATTGATTCCGCTAGGATGTGATGGGTATCAAATCAATGGTCTTGATGAGCCGAATCACGTGGGAGAAATACAAAAATGCTTCCTGGTTATAACCATTAGATTGTCATGGCGAGTCTTATATTGGGGTAAAATTCGAAGTGACCCCCCTAGGGAGTGTAGGGTATCAAATTTACGGTCTTGAAGAGGGGAATCACGTGGTACAAATAAAAAAAAAGGCTTCGTAGTTCGAATCATGAGATGGTCATTATGAGTCATAGATGGGGTTAAATTCAAGGCGAGGCCGCTGAAGCATGTGGGGCGTCAAACTGAAGGTTCCAGTTAGGGGAATCATGTCGGACACCTAAATAATGCGTCCTGGTTACAGTATGAGTCATGGTTAGTTTGACTGGTATGAATTCCATATGACCCTGCTAGGGTGTGTGGGGTATCAAATTAAAGGTCTCGTCGAGGGGGCCACGTGGGACAAATATGAAAATGCTTTCTGGTTATAATTATGAGGATATCGCAAAATGTATACAGCAAAAGGTACACACACTCACACTCACACTCTTCTCACTCTCACTCACACTCTTCTCACTCACACTCACACTCTCACTCACACTCACTCTCACTCACTCTCACTCTCACACTCACTCTCACACACTCTCTCACTCACACTCACACTCGCACTCTCACTCTCACTCCCACTCCCACACTCACTCCCACTCTCACTCTCACTCTCACTCACACTCACACTCTCACTCAGTCACACTCACACTCTAACTCACACTCTCACTCACACTCTCACTCACATTCACTCTCACTCTCACACTCTCAATCTCACACTCTCAAACTCTCACTCTCACTCTGACTGTCTCAATCTCTGTGAGGCCATGTGAGTTCTGAATTCATTTTGAGTTCTCAGCCCATTTTGAGTTCTGAGTTCATTTTGAGTTTTGAGTACATTTTGAGTTTTGATTCCATTTTGAGTTTGAGTACATTTTGAGTTTTGAGCACATTTTGAGTTTTGAGTACATTTTGAGTTTGAGTACATTTTGAGGTTTGTGTACATTTTGAGTATTGAGTTCACTTTGAGTTTGAGTACATTTTGAGTTTTGAGTCCATTTTGAGTTTTGAGTTCATTTTGACTTTGAGTACATTTTGAGTTTTGAATCCATTTTGAGTTTGAGTTCACTTTGAGTTTGAGTACATTTTGAGTTTTGAGTCCATTTTGAGTTTTGAGTTCATTTTGAGTTTGAGTACTTTTTGAGTTTTGAGTCCATTTTGAGTTTGAGTACACTTTGAGTTTGAATACATTTTGAGTTTTGAGTACATTTTGAGTTTTGAGTCCAAATTGAGTTTGAGTGCATTTTGAGTTTGAGTACATTTTGAGTTTTGATTACATTTTGAGTTCTGAGTACATTTTGAGTTTTGAGTCCGAGTGAGTTCTGAGTTTTGAGCTCAATGTGAGTGAGTTTGAGTGAGCGCAGATGTGCTGCTCAGCATTGAGTCTGAGTTTGAGTGAGTGGTGATTCGAAAAAAAAAATTGTGAGTGAGTTTGAGTGAACCGCGCCAACTTTGCCGAGGTATGGTCCGCACAGCAGGGCTACCAGCTCTCGTCCACGTATTGTGCTGGTCCAAAGTGAGTGCAACTACGACAGTCACCTTAGCTCAAGTGGAACCGTGTCACGCCTGTGGGCTGGTACGACGTCTGCTGCCTGTATACATAACTTCATCCAAAAAATTTATCAAACTGAATCTGTATGCAACTCTTGTGAAGAATTACTGCAAACGCCAACATCAACTACCACGCTCGTAAACCACCTAAAGCAGGCAGCGTAAAGCCTCGTACGTCGAATTTGAAACAGCTGCTAAATTGAAGTATGTGAATCAGCCAAGCATCACGGACGTTTCGAAGAAAGTGGTGGTGACCAAGGTGAAACGGCACGCCATGGACCAGAAGATAGAGAATGACTGCGCTCAATTTGCAACCGTACACGACTGTAGAAGATTTGCTTCAAAATGCCATTCAGGACAACAGCTGCCTTCCAGAATGATGCTGTCAGGAACATTGGTGCCCAAGTTATACGACGACACACGGAAGGAAGTTCAGCTGGAGTTGGCAAAGGCTTTTGAACACGGATTAGAACCAATTTTATTTACAACCGACATTTGAAGATCCCGAGCTAACAAGAGGAACCCCAGCCCCACACACCACTACGTTAATCAGACCTTCAAGATGAATAGGTACAGCTTGAACACTTGCCCTTCCCCAGGCAACCACACGTCAGCTATGATTGCTTTGATTCTCGAGCAGCTCGTGTCAGATTGGGAAATGCCAGTAGTCAAGGTTTGCCCAGTTAATGTTTGTCCTCGTTATGTTGTCCCAGGTAATGCATGCAGCATGAGGGCAGCCATTTGTGAACTGGGACAACGCTGCCTGTATAAACATTGCCTAACGCGTGAGCGAAAAATGGCCAAACAGCCACTCTCCTGTTGCTCTCTCCTACCCTTTCCCGCTCCGTAGCCTTCCAGCATGCTTTCGCGTCCGCCAGCCAGCGCCGCTTCTCGGAAACTATGCAAAATAGTGGAAAGTTTGTTTAGCGTTCCCGAGGCTGCGCTCCTACGCCTTGTTGTTTTTCGCCATGCCTGTCTGTCTTGGTCTGTCACTGATAAAACTTCCTTTGTCACGAAGCAAAACCCCTTGCGCTGCCACAGACTGATGCCGGCTTGCGCGCTTATCTACTCGGATCACAGGCCCTCAAATTTTCTGAGTGGGGCATCCCACCTCTATCTCCTCCACATTTAGGTATTGTTTTGACCCCGCTGTTCGCACTCCGCATCGGTACGCACTTCTAAAATTGAGGACTGTACTGTAGAAGCACGCGGACAGCGTGGCGGGATCCTAGTTTCTTATTCTTTTGTTTCCTGTAATTTTCTGAAGTTTACAAGCACGTGATATTATTGGAAAGTAATCGTAGAAGTGAGCGCCTGAACAAAAAACGTGCACGCAATTTTTTCTTCTCTAAATACTCCAGAAAAAAAATATCAGTAAAATAATGGCTGCCCCATCCAAAAATATCGTTTTTCTGTTAGCTATATGTCCACCCGACAATCAGTATGGTCTTACACTATTTCAGTCCGCCTCCGTCTTTATCTTTGGAAAAATGCAGCAAGTATGAAGCGAGCGACACGTTGAACCAGATACCCAGTGCGCCACAGAACTAGCGCCCCGTCGCGGCTAAGATGTAAGCGAAACGGCCCTTGAAGCCCAACAGGCAAGCTGACAGACACACGTCGTAGAAGAGGGTGCAGCGTTCGCGACTCGCGAGCAGTGACGTCAGGCGAGATGTCCGCCGGAACGCGCCACATAGCGGATCAGTGCCTGAACTAAGCGTCCCTACCCTTCCCATTGAAAAGCGCACGACGCGTCAGGCAATGTTAATACAGGCGGCGTTGACTGGGAGGACATGTTTTGCACGCACTTTGCACTTGGCTAAGGATATGACAATCAGGTCTCACTGCACTTTGCAAGATAGCTAGGGGGATTTTCAGTAGGGGTGTGCGGATGCCGAATAGTAACTTTCCAATCGAATATCGAATCGAATTTTGAAAAAAAGCCAAATATCGAATCGAATATTGAGTATCAATTTTTTTTTACTGGCCTTGATTTTTCATAGGTTTTTGTGCAAAAGAGAAGCTACTTCGCATGTTCGGGAGACACGGCATTCTTTTTCAAACTGACGAAAGCACTTTTCAACTCACATCGGCGGTACTCCAGGAAACCGGGGTGGGCACGATACGCATTTGGGGCGGGGGGGAAACGAATTGCACTGGAGTCGCTCGACTGCAATCAAAGCGAGCAGTTTGCAGTGAAAACACGGCACAATCACAATCATGGACCTCCATGAGGCACTTCTTCGGAAGCAAATCGGGAGCGTGAAGCATAGCGGAAGGAATTCAAAGCTCGCACTGCAGTCGCCATGGATCAGCCTGCGCTATCCACTCTGGCCTAAAAAACAAGTAAACAAGCAGTAACCAAAACAGCCAGAACCACTTTTGATTTTAAATTAACGGAGGCACTGTCAAAACGGTGGCGGTCTTTACCGGAAGGTGCCTTAACGTGTAAACATCCGGCCGCAGAATTCAAACTGGCGTCCCGAGCCACCAGTGAAAGCTCGAAAAACAGATCTTATCGATGCAACCGCAGATTACTCCATGCAGTGGGATAAAATCTACAGCCTCTGCAAGGCGCGCTTGTCGAAAGCGCGATTTGGACAAAACTTGCCGAGAAAAAGGTGTACCCAGACAACAAACATCCTAAGGACATCCCAAAAAAGGCCCTAAATCCCATGTCCCAAACAGCACAGCCTATGGGCATCCCTGGGACTTCCGCACTGGGAGTGTCCTAAAAATGTCCACGAATGGCTGTGATTGGGATGTATGCGGAAGCGCATGCATGCCTTTTGTTGATTCGGTCAGCCCAACGTTTTGTTTTTGTGCATAGATGAATAAAACGCATAGGCGCGTGTAATGCGCGTGAAGGAGGTACAGCCGGTACAGCCGTAAAGCAAATGCCTCGCGTACCCGCAGGTAGCGCGTGATTGTTACAGAAAGTGCTTCAGAGAAAGGCTAGTACACTGATTAAACCAACTGAAAATGCTGCTTTTGAGCACGGCAACTTTCTGTCCCGCTCAGATGGCCTGCTGCTTGGTTCTGGGGCCTGCCTTGTTGCCATTTTATTTCGTACTTATGTACAATATTTCAAACTATAAGTTAAAAACTAAAATTTCTATTTTATTTTAATTATATCTCAATACATTTTTAAAGCTTCATTGTTATTCTACACCATTAGAGACGTCTGTGAGCTTTTTACGAAACTGATTCAGCCGATTCAGCCATCGCAGTTTTATAAACATGGCCGCCCGCGGATGCAAATGTGCGCCGTGCTGCTGGAACGTCATTTCACAAGGTAACTATTGCAAGTCGTTTATATGTACCACTCAGTGTTTAAACCCTTCCAATGCCCTTTGTGTGTTTTATGCATGATTTCTTGCTCTGTGGTCGAAGGTGGGTGCTCAGTTCGGAAATGGTCGAAAGGCTTCTCCCGGGGTGGCGGGAGAAGTTGCAACGCTTGCTGCACTGTTTCGCGTCGCTCAACTTGTTTTGTACCTCTAGCTGTTGATTATTTTACATGACTTTATTATACAACTAGTTTAGAAGGGGCATCACTGCAACAGATAAAAAAAAAAAAAACGCCGCAGATGCCGGAAAGCCGAGCAAAAACAACTCTAGACAAAGAGACATTATTGGGCCTCAATAGTTTGACTAACTAAAACTTTTCGCGTAGCTTAGTTCCTGGTTCTAGGCCTCAATAATCAGTCTCGCGCTACCTGGAACGAAATCACTCATTTCTCGCATGTATTTAGATAAAACCACTCTCGGGTTTTGTCAACGCGTGAGACAGTCCAGTGACAGTCCTCGGTACTGACTGCGTTTTTTTTCTTTTTCTTTTTTTTTAGAAATGATAGAGCGGCATAGCGCAGGCGTTATGCATTATAATTTACGCGTTTAACATTTTTCACTGAGTAGCATGTCAGTGTGTGATGTGCTCAATTTACTCAGCTCGCGTGATCGCCTGCCCTTGTATGTGTTAATGACTGTGCTGCAATCTAAATGTGGCTTGCTGCTGTAACTTTGCGGCCGTTTGTAGATGGGCATGTTGGCGGCTACACAACCTCCACAGCAAAGAGAATTCCGGCAAGCTATGCAACAAATGGCAACGTGATCTGGGCCGCTTTGAATACCCAGATCTGGGCCGCTTTGACGACTGTTTTAAAGAAGAGCACTGTGGGGGTAGTTGTGCATCATGTTTAAAGGGCTGCGAAGACTGACTTTACAGTGCGGTTACTCTTAAAAAGCCTTAACAATTTTTCATGAGCGGTAAACACAACCTTTCACTCATTTTGTTTGTAATCTTTCTCAAATTGCACGATATGCTCTGAATATAGGTATTGCAGTCAGTCTTTAACTGCCAAGCAGCCATATTTCTTTTTTTTTACCAGTTTCCTGTAGTCTCTTGTCGGCAAGCAGACACTCAGAGATGCAGTTAGCAGTTTTTACAGGCAGCTTTAAACCTGGTGGGCATTACCAGAAAACTGCGACTCCCGTGTCTAGTGTCGTCCTTGTTATTGTTACTCTGTTATATTTCATTGTGCTTTGCACCATTGGATCCCAGGGAAGACTAATGTAATGGCGCATTTGACAAACGTGCAGTAGCTTGCGTGTGTGTGATGCGTAGTGCCAACAAGCATGATTGTTAGAGCCAGTTCAAAATCTCTTGACTGAAAATTATTTAGGAAAACTGTTTCATTTACATCTGAAGCAGGTGAAATGTTTGGGCAATCACGGAATGCAAAGGTCATGTCCATGAAACAGAACTAAATTGATCGTTCATAAATCCAAATAGCAAAATTTCTATCACACATCAAATTTCTGCGCAAAACAACCCGCAAGCTCCTCAAGGTTTCGCATGGCAGCCGGCTGCTTTAGTGTTGTGAGTTCTGGCTGCGAGGTTTATTTTGACTGTAGCGCAATCACGAGAGCATGTGTCAGGAAGGGCATTGTGAGAGATCAGCGAAGCTCAGCTTGTACTCGTAAGCATGCCGTTTTACCCATGGTGTGAAATCACCATGGGTAAATGTTTATCTGTACACTTCGGTAATGCTCGAGTTGTGTTTCCTTACTGGCAGTGTTCAAGTTAGCCTGTGTCTGCACTGTTCATTGAATTCATTACAAGTTGTTTTCTAAATTATGTGCAGGCAGCTTCATGGGCCATGGAAAGCCTCCCCAGTCACATGGAACTCCAAAGGATAAGAAGACAGCAACACGGTTCTGACGTCCTGCAGAAAGAGCTGCGGCACACTAGAAAACCCTTGGAGCTCCAATGCAGTGACTGCCAAGGAATGATATGAAAGTCGTTTAATCTCTTTTTTTTTTCTTGATTGCTCATGTATATATTCCTGACACTAATCTAAACTGTTTTTTTTTGTGTGTGTGGTAAGCTACTACATGACGGAATTCAGGGCATCATGTCAGAATAAGGTGCATGGCACCAGTACTCCCTCAGGGTGTGGTTGCACGTTTGTATGGTCTCTGCTGTGCGTCAACTAACACCACATACATGGCTAATGTACTATTACAAAGTGCAGCCTGTCTAGTTTTGAGTGATATCAATATTATTCATCTTAGTGTATGAGAGACAAACTCAAATTTAAAACTCGAGAAATCTTATTTTGCTTCACTTGCGTCTGTATTTTCGAAGTTATAGAAAATTCAACAGAAATTGGATAGATTGCTGTGCATACATAATACATACCAATTAGTGGCTGCATGATGGACTTCAATTGGTTTCAAAAATTTCTTCACATTTCTGCTAAAAAAGTCTAAAAAGGGAAATTCTCTACTTGATATTTACATGACTCAGTGCAGAGCAGTGATAGTTTTTGTACATGTTGGCTGTAGACTGATTTTTTTGCCGTCAAAATTTGGCTGCATTTATTTGAAATTTTTTAATTGCCAAGGTTAAAATGTCGCAATATACATCCTTACACGGTCCCACATTTTCAACGCTAACTCATAAGTATGCATGCACATATATTTCCACATTTAGACCTCAGTACGTAAAATGGTAACAAAATGCAGCCAAATTTTAAAGGTAGGAAAATATGCATACAGCCAACACGTGCAAACTGTTATTCTTCTGCTCTAAGCCGTGTAATGTTACCTGTTCATCAATTTTCTTCTGTTAGCTTTTATTTGCCTTTTAGCAGACAGGTGAAAACCTATTTGGCTGAGAACAAATTTGTCATCATGTGGCCAATTGGCATGCCTTCTAAGCACACAGCAAATGTCCTCCCTTTACGTTGAATAGTTTTACATAATTCTTTTCGAATGTAGGTACACGTGATCCAAAATTTTATTTTATAAGTTTAAAATTGTGAGCTTTTTTTTTTCATTTGCAGTAGATTTTAAAACTAGTATTTTGTATTAGTCAGAACTAGATCAGCTGGCCTTTCGAAGGATTTCTATGTGTGTGTGGTGCAAAGCGATGCCTTACGGTAGCCCCGTATTGTTCAAAAGTGGCCGCACGGCCTGAGGGAGTGTGACTGCCACATTAAAGGGCCATGCAGACAAAATACAAGCTTGTTTTCTTCTAAAGATTTGGGGTTTTGTAGTGCACTTTGCACGTGTCGGGCAGCTAATGATGCTTTATTCGCCAAGAAATTGATCAGTTGCAAGTTCAAATTTTGATTCTCCCGCCAAATCGTGTGTTGTGACGTCTGCCATGACATCACAAGGAAGGGTCTTCAAGCTAATTTCAAGTGCGCCGTCCTGCCTGCAGCGGACTGCAGAGCCTTGTTTACCATCAAAATATCGCCACCATACTGTCTTCACAACTTTGCTTTGTTTTTGACTGTATTTGCACCTGGCTTGGTTTTATTATGGTAGGTACTAATTGCTTCATGAAACATGGGGTACGTCTACAATTAGGGTCACGTAAGACAATGATGCTTACACCGATCAGCCAGTGTCGTCTGAGACAACCCCAAAGCGCCGCAGTGCTGTGCTGCTATAACAAGCATAGTGTGCGCAGTAGTTAACAGCAATATGCACTGGTTCTTCTTTTGTAACTTCCACTGTTTCACCCCACCATTCTTACTGCTATAAAATGAATATGCATTACACTTAAGCAAAAATAGCTTATTCTGCAAGCTTATAAGCCCTGCCTAACTTGCGTTTGCTTTTGCTGGCCTCAGCCAATCGCACGGCTGTGCGTATGGTGTCATGTGTCCTAGTGTGGGAAGTGAGCTAGTGGGTCGCAGGCAATTCCCTTTTTTCCTAATTATGTAGCTTATTTGAGCAACGTTTACATTTAAAGGGGCCATGGAGACAAAGGTCAAGTTTGGTTCTTTCAAAAGATTGCCTCGGTAGAATCAGGCTGACACCACTTTTAACGTAAATTTCACCCAAATAAGCTACATAATTAGAAAAAAAAGGGAATGGCCATGCGACCCACTAGCTCATTTACCGCAGCAGAACCTATGATGTCATATGCCGAGCTGTGCGATTGGCTGAGGCCGGCAAACGCAAATTAGGCAGAGTTCATAAGCATGCCCAAAGAGCTATTTTCATTTAAATTTAGGGCACATTCTTTTTATATCGGTAAGAATGGTGGGACAAACAGTGGAAGTTAGGAAAGCACACGTAAACATTGAAGTACCTCTGCGTACTGCTGTTGGTACTGCACGCACTATGCTTCGTTTAGATGCATAGCACTGCGGGGCTTTGGAA
Source organism: Haemaphysalis longicornis (assembly GCF_048455015.1). NCBI lineage: Eukaryota > Metazoa > Arthropoda > Arachnida > Ixodida > Ixodidae > Haemaphysalis > Haemaphysalis longicornis. The sequence goes on from NW_027526314.1 coordinate 3,430,113, forward strand.
TTGTCTCAGACAACACTGGCCAACTGACGCAAGCGACGGTGTCTTACGTGACCATATTTATCGAGCAAGCACCATGTTTCACAAAATGATTATTTTCTCCATGAATAAAAACAAGCCAGGTTTAAATGCGGTCACAAACAAACCAAAAACATAAAACTGCTTTCTGTGGTGTGGTGACGCTGCGCCATCTTGGTCAACTAACAGTAAACAAGTCTCCGCTCCGCACGAACTTTAGCTGAAAGGCCTGATCTTATGATATCACTGCAAACGCCATTCAAACACACGTTTTGGCGTGAAAATAAAAATTTTACCTTAAATTGATTAATTTCGCAGTGAACAAGGCATCGTTTGCTTCTGGACAAGCACTGGGGGCACTGTAGAACACGAAATTTTTCGAATAAAACAAACTTGCATTTTGTCCGCATGGCCCCTTTAAAGTCGTGTCAAAAAGTTTCTATCGAGGCAATTTTTCTAATGAACCAAACTTGTGTTTTGTCTGCATGGCCCTTTTAATGGTTTTCAGTAACTTTCTGTGCACTAATGTGCTGTTCCTGTGTCGTGAAACGTGTTTCACCTTTTGGTATTTCATAAAGTACAGCACTTTCAGACCTTATTCTTTATGCCATAAATTGCTTAGAAATTAGGCTCACCCTATTTTGTAAATGAATTATTCGGGTGCATGGCGCATTTCTGATGTAAAACAGAAGAGACGATTCTTATCGTTCTGTACATAACTCGTGCTACCTTTAGAAATTTTTCATGTGAAATTTCACTTCTGCTTCAGCTAGTCGAATTTGTTGTCAGAAACAGAAGTAAAGTCATGCATGAAGTTATAAAGAACTTTTGTCTGTGGTATTAAAAGTGTATGGTGTACCTTTAAGACTTAAGTGCTGCTTGATTTTGCCACTGATGATCTCTGTTATGTACGAAATTCGTCCAATAAAATGGTTTTGCAAGGTTTTGCAGAGTTCTAATGGTGCACTTGAGTGGAGGAAAAGCTCCATTGCAATGGAATGTTGAGCTATAACCACAAGCATTAATCAAACGTGTCCTGAAAAGGACCTACGAGCACCTTTTTGGAACATCCCAAAAATTTCCTTTCTTTGTTCTACATGGGATGTCAGACCTCCCAGCAAAGTCCTAGTCTGGGACATTCGAGCGACGTCTTTTTTTGTTTCACTTGGGATGTTTTTGGAACTTAAGTGGGATGTCCCTGGGAGTTCCCAAACTCCCAGGTGGGACATCCCTAGCACTTACCTAGGATGTATGTGCGTTGTCTGGGTAGCTGCACTGCGTTAGCGTGCGCCGACGTCTCTCCCTTTCGCAAAGCCAAGGAGCGTTCGGAAACTCCACTCGACTATTATACAAACGAAATAGTTGATATTCCAATTGTGAATCGAATTATTTGTGGCGGCACTCTTCGATCCGTATTCGAATATTCGAGTATTCGCACACCCCTAATACATATACAAATGTAGTTGAACCAGTTTAAAATGAACCCGAATGTCACGCAAACTCCACTTCGTAGTAAATGAACCACAGCTAAAAAATGGCTTAGTAAAGACAAAATTTCTGATGGCTGTGTTTCTGCAGAACAAGGGCGATGATCGCGGCCTCCAGTTAAAGCAGCTTTGCTGAGGCCCTTAGCATAATCGTCAAGGGTCCTCTACATAGCCTCTTGCTGCACAGTGCAGCGGTATAGTAAAACTGATGATCACTCACATAAAGTGTGACCATATGACCAAACTAGAAATCAATGAGTACCCTATGCCCAGTGATTATAAGCCACCATATTTAGCACTGCTTAAAAGCTCAAGTTTAACTCTTTCGTTACCGCGGGAAATTGACCAATTTTGAAGGGTCTAACAAAACATTTTTTTTTGTGCTATACATATTGGTTAGGCACACATTGCAGTGACGCGCTTTCTAACGACACCAGTTTTAATAATGTTTTCCTAAATATAGATTGCGAAAAAAATTATCGAATTCGAAATTTTTGTCCACGCGTCGAAGAAAATAAGAAAAAGTAAGTTTTGTATAATAAACGACCAGTAGTAGAAAAAATTTAGAATATACATTTTGTAGGTAAACATTTCAAAAACCTGCCATAGAAAAAAAATTGAGTTGCGCAGTACAATTTGTAAGATATAAAAGAAAATGTTAGCCCGCGTGGTGCCCGTGCCATGTGGTGAAGCCCAACCACTATTTCAAATTTTGCTATTTTGGATGGTTCTCTAAAAGAAATCTGGTGGTTTGACATTATTAAAGGCTCAAATTAGCCTCCACGTGATGTAAAAACACCTTGTCAATGATTATGACCGGCACAATATTGAAGGCAAGCAAGCGATGTGAAAAAATCCGCTTGGAGTTGAGAACCAAACTCTTTGGTAGATGCTTGTTGACGTTCTGATGATCACTTATCAGTCAGAACTTTCATTTCTTTGGTAGATGCTTGTTGACGTTCTGATGATCACTTATCAGTCAGAACTTTCATTTGCGGTTTAATATCATGTTCTGACTCACTAAGGTAGCCCTGCTTGCAGGAATAACGTACGATGCGCTCGAATCATGCCCAGCAAGCTTTCACCAAGCCGTCGTCGGGCTGTAAAGCGAGTTCAGCACTACGAGCCTACTACATTGCAGCGCCCCCTAACAATTTTGAAAATAAATAAATACAAGGCTGTTGGAGACTTTGCCAGAACAGACAGTTGTACTAAGTAGCGACACTAGACCTCCGGAAATACCCTCGTATGAAACCGAAACTGGCCGGTGAACAGCTGGCAGTGCTCAAGGCCAATTGGAAGCGTTCTCGTCTGAACTGATACCCGACGACTTGGTGTTATCGTCTGACTTTGAGCGGAAGCTCTTATTGCAGAAACAAGGCGTAGATAAAGTGGAAGCATGAGCGGCATGCTTGTTTTGAGGAGCAGTAGCGGGCAACGGAAGCGCCATGGCAAATGAGCTTGTAGTTGGGTAACTGCGTAGTAGTGCCAAATATGAATTTCGCAATGCAAAAACGAAACCGAAACTGCTGGAAACTGGTTGAAAATGACAGGCACACTCGCTAGACATGCGGGGGACCATCAGAAATAAGCTTTGGGAGAATAAAGCTGCCCTTTGTCCGAACCAAAGATCATTAGTGAATAGCTGGGGCCATTTTCAAGTAATTATCACCTCTTAACGCTGCCGGATTACAAAGCTAACCGCATTATTTGGTATTTGTATTGCCAGGAGCCTTTTGACAAAAAAAAAAAATATTATGGTAATGCAGCCTAAACACGATCTGCGTCCTTTTTCCTCAAGTGCAGCAGCCACGCCCCCTTCCTCAAAAACACACGCACCTCAGCTCGCAAAAAACGTCGTCAAAAATCTCAATGTCGCCGGAGCGGGAACATTTAAACTGATTCTAAAAGGGCAGCGCCTAGACTAACCACTGGCCGCATTAGGTGTAGGAGAGACTACAACATGTTGAAATAGGCAATATAAATCATCGATTACCGGTGATCGATTTGAATAGGCGTGGTAACGAAAGAGTTAAGGTTTTAATAAAATGCGTTGTAAAAGCCACCACATACCCTGATTTTATATTTACTTGTCCCTACAATAACGCTTGCGTGTTATTCGTGCGACCTACAAGCAGGGTGTCTAGCAAATTGCCTGATTCAATTTCCCTGACTTTTCCATGTTTTCCATGACCATTTTAGTCAAAATTCCCTGACCTATACAACAGGCGCCATTCTATGGAAATGGTCTGTGAAGCATATAAAAAGCGTACAGAAAACACATTCTATAGTAGGGAAAAATACATTTGTTGCAAGTGCCCCGATTCTCAAATTGCATTTTGATTAACTTCAGTTCGTTCAGCTTGAGGTTTGCTTGCCTTCAGTTACGTCTTGCGGGATAGAAGCTTCAAGTCGCGCTTCAGCGAGTACCTTTTGCTTTTTTTTCTTGATTGTCCTGGCTCGACATGCAACGTGAACCGCATGGTGCGTTTTTACACGCGATTCGGGCGCGTCGGCGTTGCGCGTGCGATTTTTGGACGCCCGCGTCGACGATTCCCGCGCGCGGCAGCTTCTGCCTCGCTCAGAAAATGACGCCCGTGGCGAGCGGTAGTGGGAGGAGCCTGACGACTTGCGCCAATGGGGAGCCGCGCGCCTCATGGCGGCAGACAGCCGGCTGGCTCCGCCAGATATGCTTTGGCTTACCACCCCGGGCAGGTATTGCATGGGATTTCGGCGCACGATAAAGATCCCCAGGTGGTCAAAATTAATCCGGAGGCCTCCACTACGGCGCGCCTCATCGCGTGCGTTGCGTCGGCGCGTTAAACCCCACAATCAAGCGCTTTCACTAGCGGCGCGGATGATGTTTTATAGTAACGTTTTCGCCCACGTTAAAAGCTCCTTTACCACACAAGCAACTTCGTACGTGCCTTGTGCGGCATTGAAGAGAGCGCTTAGAAGCGGTCGCTCGAGCTCCGCGGACGAAGCCGCCGCCTTGCCGCCGCCGGCAGCACCGCGCGCAGCGCGCGGTAGCGTCAGCGCGCCTGTGACGTGCGCGGCGCGTTTTCGCGAGCAGAAAACGCCGCATGCGGTTCATGCTAAACCATGTCATGTTCCTTTTTGATTATGTAATTCTGGCTCCTGATGTCATAAGAAAGAAGTTCCTTCAAGATTAGCTCCCGAAAAGCGGTGCCTTTTAAAATTCGGTGGAAAAAAAGCGCATTGTGCGTGTGATTTGGGCACCACACATATCGTCCCTCTGCGCAAGTGCACCCAGCAACCTAAAACCAGCTGCGAGCTGCGTGAACCGCACGCCGAGTTTCTGCACGCGATTCGTTTCTGCACGTGATTTTCACTGCCTCGTCGACGATTTCGTGCATGCGGTGGCTCCTTTCCTGCACAAGTGCGGTTGTGCCTTGAGTAGCATTTTAAGATTGTGATAAGCGGTAAAAGCGGCCGTTGGAGCTACCGCACTACTTTGCGACTGGTGCTGCCGCCATGCTGCCGGCGCCTGCCGCTCGGCACACACCGTGCCGAGAAAACGTTTCATGCGGATCACGCTTTCGTCGCCCGCGAACGTGTTGCGTTCGTGTATCTTCTTGGGGGACTCCAACACTGATTTCCCCTATTCTAAAACAGTGTGGGCAGGCCCCGAAGTGGTTTTCCCTGACTGGTACTACTTTATTGAAAAATTCCCTGACAAATCCCTGACTTTTCCCGGTGGTTACATATTCCCTGACTTTTCCCGGTTTTCCCGGTCGCTAGACACCCTGACAAGGCAATCAGCAGGATGAAGTCAGCCATGAATGGCTAATAAAAAGCGAAGCTCAGGTGAAGGAAAGAGGACTGCTAAACTGCACGATCAGCAGGGCGAAGCAACCTTTACGTGAACCCGGGAGTGCTCGAAAAACTGCCACAACTGAAGCGACTTCCCGATAAAGAAATGCCAACAATGTCTACAATAGCTCCATGCTAAAATAACATCTACGAAACGAAAGGGCAAGGAGGGAGGAAAAACTTTCCCCTTGTGCACACTTTTGTCTGGCCATGACTTGACAGCACTTTTGCCCGTTTTCAATGTGCGTGCTGGGGCAATATACAAGGCCCTGTGGTGTACAATGCAGCGAGCGGGCTTTACAGGCACGTTACTTCTCACTATGCCATAAGGTTGCTTTGGCTCAGCATGCATGCCACTTCGCTGGAATGAAGATATCAGCTAATTCTATCAACAGAAAGGGGCCCTCACCTCCGCGTTGCCCCGGGCTCCGTTTTGGTAGTTCCTGGCTGGCTGGATGTCCTGGTTCTGGGGCCCAGAGTGGGAGTAGTTGGTCTCCTGCCTCCCAAAGCCATTGTAGGATTTCTGCAGGAAAAGTAGGACATCGGGCATGGCCAGCTCTTCACTACTGGACATGTGCAAGAGGTTTGAATACATGCTTGCAAAGAAGATGCACATACAGCTTACCATAGCTTTTGCATGCTTTAGTAATGCAACTACAGTACATGTAACTTTAACAATACAGCGCAACAGAAACAAACACTTAAGCTGAGGCACACAGGACGAGCGCTGCTGTGTCTCATCCTGTGTGCCTTAGCTGAAGTCTGTTTCTGTTGCGCTGTACTGTTCAGATGAATCACCAACTCACCCAATACTACACTCTACTTTTCACTGCTTCGCACTTCTCCGTACATCCCCTCAAAACATCCTCAATGGAACCTGCATGCCCCAGTCCCAGTTTATATCGCAGCAAACACCCTATACTAGTATTGAAATTGGGCCGCTTTTCTGACGGAGGCTAAAAGCAAAAACGCCCATGTGTATGAGATTTCGGCGCATGTTAAAGATCCCAAGGTGGTTAAAATTAATCCGGAGCCCTCCACTACGGCGCACCTCATTACCTGCGATGAGTCAGCGCGTTAAACCCGGCTACACTCAATCAATCAATTAAAATTGGGGCATTGTGCCCCAACTGGACCTGGGCTATGAAGTGCACTAAGTGCAGATAGAGCTAAGGTTAAATAGGATTACGTGAGGACTTAGGCCCTAGCTGGCATCTCATAATAGGGCTTTTTGTCACAGCTACACACGGGCTATGAAGTGCACTGCAGTGTGTGACAATGGGTAATGTATGACCCCCAGAGGACTAGAATTTGGACTAACATCATGCAACAGCCGTTTCCTTTACTTCCCCCACAAAAACAGCCACCATTTTCGAGTGCACAGCAGTTAATACTTTCGTGACCGTGCCTAATCTCATCGATAGTATGCTATCTATGAATACAAATTCAAATTTTGGCAATCTCCATGTGATTCTGGACCGCTAACGCCATTCAAATATGGTAAAGAAGGAAGTATTTTGTTAGTTTCGCTTTCTAGTTTCGTTTTTCCGCCGAATGGGGGATTTCGAAATGTGCTTCGCCGGCAGAGAGACAAGATCACGTAGTTTCAGTTATTCGCTGATGCCACTCGCCACTCGATGCTCCACGCAAACGGCAAATTTCGGCCGATGTGACTGAGCTTGAATCTGCACATGATGCTAGCAGCACAGACACAGAAGGTGACTTCGATTCGTCACACTTTCATACGGTCAGTGAAAGTGCATCAAGTCACCCCGGACGATCACCAGGTGTGCGCACTTGAGTTTCGCTTTCTTCCCTAGCAAAAATTCTAATAGAAACTTGTATTAGTCTTATAAATTTTTGTATTAGGTGTATAAGACATGTATTAGTCTTATACAAACTTGTATCAGTTTTATAAGTTTCATATACAAGTTGTATTAGTCTAATACAAATACACCTATTAGTTTGTATTAGTTTACAAATACAAATAGATCTGATAGACCTGATTCTAATACGAACTAATAGAGACGTATTGGTTTAAATAAAAACTAATACAAATGGACCCGCAAAGTGCGATTTCCTGAATTTTTATGTTTTCCGGAAAATCATAAGACAAAAGGTTGAAATGATCGCCCTTGAGCAATAATTTTTATTTGGTATAATGTTATGAAGCGTTTTGTTCACTAATAAATCTCCGTAAATGTCCAACCAAATTATTATATATATGCAAAATAGGTCAACACTTTTTTTTCATTTTCGCTCCTAAAAAATGCGCTACATGAAGAGCTGATGGGAGCTGGGAGTGCTGCGCCAGCGATAAGCCACCTTACCTGACATTACCTGCGATATGATCTCTAAGGGACCATACCTGCGAGGCTGCAAGAAGAGCAGCAAGAAATAACTAAGCCGAAAAAACTGCATTGAAGTCAAGCCAAGCCATGCCAATGGTCTTCGTTGGGTAGCCAATATGGCGACAACATCAAAGTGCGGCTGGCGTGTGTGTACGTTCGGGAAGAAGACGGTTAGAAGGAAGCGGCTTCTAGCGTTATTTCACATCAGACGCGTGTGCATCGCGTCATCGAGAAGTGTGGGAGATGGGTCTAACGCCCGTATAACTTTGGCAAGTATGAACCAGGCCGCAGCGCGATCCATCATGGACCCGTCACCTCGCGGCTCCAGACATCTTTGCTCTGTCTGCTATGCTGTGTAACGAACGCCTGACATCAAAGAAAGCGTGTGCATCACATCATCCAGAAGTGTTGGCGATGTGTCTAGCACCCGCCTTACATTGACAAATGTGATCCGCGCCGCCGCCCGACCCATCTTTGACCCGTCACCTCGGCGCTTCGGACTCCTTTGTTCATTCTCAAGGGAATTCCTCACGAAGAAGAGACTCCATTCTAATCGCATGTTGCGGAAGGGTGAATGCTGTTGTTTAGTTGCATCGAAACGGGAATGGTGTTCAATCGGTCATTAATGCGCTCGATATGTACCTATGGCTGGACTGTACAGGTTTGACGAGCTTTTTCTGATTGCATGCTGCAGCTATTTTGTGGATTCGCATTGCAATTTATTCGTTCGATCTTAATCAGGTTACGAACTTACGTATCATTAAATTATTCAGCCAGATTTCTGTCAGCCAGAGGAATTTGCCTGTATACCCTGATAATAAAATGTGTTGCCATGTTTCATTGCTTTGTTCGAACTTGCACTGGTTCTGATAGAACTAGTACACTCTGGTAGACCTACTAGACTAATACAATCTGATAGACCTACCAGACTAATACAGACTAATAGATCTAATAGACTAATACAGACTGATAGAATTAATAGGCTAATACAAACTGATAAACCTAATAGACTAATACAAACTGATAGGTCTATAAGTGGCAATAAGCATATACGTGTACAGTCAAACCCGACTATATCGAACCCGTTTACATCGAATTATCCCATATATCGAACAATTATTGTGCACTATAATGTTACCGGGAGAATATATAGCAAAAAGTACGGCTACATCGAACAAAAAAGGCAGCCGCAACCTATATATCGAACTTCGGCAGCGCAAGATTGCCCCCGAAGTTGGCTTTCCTGCGCGGCAGCTGGGCGAGCTGCCTACGCCTTCTCCCCCAGTTTGAAAAGTCACTTAGCCCAAGCGCTCGCACTCTCGCTCGCTCTGACCTCCACCCTCTGGAAATAGTGGTTGGACCACACTCTCCCGCTGTCTCGCCAGTCTCGCGCGGCGGGCTCTCTCTCCCCTCGCTTCTACGCATGCTTCCCTTTTCGTGTTTTCGCGGTTGACGACGCATCGGTACGCCTTGTTCATCTGTGTTCAACTGTGAGGACTCGACGAGTTCCGCCCCGTTCCCATGTTCCGATGCTCTTCACGCGCTGAGCGTTCTTCGCCGCCACTGCGCGGCAATAGAAGGCTGTGGGCTCAGCTGTTTCGAGTCACTTGACAATGTTGAAAAGTGTGTGCACAACAATGCTTCGAAAGTGATGAAGCAAAAGAAGATCGGAGACTATTTCTCGCGCTAGTGTGCCCGCGGAGCATGTATCTTGCAAGTAAACAACAGTTAGTGATGAGGTACGTTCTGTGCATTGTCAAATTCTTTAAACATTATATATCGAATTATACAATATATCGAACTAATGACCGTTTTTTGCGAGTTCGATATATCCGGGTTTGACTGTATTAGAATTCGTATCAGAATTTTTGCTAGGGTTCTCTGGTCGCTCTATCAAGGGCATGCGTTGTTGTAAACAGATCCAGCCGTGTTCTAAAGGCCACGTACAGCTCTTATCAGCAGTGTGTCGACTTTACTCGGACGAGACCATTTCGTGCCGACTGCTAGAGACGGGCCACAAAGATGGCCCGGAGTTGACCTTGGCATAGTGCTCTGGAGCAGCACGCAGCTGTTCATGTTTATATTATTGTATGCAAATAAGTGTCGGACTTACACTACTTGACCTTCAGTATTATTCTATAAGCGTTCTATGGTCAAAGTGCATATTTCAAATTGTTTGTATACCCTGTGCAAAGTAGCACTGAGGCTATCAATTTTTTTTTATTTGTTACTTTTTTTGTTTTCACAATTTCTCGTGATTGCTAATGCATCTGTTGTTTGAAATTATTGCTGTTGGAAAGCCCCATTCTTCCTCTATCATATCATAACCTACACTTTAGCATCCATTATTTTCTGTGCAAGAAAAATATTAGCCAGGACTACCCAACAATAACCGGTAGGCACTAGTGCTTCATGTAAATACCTTTTGTAGAGCTCATTTGTGCAGTATTACTTTCAAATTGTACTTTTAAAATTTTTTTCATGTGTCCCCTTGCAAAATGGCATCGATGTTTTCTTTATTTTGTTTATCTTTTTGTTACTTTTTGGTATTGTTAGTTTTTTAAATACAATTTGTATTAAATCTGTTGTGTAATATTATTACTGTTAGAAAGCCCTATTCTTTATCATTTTGTATCTTACACTTCATCACTCATTGTCTGTGGCAAGAAAAAATATTTCCTGGAAGACATTACTTTTCACTATGCGATATAGCTTGCTTTGACTCAGCATGCATGCCACTTTTCTATCAACAGAAAGGGGCCCTCACCTTGCCCTGGGCTCCATTTTGGCAGCTCCTGGCTGGCTGGCTGTCCTGGTTCTGGGGCCCAGAGTGAGGGTAGTTGGTCTCCAGCCTCCCAAAGCCGTTGAAAGATTTCTGCAGGAAAAGTAGGACGTCGGGCATGGCCAGCTGTTCGCTACTGGACACGTGCCAGAGGTTCGAATAGATGCTTGCAAAGAAGATGCACATACAGCTTACCATAGCTTTTGCATGTTTAGTAATGCAACCACTTTACCTGTAACTTTAACAATACAGTGCAACAGAAACAAACACTTAAGCTGAGGCACACAGGACGAGCGCTGCTGTGTCTCATCCTGTGTGCCTTAGCTGAAATCTGTTTCTGTTGCACTGTATTGTTATAAGATGAATAACCAACTCGCCCAACACTACACTCTACTTTTCACTTCTTCACACTTCTTTATACATCCTCTCAAAACATCCTCAATGGATCGAACCTGCATGCCCCAGTTTATATTGCAGCAAACACCCTACTAGTATTAAACTTGGGGCATTGTGGCCCAGCTACACCTGGGCCATGAAGTGCACTAAGTGCAGATCGAGCTAAGGTTAAATAGCATGACGTCACGACTTTGGCCCTAGCTGCTATTTCAAATTAGGGCTTTCTGTCACAGCTACACACGGGCTAGGAAGTGCACTGCAGTGCGTGGCTATGGGTAATTCAGGACCACCAGAGGACTAGAATTTGGGCCGAAATCATGCAACAGCAATTTCCTGTACTTCCCCCCCCCCAAAAAGCCACCGCTTCAAAGTGCACAAGACAAAGTTTGCGGTCCCTTCCTGAGACGCAGATTGAAAGCGTGTATTGCGTAAAGTGCATAATGAACAAAAGCGTGCATTTAGAAAGTATGCATTGAACTAAATGTCGCTCGCTGCAAACCAGCTACGCAGCAAGGTATGAACAGGGATCCTACGATCGTGACGTCAAAACTATCGCGGTGCCAGCCTCTCCTGTAGTGGCCCTTCAGGCGAAGTGACAGAGGTTGCACTGATGACGGTCATGCTAATGACATTTTCAGTCATGCTATATAAGACCCAGGCCTATTACAGCAGCCACTAGCCTACAGCACGGCCCCTGCTGCCACAAGATAGAATAATTCGGCCAGAAGCTGTGGTCCAGGAATGCAACACAAAGCAAGTGCATTGCACCCTGAAGGACCAGGCAGGCCCGGCACACACCACAACAATCACCTGCCAACGCTTGGCGTTAAAGTGGAATGCAGCACACTCATGGAAGCGCCGGCGTCCACAGGTCAAACACACCTTTCAGCATTCACAGTCATTGTGTGCGCTCATACAGACTATACAGTCGTTAAAAATTACCAACTAAATTTTTGAGGCAAGATGCATGGTATCAAATATTTGAAGCAAAACTTGAAGCTTGGCCATAATGCTTGGGGCACACGTGGAGACAGTCCGCCATCTGTGTCTGCATGTACAGTCAAACCCGGTTATATCGAGCTCGCAAAAAAAAAAACTACAATCAGTTTGATATAGGCCATAATTCGATATAGGCAGGTACAGAACTGGATGTCGTAAAAGTGCACACCATTTTATATATCAAAACACTTAGGTATTTATGAAACTGCCTTAGTTTCACACGAAATAGTGTATCTTCTTCTGCTTGAATAACTTTGCCACTTGCGACAGTATACACTTCTCCGCATTGTCTAAAGATTCGGAGCAGCTGAGGCCGCAACCTTTCACATTTGCGAAAAAGCACTGCACTAATGCGAATGAACCAATCACCTTAAAGGTTGTGGGCAAAGGAGTGTCGTTACTTTCCTCGTAAACCCTCCCATCGTGACGACACCATCGTCCACACGTGCAAACTCGCCGACCGTTGATCTGACAACGGTGGCCGGAAACTCCGAAAGCTCACTCCACAATTCGGCAACAGCGGCAATGGCTTTGTTGCACTGAGCATTTCGAAACTCATCACCAGCAGGCGGAAGCAGGCATGCCTGAGGAGCGTGCTGAGGGTGCTCTTGGGAATCTCGGGTGGCGCGGGGACATCCAACTTCTCACCGCATTTGACACGACTTATGATTGCCAGCTTTACAGCAAAAGAAACATTCTGCTGCTTTATATGATAGCTAGAGACATTCAATGGGCCTTTTGTCAGTGACATACACACAAACCACCACAGCCACACTTCAGAAGAGATCCCACACAGCGCAAACAACGCTAAATACAATGAATGAGGAAAGCATTGCAACAATTCGCCTGCAATTAGCCATCTGAACAAGCACGGCGGGTGGGCAAAGATCGTTTTTTGCATGGGTGTGTTGACGTATTGCTCTACAGCGCAGTGGCGCAGTCCACTGCCCATAAGCAGCTGGGCTAAGCCACTTTTACGGTCTGCCAGAATTTCTCCTCCGCTGCGACGAAAAGCCCACTTGAAGGGGCACTTCTGTGGCATTTGTTGTGCGATATATTGGGGGTCACTGCTATTTTTATACGATGCAAGCTCAAATTTTGCTATACATTCTCATTGTAAATATACCATGTCCAGAAACTGTTCAATATACACGTAGGATGTAGCGACACCATCGTCATCGTTATCATGAGATCATCATCAGCGGTGCTTGCCCGGCAGCGTCAGCAGTGCCACGCGCCACAAGATCGAACACAACCGAGCGCTTGGGCATGTCTACGCCGCTCTCCAAGTCCCAGCCGGGCCTTACGCACCTAAATAAATGTAGGAGAGCCACAGCGCATCACTTAGTTCGCGGCTCCCCTTCCTAAAAGGATAATTCGATGAAAAACAAGTTTAATACAGTTGGGTTCGACTGGAGATGTGCTACACCGCTATAGACAAACTATGCGAGCCATTGTTAGAGTTGTACAATATTTACTCTTGTCATTATTTGAAAGAAACTGCGACCAACGTCCGCACAGCAGTTATTAGGGCTCCAAGCTCTCGTCCACGTATTGTGCTGGCACAAAGCGAGTGCAACAACAACAGTCCCCTTAGCACCTGTGGAGCCGTGTCAAGGGTCACGTCTGCGGGTTACTACGAGATCTACTGCCTGTATACGTAACTTCATCCAAAAAAAAATTTTCAAACTGAGGCTGTATGCAACTCTTGTGAAGAATCACCAACATCGACAATTAACACGCTCGTAAACCATCTAAAGCAGCATAAAGCCTTGTATGTGGAATTTGAAGCACCCACTAAATTGAAGTACAGTCAAACCCGACTATATCGAACCCGTTTACATTGAATTATCTTTTATATTGAACTATTTCTTGACAGAGTACATTTACAATTAGAATATATAGCAAAAACTATGCTTGTATCGCACAAAAATACCAGCAACAACCACTATATCGAATGAGAAATGCTGCAAGAGTGCCCGCTCCCCCCAAGATGGCTTTCCCTCGGAGCAGAGGAGAAGTTCCGCCTGGTCTAGCCTGGCCGCTCACGGGCAGCGGGCGCCTCTCTCCCATCCCTCACCTTGCTCTCGCTATGAAGCCATGCAGGGCCAGCAGTCGACACCGCCTCTTTCAAAAAATGAGCCTGGTCCGCCCGGCATGCTTTTTTTTTTTTCGTTCGTTGTGTTTGAGTCGTTCGCACTTTGTGGGCTTTTTCTGAAGTCTTACTGTGGTGGCTAGCGTTAGTGTCACTAAAGAAGCTAGTTCATTAAAGAAGAAAAACTAGTACGAAGCTGCCAACTTTCCCTTCGCCGTGAATTAAGCTGGCAATCGTTAATCAGAGTCGAACTCAATCGGTGAGAAGTCAGATGTCCCCGTCAGGCACGAGATTCCCAACAGCACTTTGTCAAAGTAGGTTCTTGGAAGGTGTAACTAAAGAAACCACTGGAAATTGCTTCAAGGCTGCTGGCTTGTGTGTGCCAGTAATGACTGAAAATCATGAGTGCAACGAAACCACCGCAGGTGTTGCCAAAGTGTGGAGCAGGCTGTCGGAATTTCTGGACGTCATTGCCGGATCAACGGTCGGCGTGTTTGCGAGTGTAGATAATGGTGTCTGGACCACGGGAGAGTTTGGATGACCACGTTGCCGAGCGCAAGTGATAGCAGCGCAACAAGGAAAGCAACGACGATCCTATGCCCAGAACCTCCAAAGTGATGGGTTCGCTCGTACTAGACTGATGCTTCTTCGCAAATAAATGTAAATGGTTGCAGGCTCAGCTGCTCTGACCCTTTCTACAGTGTGAAGTGTCTTGGGCAGCGAGGTTATTCAAGCAGAAAAAGATGCAAGACTATTTTGTGCGAAAGTAGGACAGTTTAATTAATTAATAAAGTGTTTTATAAATGTTATATGCTTTTATGACATCCAATTCGTTAGCTTGCTTACATCAAATTATACCCCATATCGAACTGATAGGTGTGTTTTTGAGAGTGATATAACCGGTTTTGATATGAGAATCAGTTAAGCGTCATGGATGTTTTTAAGAAAATGGTGGTGACCAGGGTGAAACGGCATGCCCTGGACCAGAAGATAGAGAATGACTGCGCTCAATTCGCAACCGTACACGATTGTAGAAGATTTGCTTCAAAAGGCCATTCAGGACAACAGCTGCCTTCCAGTATGATGCTGTCAGGAACATTGGTGCCCAAGTTATACGACGACAGAAGGAATAAAGTTCAGCTGGAGTTGCCAAAGGCTTTTCAGCACGGATTAGAATCACTTTCATTTACAACCGACATTTGAACATCCCGAGTTAACGAGAGGAACACTAGCCCTATGTGCCACTACGTTGATCAGACCTTCAAGTTGAATAGGTACAGCTTGAACACTTGCCCTTCCCCAGGCAAAGACACATCAGCAAGGATTGCTTTGGTTCTCGAGCAGCTGGTGTCAGATTAGGAAATGCCAGTCAATGTGTCCTTCTCATGTTGTCGCAGGTAATGTGGCAATGTAAGGGCACCCACTCGTGAACTGTCATGGCACGGGAGGACTTGTTTTGCACACACTTTGCCGTTGGCCCTCAGTGACGCTAAGGGTATGACCCCAGGTTTCGCTGAACAAGCTAGAGGGATTGTCAAGCATTATATGCGTAGCTAAAAGCACAAAAAGGAAAGCTTACAGGGACACTGAAGGCAACTAGCACGTTTCATTCAGATGAAAGTTCAACTGTCCCGCAGCCCTTTAAGGGGGCAGACTGGTCTTAGAGCTATATTTTTTATTTACCAACCAATTTTAATGAAACTGCACTGCGTTATAGAGTTTTTTGTGCTGATTTCAAATCTCCTATTAGATTTTTTGTAAGCTGATTATATTTTGAGTTAATGATTAATTGCCATTATTTTGGGACACAGTTACAAAATAACCACTCCATTCAGAATGGCAATTACCACGTGGCTAGGCAGACAAATGACTAAAGAATACAACATAGGAAGAACTTTTTTGATTCAGCTATTTTTGGTCGTTTTACAACACAGGGAACTTCGCTTCTCCCGCAATCTGCCAGAAATGGCTCGCAGGTGGTGCCAATTGAACACAATAATAATTTTCCAAAGCCTCCATTTAAAAAATTTGTTTCCTATATTGTATTCTCCACACATTTTGGTATCAGAAGCAAAAAGAATTAAAGTTGTACCTGCTCTGGGTGCCAAGATATCTGAGGATGAAATGCTAGCTTTGCATTGCAAGAAAAGTGCCGTTTCACCATTGAATTCTGTGCTAACTGAGCTGTAGAGTGCACTTTAAAATGCTATTATAATATAATAACAACAAAATATGATGCCTTTTGATGAGGAAATTTACAGACTGTTAGAAAAATGGCCGTGGAGGCCAAAAATTCCATTTTTGAGAAAACACTTTTTTTGACCGTTTTTCGGCCCCAAAGACCCAACTGCCCCCTTAAGCACTTATTTGGGGACAAAAGGATTTAATTTCAGAGAAATTACCGATTAAAAAACTTGTTTATTTCTCTCATTGCCACTGCACGATTTCACGACGTTTTGCGTGACAAAAACAGCGATCGGAAGTGAGTGAGACAGCGGTCTAGTCTAACAGGTTTCCACGTGGTTACCGCATATTGCCGCGTATCAGTCAACCTTTTTTTTTAAAAAAGATGACCTTCCAAAATTAGGGGGTCCACTTATACGCGGAGTCAACCTATACATGGGCTGTCATCTGCAAAAATTCAAATTTGCCGCCGGTCAAAAGCTGTTTCTGGAACCAACTAGAGCCACTACGAAGCCTTGTCTAGCCAGCATGGAGGCTAGCCAGCACTAGCCAGTCACGAGTCACTCGCCATTTTGGAAAGCACTCTGTGTTGCGGGTGGCACGGTTGAGGCATTGGTGACCGTTCCTGACCTGCCGTAACAATGCCTCCGCAAGCTCGGCACCAGTACAGTACGGCATTCAAGCGCAAGGTGATTTCATTTGCCGAGGAGAAGAGCAACATCGCTGCAGAACGAGAGTTTGGAGACTCCGAAAAGTGTGCTCGGGGATGGCGGCAGCAGAAAGACCGGATCTTCGCGTGCGCTGGTACGCGTCGGTCGTTTCGCGGGCCGAAGCAGGGACGTTACCCCGTAATTGAAGAGAAAGTGCTCAAGTGGGTACAGCTGCAGCGGAAAGAAAGCCTTAGCATGTCCTACGAGGACATCGAAATGAAGTCGCGGGACGTCGCAAATGAGTTAAACATCCACCGCGACAAGTTTAAAATATCCAAGAAATGGATAACGAACTTTATGAAGCGGAACAGGCTGAGTCTCCGGCGTCACACAATGGTAGCGCAAAAGCTCCCGGAGAGGTACGACGAGAAGCGGCTCGAGTTTCAGTGGTACGTCGAGAACCTGACTGAGGAGGCGGTGGGGGTTCCTGCTCGGCCAGATCGGCAACGCCGACCAAATGCCGGTCTGGTTCAATTATGCTGAGCAGTAGAACCGTCGCCGAAAAGGGAGAGCATCAGGTCCACCTTTTAACAGGGAATGAGCACAACCGCTTCACCGTCATGTTGTGCTGTACGGCAGACGGCCACAAGTTGCCACCCTTCGTTCTTTTCAAGCGGAAAACCCTGCCAAAGGAGACGTTCTCGCCCAAAGTCATTGTGCAAGTGAACGAGAAGGGTTTCTTCAATGAAGAAACTGCGCTGGAATGGTTTCGGATAGTGTGGTGCAGGCGTCTCGGAGCTCTGCTGAAGTCCCAGAGGATGCTTATGCTGGACTCTCTTCCGCGGCCACATGACGGACCGGGTCAAGAAGGCTGTGGCCAACACTGAGTGCGACCTTGTAATCCCGGGGGGGATGATGTCGATGCTTCAGCCGATCGACGTATCCCTCAACAAGCCCTTCAAGGACCGTGTCGGGGCTCTGTACAACGAATGGATGAAGCAGGCGGACAAACCCACAACCCCCACTGGCCGTGTGAAGCGCCCGTCCCTGAGCATGGTAGCCCAGTGGGTTAACGACGCCTGGTACGGCCTACCTGACGAGATGGTGCGTGATGCCTTTGTGAAGTGTTCGATTTCGGCCCCGCTTGAGCCAGCCACTCCCGACAACGAGAGCGATGGCGACAGTGATGAGTAAGCTTAGGGTTCAAGCTACTGCTCTGGAACTGGTCACTTTTTGGTTGTCACCAATCGCTTTTTGATATTTTTGTTTTGTTTCGTTGGCTCGGTGACAACAGTGACGGCCAGGGCTACGCCCGCGGCATCCACAGCGGGAATAAAAGTCAGTATTTTTGGTCCTTCACAAATTGGTTGTCTTTTTAAATGCAAATGCATTTATTAGTCAGGGGTTGTCTTGCGTCCATCGAGCGGCGTGCGCCTGCATTCCTCCAGCGCGAGCGCACGCCTCGTAGTTCTGCCTTCGTCGTCGTCGTCGTCGTAAATGCGGATGCATTTCTTAGTCGGGGGTTGTCGTGCTCCTTCGGCGTGCGCCCGCAGGTGTTATCTCTCCGCGCTCAATGCCGAACGCATGCGCTTGAAGCGAGCTGTACTAGTTTGCTCGAAGCGGCAAGGACGGCGAGTACTGCGGTGTTAGTCTCGTGTCTAACGTGTATGGGAACTTGATATCACACGCCGTCGCCACATCTCCCGTTCGAGACACGTCTCCGTACAAGGACTTGTACACCCTTGCCTACACTGGAGATGGAGTCTTTGTGGTGACCGTGTACCTCGTGCCCAACCTCGCTCGAGACGCCGTTGCCGCGCAGCTGGACGCGGCTATGGAAAGTGTGCGCGTGCGCTCCAAACCCTCTGACCCCACAGTCTTGGTTGGCGACTTCAACGTTGACGTGCGCAAGAAGAGTGGCGAGTGGCTGGTCGAGTACATGCAGACCAGGCACTCTATGCATTGCCTCTCTGCTGGCTTCGACACGTGCCCCACTACCATTCACGGGAGTTGCATTGATCTGGTCTTTACGCGAAACTGTGACGCGCGTATGCTTCTCAAAGACCCTTTGACCGTGCACTTTAGCGATCACAAGGCAGTGATTGTGGCCGTCAGGTACAACGATAACACAAACAGGTGCTGATGAATAAATGATTACGTTCACACTCTCGTCATTAATTACGCCATTACTCGCAACACACTCATCGGCGCACCCAATGCGTTCGCATTTCTGCACGATTCCCTTCGGGGAGGTGCGGGGGAATTTTTTTTTTTTGCGTTGGCGGAAATGAAAACTAGGGTGGTCGACTTATTTTCGGAGTCGACTAATACGCGGCAATATACGGTAGGCTTTGCCAATCGTGGGGACAGTCATCTTGGTCGGTGACATGGTCATGTAGGTGCAAGCTTCCTCGCTGGTCATGCGCGGCGTGTCGCACCCACGATTCCCTGTCACGTGTGAATGAGCTCGACGCCAGAGGATGGACCCTCACTGGTCTCCCACTGGCAACCCTCTTTCCACTGAACCTTGTTCGGGCATCTAGTCCACGGGGAGTCGAAGGGTGTCTGTCAGTTGCCTTCTCTCACAGCCACGACGATTGAGAACCCAGTTGGCTCCACGGGGACTCTGCGCTGAGATTCAGTCTTTACCCGGTCGCCGGGAAGGCCCTCTCCCAACATCCGTAAAAACAGATACCGGAGTCGGGGTTCCTGTGGTTTGAGCGAGTGCAAGAAGCACTACTCCCCGTCAGTCGTGATGTCTAGTATGTAGCTGTATTCGCCAAGCAATAAAGCCTCAACTTTGATTGCTGGAGCCTGTCTGCCGTGCGTGAGTACTCGAATCCGTGCGTCAGTCTTTGGATTCCACTGAGGCTAGTGTATGACTGGTAGTGCTTTCTGTAGAGGAGATATCCTGGGTTTTCGTTATCCCATACGTTAGCCTACACAGGAAAGCACTACGCCGTACCTGCAATAACTATCGCAACCGCCAGAGGCTGCTTGTGACTGTCGGCGTGGCAAAATCCCAATTTTCCCACAGCCCTCGGGCTGTTCGGCATAGAGAGTGGTTTGTCAAGATTTGTGTAGACTGGCGTCTACTCCAGTCGCGAAAAACCCCCAATAGTAGACCTTCACCTTAGCCTGACCTCCGCGGTTTGAAGGGAAGTCTCGTGTGGTCTTCATGAGGCTGCAGTGATGGTTCACAAAAGTACTGCCCTTTTTCAGATACATTTTAAAACCTTTCAAAGTTTTCGGCCAGTAAATATAGTGGCAAGGAGGGAGAAAAAGGGTGGGCACAATTTTGCCAGGCCAAGACTTGGCAGCCTTTTTGTTTGTTTTTCTCTGTGTGGGCTGGGGCAAGGCATGGGGTCCTGTGGTGTTCGATGTAGCTACTGGGCTTTAGGATTGCCTTTTCATTGTGCATAGATGGGTTGTCTTGGCCCAGGAGTGCTAGCACGCATGCCACTTTGCTGGAATTAGGACATCCGCTGATTTAATTGCAGCAAACAGAAAGGGGCCCCTACCGAAGAGTCCGGGTCAGGATGTCCATATCGGGGCAGAGGGCGGGTGCACTGGAGACACTCTGCAGTACCGAGCTCAACATCCCTCTGAAGGAAAAGGAAGACATGAGGCACTGCTGGCTCTTTACTACCGAATGTGTGCAAGTCCACACCTGCAAAGAAGCTACACAAACACTTTTGCATGCTCTAGCAACACACCTACACTAATTTCCACTGCTTCGCTTTCTTTATAGGCTATGGCTAGCGTTCCGTCCAGACGGGACAGAGCGCTGCGGGTTATCCTTCCGTCCAGACGAAATACAACTGAGAGCTTAGCGTTCCGTCCAGACGGAGCCGGCGCCTAATTTGTACAGTTCCATCCAGACAAAAGCGAATTCGGCTCATTAGATGCCATGTTCAGTCTTCAGATTTGGTGTACAGGGTGCGCCTCAGATAATGGCACCCTTTACCGAGTTCGATTCCCCCCGGGCATACTTTATATTTTATTTTTTTTTGCGTGGTTGTGCCAGCGTTTAGTAACAGCTAACCTCGCGCCCATTTTACAATTGACGCGGTGAGAGCATTCGGTCTTGATTTTGCACTCAACCGGCTGCTCTGCTACCGGAGCCAAGGCCGACATATTCATCGCAAGAGTTTCGATCATCTGTAGTATAATGGTGATTACTAATTAACGGTTATTCTGGCTAGTCAATGAGCGGAAGCGGTTCGTTCAGCTGGACTGCTCTCGCTGCTTGTTGTGGAGCGGGTGTGGTCGAGGTAGCGGCTTGGAGTTCCGTTTGACGGAGTTAGAGTTAGTCCAATTGCCTTTCTTGAGTTTTGTTGATTTTTACCCAACCGGTCAAACCACTTCTGCTCATTGGAAAGTTTTAGCATGGTGTTACTGTGTTTACATTACCGTTTACCGTGTTTGCGGGATTCGACTGCACATGCACGAGAGTTACCGTGAACGGTAACATACCGGCACAGACTTTACCGTCGCCAGCGAGTTTCCTGAGCAGACGAAGTGTACCGTCGCGTATTGATTACAACAAACGCAGTGCGCTCAGCGCTTTATGCTTGGTACAGCCGATAAAAGTAATCTTATGTGATGCTGCTTATTACGTGTTTCTTTTTAAATAATGCTCAGGAAAGCGACAAACGACCATTTTTCTCAGATGCGCGAGCAAAATGGCCGTCCCTACCCGTGCTAAGCCTTGCCCGCCTCAAATAGTTCCGATAAGTTTCTGAGCTGGCAAAGTGCTTTTAGGCCTCCAAAATAGTGCTGAGCAAGGTATTGTAGATTATTGAGTAATTACTACGACATATTTTACTCATTTCTTGCCTAAATATTTAGCGCGGGGTCAAATTCTATTTTACCTTGATTCTAACTTTACTCAGTAGATGGCGCCACCAACACGTTTTCTTTTTGAAGCTCTACAGGTGATGGCTACAGTATTCTCAAAACAACTACAGTTAACGTGAATGCTCTAACCGAAAAGTGAAATATTCAAGTTACTTTAAACGAATGCAAATAGATATGAGCAACCAAATTATGCATCATTTGCTTTGAGACTAATTCATCAGATGTCGCTATCTGCACCACGGCAGCTGAACACGCAAACCGCACGCAAACAGAGCACTAAAACGTGTTTTACCGTTTTCAGCGGTAAACGGGAACTCTGGATTCCGGTAACACGGTAATCACTCTCAATGATTACAGATGATCGGCCGTCAAACGAACCACCAAGCTGTACCACGCCCGCTTCACAACAAGCAGCGAGAGCAGTCTTTCTTGATATTTACCCAGCCGAACGAACCGCTTCCACTCATTGACTAGCCAGAATAATCGTTAATTAGTAATCACCATGACGAACTACACATGATCGGAACTCTGGCGATGGACACGTCGGCCTTGGCTATAGTGAGCGGTAGCGGAGCGGCCGGTTGAGTGCAAAATCAAGACCAACTGCTCTCACCGTGTCAACTGTAAAGTGGGCGCGAAGTTAGCTGTTACAAAATGCTGCCACAACCACGCATAAAAAAAAAATAAAGTATGCCTGGGGGGAATCGAACCCGGTACAAGGGTGCCATTATCCGAGGCACACCCTCTACCCCAAATACGAGAACTCACCATGGCGTCTAATCAGCCGCTTTTACTAGAAATTGAACCTAAAATTTTTTTCAAGTACTGCAATGTCTTAGCCACTGAACTACAACTGTGCAAATTACCTATATATTACCCATTTGACTGGCCAATTTAATTTGCCTTTCAAAAAGGTATGAGTAAAATTCTAAAGCGGCTCCCGCAAGAACCAACAAGGATGTGTACAGCTCTGCATTGTACTGCAATACCTATAAAGTCATTTCGGAATGAAGGTTTAACCTAGAGCACTGCACGGGCCTGATTTTAAGGCCCGAGCCCGGCCCGAGCCCGCTTTGTGAAGCCCGAGCCCAACCCGGGCCCGAAACACCGAGCCCGGATATTCATAAGTGAGCCTAGCCTGGGCCCGGCCCGGGCCCGTCGTCGCAAGCCCACGCCCGGCCCGGGCCGGGTCATTTTTTTTTAGCCTAGGGAGGGCCCGCATGTGTGTGATCAGGCCTGGTCTTAGACGCTGAAGAAAATTTGGTGCGCACGTTCTTCTGTGCTTTTCCAGCTTTCTTCACATATTTGGTCGACTGTCTTCGTAGCCGGAAATCAGACGGAGCATCTAGTCTGTACAAGCACGACATGAATTGAAACACAAAAAACAAGGGTTTAAAAGTGCACATAGTTAAGCTTACACCGTCTGCAGTTCCCGCCACATCGGCGTAATAATAGCTCATATTCTTACACGAGAGACACCATCACCTTTGACGACCAAACTCTTGGCAACTTCACGTGGCTGTCTTGGTCACAAGTTGGTATTAATGAATTTTCTTGCTCCCCATTTGAATCCACGAGTATGTGCGTGCGTTGAAATATTTTTCCTGCAGTGGTTGTTAAGCGGTGGCGCTTCTCTAGCACGCGACTTTGTTTTCCAGCCACGGCAGCTGCATTTAGATTGGTTCGACATCTAAAACACACGTACATAGGCATAGGTGCACAGCTCCAGGGTGGCTTAATTCCTTCCCCGCTAGGGCATTCCTTGTAACCGTATCTTTGATTAGTTAAACACCAAAATATAAAATCTTGATGCAGTACCTGAAACGTCACTAAAATTACAGTATAGTGACTATCAGCCCTAGCAAAACACTTTTTTAAAACAATGTGTACAACTAACAACAAGAAGCGCGTAAAAGTAAACTCAGAATATTCATTTTTATGCTCTTTTCTACACTTCACGTCGAAACTATCAACGGCTGGGCCTACGAATTCAAGCCCGAGCCCGGCCCGGGCCCGTGGCGTCGAGCCCGAGCCCGGGCCCGGCCCGGGCCCGCCGATAATCGACTTCGGGCGGCCCGGCCCGGCCCGCAGACCGGGTCCGGCCCGGGCTTTCGGGCCGGCCTGGGCCCGTGCAGTGCTCTAGTTCAACCCCTTGTCCCATAGCTTTTTGATTTCAGATACCAACCTTTTCTGGGCGGCAGACTTCTCTAGGCCTCCACATACCATACTAAGTTGGAATACAGGTCGAGATTTTTTATAAAAAAATTTGCTAAAAAGTCACCTCTCGACCTATATACCGGTCATTGGCATAACGTACATTTGTCATCTGGCAACCAGGCATCCCGTAGAGCCCATCCAAGCCACAAAAGCACCATTGCCACTGACATCAATTCGGCTTGCCGCCATTTTTTTTTCTGTTGCTTCTCTCTCTGTCAGTGAGTGTTTGTGATAATTTCTTCTCGCTCAAGATATGTTCAGGTACTTGGTGCCAGTTAACCACAGCATTCAAAAGAAACATCATATAGTATGCCCAAGCCAATGGTAACACGTCCAACTACCACCATTTCCATATAACCAAAAAGAGTTCACACTATTGGCGTAAGCTTAAAGCGGTTGTGAAGAGAAAATGCATTAGTCTTTGCTTAATTTTGTCTGCTTGAACGACCTTTTAAGAACAGAAATCCCAAATATTTTCATAATTTATTGGTTCTAGAATTTAGGAGGCGCCTTTGAAATTCTCTTGAGGCGCATCGCAAGCGACCGTGCGCACGTCGTCGGTCAGCAGCGGAACTAGCAGTGACGTCACGACAAGTGCATTCAAGAGTTCAAAGCGTTCTGCAAAGCTGCAAACCCGATATTTTAAAAATAATGCATCCTTTATTCGCTGCCAAAAACAGTTTTGTAGGGATGGGCGAATATAGATTTTGAGGTTCGAAGCGAATTCGAATCGAATAGTGATTTGGTCGAATAATTTCGAATCGAATAGTTCGAATAGTACACATTGCAAATCACAAAGACAAATGAGCAACTTGTGACCTGACTAATGTACACAATTTTTTCTAATAATTAGAACTCACGTAGGCACAGCATTGTGTAAAACTATTACCAGTTGAACATTTATTGCAAAATCTTACACACAGCTGTCCTTTGCTGTATTCACAAGTTTTCATGAAGAAATGCCTGTTGCACCACATGCTCTAGGTGCAGCAGTTTCCTCCGGCTGCTCATTCACAAGTTTAAGCGCCGCCTAGAAACTCGCAGAGTTAAGCGCCGCCTAGAAGCTCCGCTAAAAAAAGAAGTATTGTAGCCACTAGTATCCTTGGCCGTAGCCAAGCAAAGCGCAAGTGGCTGGCCGCCATTTTGAATAGGCTCGCTTAGTGCGGCGTACTGCCGCGCTGTGCGAGCCTATTCAAAATGGCGGCATGCCTATTCAAAATGGCGGCCTGTACAAGTCTGCTGGCTTGGTGCCGCGATGTTCGAAGCGGTGTCGTTTCAGTGCCGCCTTTTTTTTTTTAACCTAAAGTGTGCTGGTGGCCGAGAGCTTCTTCGAACCTCTAGGCAAGGCAGCAACTCGGCAGTGCCGGCACTGATAATAGAAATGTCCGCGTCGGTGGGTCTTGAGCCAAGCCTGGGGTAACTCTAGGAAAGCTTGGCCGAAAAGCTTGGCTTTTAGCTGCCTATTCGGGAGCATCGAATAATTCGAAAATATCGAATACCTGCATTTGGATCGAAGCGAATAACGAATAGAGAGCTATTCGATCGAATATTCGACAATACCGAATATTCGCCCATCCCTACAGTTTTGTATCCACGTGAGCGGTGTCGTGACTATTGTCTGGCAACCATTGCAGCAGGACTCAGACCTACTGGCTGCTTGTACAGTTTGTAGCCAGTTTCCCTGCTGAATTTCACATTGTTTTGCCGAATTCTTCTCGAAATCTTACCTTTTTTGTATGAAATGACACAAAACCGATAAAAAAAAAAAAAAAAAAAGAAAACAAAAAGAAAGGAAAAAAAAGGTGCCCGGTGTGCGATTCGAACTTGCGGCCTCCGGGTCAGCCCAATGTTACGGCCAGCCTAGTCGGACACTTTATCCACTACACTATCGACGTGCGAAGCGCGCGCAGCAAAAAACTGCTGCATAAAAGCGTCTTTAAATTTGTAACCCAGAACTCTGTCGTGTTTTCATAAATTTTAATCAACCCAGAGCTTTAACCGCCAACTTACTGTTGAACACTTCTGCAGTAAGCCAAAGGGGAGCTATACAGTCAACGAAACAGCGTTAACAGCATTGTTTATTGCAAGAAACAGGAAAGCAATCGAACTGCGTGACGGTGGGAGTCGGCCCTGTATCGCTGCTTCTTGCTAGTTATTTTTGCGCTTGATGAGTAAATGATGGATGGGTTTTAAGTTCCGACTACTCGAAGTTCCTTCGATAAACGGTCATTTATCTCGTCAGGTGTGAAGTTTCACGTTCGTGCAACTCACATTTACAGGCTACGTGAGACAGACGTCGGCAAACTTGTGCGAGAATATCGCCTAGCAAAACGACAGTTTAGACTAGTGTGAAACAGCGTAAACAGTTTACGAATGCCCAGTTTAGATTAAAAGTGGTTACTTCTGCCTGCGCCACTCGCCCGCATTGTTGTCTGAAAGTTCGAACATGCTGATCAGTCGTATCATATATAAGACATCTCACCTCCCATCCAGTTTGCAGGGCGAGTTTCATCATGGCGCCGATGTTGTAGCTTTATCTGACCCTTTGCAAGCCCGCTCTATGCCGACATTGTGCAGACGAGGGAGAACTATGATTGGCTTCTTACTGACTTACTGAAACGTCACTTCACGAGTTGAGGAGGAAAGCCTCGGTGAAACCATAACTGCATTTGTTTTTCTATTTGCCGATATCGGGTAAAGAAATGGGTATGCATTGTTTGTTTATCAAGGTTCCATGGTTATAAGCGAACACACAACACCATTTTTTTGAAAATCTCTTCATGACCCCTTTAAGGGGCAGCTCTCGGTATGCAACGCTTGGAAGACCTCATTTCGTGGTTGCCGCACTGTGCAACTAGAACTGAAGGACAAGGTGGTGACTTTTCTCAGCAAGCATTGTGCGGCCTCTCCACGAAGTGAAAGGGTGGCGACAACCCCAACACACTTAGCCCCCTGCACAGACCGGCTCTCGAATGCGACACTCGACACATGGGTGTCCCATGCGTGGCCCTCGCTTTGTGATGGCATGGCCTTGTGAGTGTTTCAAAAGTGCTCCATAAGCAATGGACCCTTTTCCAGTAGTGTAGCCCTCTAGTGGTGGCAGCCCGAACACCACTTGGGGGATTAAAGAAGAACACGCCCCCTCTTTTTCGCCTGCTCTGCACAGTTGACGAAGCTGTCCCAGGCGCTACGCATGGTTTCGGTGGCGCGGGAACTTTCCGATGGCAGCCATACCTGTCAGCCGTTTTCAGAGCTCAACGGAGCAGCACTTAGCTGGCTCGGCGCTCACAACTGGCTAATCCAATCACGCGCTGTTTTGTTTACATTCCCCCCCCCCAATAATGGAAGATCAGCCGCTGGGCACAAGAGTAGTGCATACACAGCGCGCTACTGGAAAAAGGTCCGTTCCCCTATGAACAGTTCTGCTGGTTGGCAGAGTATACATTTATCGTTTCATCTATGCTGAGTGTCACCCTTTTGTCTCTCAGTTACAGTGCACTAGAAGGTACATATGTGTATCGTTTGGCAGACAAACCAATTGAGAGCACCGGTCCCTTTTGCAATGAAAATGTACAGAGTGCAGGCGTTCCTCAAAGAACTCCTGTTGCAGCCAGTGCCACCTAAAAGTTTCAAAATCAAACTCAACAGTTATTTGAAGGGCTTTATAAAACTATGCCACACAATGAAGAAATAAGACTAAGGTAATCAATAAGGATTAGTTTAACAAACAAAACTTCTGAAGCCAACAGGTAAGCTGCGGCCGCCAGGGGCGCATGCCTACAACAGTTTTTCAGCAGAACAGAGCTAGACCCCTCCAATCGGCCCCGAAAGACACACCTGTTTCTTCTAGTACACTGTATATCAGTGCAGGATGTCTGTTAGCTCATACCTACCTTTTTGGTTGCTTTCTCCACTCCTCAGAGTTTCCTCAATCATGCATATGAATGCAATTAGCTTACACAATCATTGCCAAGTTACAGTACAAATGTTACCTTTTCTTCTGTTAATAAATTTTTAGAGCTCCACCTATTCAATTTATTTCGAATTCAATGGATATAGATTTCACAATGGGAACATTTTCTGACTTAGTTCAGCAAATTTTTTTCCTACATTCTGCTTTGCCTACGGTTACTGCAGACTTCGATTACCATTCAGTTGTGACTTAACCTGTTCATGTCATCCTTATCCCCGCTTAAAAGCTCGAATTTGTTCTGAAAGATTATTTTACCCTGTGTCCTGGCTCTACCCACTCAAAAAAAAAAAAAACCATTGGCCGAAATATTCGTTCTGATCGAATTTTCAGAAAACAATTCCTTACAAGAGCCAAAGGTCCGGTAGCAATAGCATTTTGCAACCTATCCAGCACCACAAAGTTGTATTAGAATGCTTGTGCTTCATTTGTGCCAACCACAAGAAAATCAGCAGGATGACGCCAACTGAATGGCCACTGATAACAGCGAAGCCCAGCTGAAGAAAAGAGGACTGCTAAACTGCTGAACCGGTAGGGTGAAGCCAGCTTGCTGGAAGAACAGCTACAACTAAGGCAACTTCAGAAAACAACCACGAACAATGCCTACAATAGTTCCACGCTAAAATCCCATCCAGGAAACGAAGGGGAAATTTGGAAGGCGGACAAAGGTAGCCTCTGCCGCACTGTTGTCTGGCGAAGACTTGACCGCACTTTTGCCTGTTTTCAATGTGTGTGCTGAGGCAATGCATACGACACTGGTATACATTTTGCAACTGCGTTGCTTTTCACTGTGCAAAGAGACGTTACTTTGGCTCCGCACGCATGCCACCTTGTCGGAGTGAGTAAGTATCGGCTCATCCAATGGCATCAAAGAGAAAGGGGCCCCCACCTCCAGGTTGCCCTGGCCTGCGTTCTGGTAGCTCTCAGCTGGGCGGTTGTCCTGGACAGGAGGCGCCCTCTGGGCAGCGGGGAGGGAAAGCGGCACTTGCCGCGCAACAGGATACTCGGTCCCTGTCTGCAGGAAAAGCAAAACATTGGGCACTGCCGGCTCTTTACTACTGGACATGTGCAAGAGATCTGAATACGCACTTGCAGAGAAGCTGCACGCACAGCTTACCATAGCTTTTGCATGCCAATGTGGGCATACAGGTTGTAGCTACAGTGCTGAAAGTTCGACTAGCAAGCGTAGTACGGTAGGCAGCAGCAACCCCCAAAACCCCCAAGAGTACACGACGTCCCAGAAGGGCGCCACAACTGGTTCGACTCGCCAACAAAGTGACGACAGGCTCCACAGAGCCCGGACGAACCAGAGGATTTATTGGACAAGTGGTACAGTGCATATTGACCATGACGACTGGGCCAGATCACTTGGGTAAGTGTTGCTCCGGCCATCTCAATCGGCCAGAGAGATAGCGCAAGTTGAAGAGGGGGCGTGGCCGCGTCTTTTGAGGCACTGCAATGCTCGCCATGTATGCAACAAGTATTTGGCAGCAGTTTGGTGCAAGCTATAAAACAACCTTTTTGCAGCTTAAGTCCAGCAGCCAGCTTTAAAATTACAGGGTCAAGACAATAAGCAATAATTATTATTGCTAACGTAATAGGGGATTTGCGGCCTGCAGCAGCCATGGCTAATACCCCTGCTACACTGGGGTCTAAATGTCATTTGAACCAAATGTCATTTGGCTCAAATGCCAAGTTGTGCTGCTACACTAGGTTTTTAAATGCCATTTGGCTCAAATGACATTTGAGCCAAATGAGCACCGAGAGAGACATTTAAGATTTCAAATGCCATTTCCAGCACTCTCGGACGCAGCGTCTTCGATCGGCAATAAAAAATATAATACTTCCGTACGTAAAACAAACAAAATATTGTTGTTTGTCAAACTTTGTTCACTGTTTATTTACTTAAAATACGAAATCAACATAATTAATTTTCATACTCTCAAAACCAGTGGGTCAGTTGCAAAAAACACAAACAAAAACAACGCAAGACAGCCATATTTAGAGTCAAAACTGGTGTCTCTTCTAATTTGATATCATTTTACTGCCTCGGACTGCTCCTAAGTTTGATTGTTGTATTAGTGTACGAAAACGGAACGGGGCAACAACAGCGCCACTACAGCACAGCGAACAGTTGTGAAAGCTTTCAAATGCCATCGAAATTGTAGTGTAGCACGGCGGATTCTGAATGCCATTTGAAGCAACCAATTTGAGTCAAATGACATTTGGTTCAAATGACATTTGGACCCCAGTGTAGCAGGGGTATAAGTCGTCGTTTTGATTGTTCTAGGTTCCTGCCTCGTGCTCCTTTTTGCTGCTTGGTCGCACACCGTCACCGAAGATTGGCACTGTGCTTCATCCTTTCTGCGCTGTCACCGTCCAAGAATGACGTCATCCTCCCGCTGACGTCACAACGAATGTAGCGCCACCGGACACTACATAAAGACGCTGCCCACAGCTTTTCCTTGGGATTTGCGGCCTGCAGCAGCCATGGCTAAGTCGTCGTTTTGATTGTTCTAGGTAGGCATTTAGCCTTGCCCTTTTTTTTTAAACTGTATTTTTTGCATACTGTTGGCCGCTGATCCCCACTATCCCTAGTTGTGTTTTGTATCCTGAGCACTGATATGGGTGTAGACGTGTCTACATATCGGGCACGGATCGGGTCATTTGTGTCTTGTCGTGAGCACACAGGTTACCCTAGAGCTCGCTTCAATGGCGCTTTGTTAGCCCAAGACCATGCGTTTTGTTGGTAAGCACATGCCTTTCTCTGCTCCTACTCTGCGCTGGCGACGTGGAAGCAAACCCTGGTCCTAAGATCGATGACGTTCTAGCTTTGATGAAAGATTTTCATGGAGAAACTACAGCTACACTGACAGAAATAAAACAAGACATCGCAAGCATTAATACTAAGATTCATGAAATTGAGACATGTCTGCGAAAATTGTCGCAAATTGAGTCAAAGTGCGAAGATGTAGGCGATTCAGTTCGTGAAGTAAAATCAAGCATATCAAAAGTTATTGAAGATCTTGTTGATGTAGTCGACGACATGAATAACAGGATGAGGAGGAACAACCTCATCATTAAAGGCCTCCCCGAGACCGACAAAGAGGACTACGAGGAAACAGAAAAAATTGTTAAAGAATTTTTTTCCGCGCACCTTGAGGTAGAAGTTGGTGACATCGAACGCGCCCATCGCGTCGGTAAGCGGCGCCCGGATTTTGATCGACCGATTATAATCAAATATTATATTCCAATAGTCCAAAACGGAGGTCTTGCGCAATGGATTGCGTTTGGATTATAGTCCAAAACGGAGGTCTTGCGCAATGCCCCGAAACTAAAGGACTTATTAGCCCAAGGTTTGGATTGACGAAGATTTTTCGCCGAAGGTGCAGATGGCCCGTAAACGGTTGAGGGATTTTGCAAAGCTTAAGCGCAAAGGAAACGAGCGTTATTCGCTTCGCTTCAACTGTTTGTACATTTGGGACCGCGTTTTTCGATACAATTTTGTCACCGATAGCGTTGTCGAAGTAACTACCAGACAGGAATTCCCTCCCCACCCGATGAAACCCCTAGACAGTTCCTCTAATGTAGCCTCATCACACGAACCTCCCGCCGATTGACAATCTGCCTCTTCTAATCAGAACTCCACCGCAGTAACGTTGCTCCTAATAAATTTCAGAAGCATTCTAAATAAGCTAGACAACCTAAATTCTCTTTTGTACACATGTTCCACCGACATTTTGATCGGTACGGAAACGTGGCTGTCAGCCGACATTTCGAACTCTGAACTTAACTTTCCTGCACAGTTTACAATTTTCCGCAAAAATAGATCGGTATCTAAAGGAGGAGGAGTAATCATAGCTGTTAAACAAGAACTCCAACCGTCAGTTATCGCCTACGACTCGTCCATCGAAGTAATTTGGGTTACTGCGCAGTCAGCTCACATCACTGTCATTATCGGTGCCTGCTACCGACCCCCCGATAGCGGTCCAGAGTTTGTCGACTTGTTGAATGATTCACTTGAGTATGTACACAACCATTATCCAAATT
Source organism: Haemaphysalis longicornis (assembly GCF_048455015.1). NCBI lineage: Eukaryota > Metazoa > Arthropoda > Arachnida > Ixodida > Ixodidae > Haemaphysalis > Haemaphysalis longicornis. Next base: position 3,462,003 of record NW_027526314.1, read on the forward strand.
CTGTTCTTGTTCTGGGCGGCGACTTCAACTACCCTGGCATAGATTGGTCGTCTTCTTCTGTCAGCAGTAACAGCTCGCACCGTCACGAATGCTTGCGTTTTCTACATTTGACACACGTCCATCTCATGACCCAGTTAGTAACAGAACCCACACGTGGCGATAACATTTTAGATTTGCTGTTCACAAACAATTCTCAGAAAGCTTTTACCCACGTGCTTGAAGAAATTAGCGACCATAGAGTTGTCCACTGTTCACTATCTCTACCACGTGCCGACAAATCAAAGGTAACCAAGCAGTTATTGAATTACGCATGTGCTGACATCAATAAGATGAACCGTATGCTAGATAACTTTATACCCATATTTGAGTCAAGTTTTGAACAACGCACTGCCAACGAAAATTGGCTTCAATTCCGTGACACACTAAAAAAAATAGAAGAATGCTGCGTCCCAAAACTAACAATCAGCACTAAAACAAACGACCCGTGGTTCACACACGATGTAAAAAGATGCTTAAATAGGAAGAAACGAGCTTTTAAAAAGGCTACAAGAACTAATGATCCGGAAGATTGGCTTAACTATAAAAATCTTTCAAAACAAGCTGACGCCTCAATAAAAGAGGCAAAGGATAAATATTTTAACTGCACTTTACCTAACCTTTTAAAAACTGACCCCCAGAAATTCTGGCGAGTGGTGAACCCTGCAGCCGACCTTTCTGAGTCAACTCTACTGAGTGATCAAGGCAAAGCAGCTGTCACTAGAGGAAAGCGCTGAATGCTTCAACGAGCATTTTGCGTCGGTGTTCACGGAAGAACTTCCTCTCGATTCACTGGCACTGTCACAACCTAGCATTCACGACCTTTTTTCATCAATTACAATAACTGAAAATGGTGTTGCACGAGCTATACAACGACTTCCTCGTAAGACTAGCCCGGGGCCCGACGGCATTAGTGCCAAACTCCTAAAATTAACCTGCCACACATCAGCGTACTTATTGTCGCTTATTTTTCAGCAATCGCTTGACACGGGATGTGTACCGGAAGACTGGAAATATGCCTTTGTTAAACCCATATTCAAATCCGGCCAAAAGTCATGTCCCAACAACTACCGTCCAATCTCTCTAACCTGTATTTCTTGCAAGCTATTAGAACATATTATTTACTCCAAAATTATTTCTCATTTGAACAGAAACAACATTCTCATCCAAAATCAACATGGTTTTCGGGAAAAACGCTCTTTCAACACCCAACTATTCGAATTGTTGACAGACTTGCACAAATCCATGCATAACTCTGCTCCAACAGATGCTATTTTTATCGACCTTTCAAAGGCTTTTGATCGCGTCCAACATAACCGATTACTAACCAAAGTCCGCCACCTCCAGCTTGATCAGAAAACAACCCAATGGATTCAAGAGTTCCTCTGTAACCGGTCGCAGTCAGTAAAACTTAACAACATAATTTCCAGAAAGTGCATGGTAAAGTCTGGAGTCCCCCAGGGCTCCGTGCTCGGACCGTTATTATTTTTAGTTTAAATTAAAGACACTGGATCTAATATTGTTTCTTCCCTACGCTTATTCGCAGATGACTGCGTTACATATAAGGAGATTACCGAACCGAATGACATTAGAATCCTACAATCAGATTTGTTCAAACTAACAGAGTGGTGCAACTTGTGGCAGATGCACATCAACGCTGAAAAGACCAAACACATTAGATTTACTTCCATAGCCAACCCCTCAGCATCCGACAAATACATAGTCAACAACACCGTAATTGAGACCGTTTCATCGACAAAATACCTCCGAATTTTCTTTAGTTCTGATTTAACCTGGAACAGTCACGTCGAATACATCACCAGCAAATCATTAAAAAAACTCGGGCTTTTGAAACGCCGCCTGAGGTGCGCAAACTCGGAAACTAAACTTCACGCATACCAATCTCTGATAAGGCCTTCACTAGAGTATGCGTCAACCATCTGGCATCCACATACGGCAATATTATCTGATATGCTAGAATCGGTGCAAAATAAAGCAGCTCGGTTTATCACCTCCTGTCATTCTCGCCACGAAAGTGTAACATTTCTTAAGCATTCTCTGAACCTTCCATTGCTTTCCACGCGCAGAAAGTTGTTCCGCCTTTGTTTTTTCCATAGTTTATATCATAGTGACTCATCATTTTCCCGATCATTCATTCACCCGGCTCCCTACGTTTCTGATCGCGTAGATCATGCACAATCCTATACCCTCACACACTAAGAAATATCAATTTTCACCTCTACTGTTATCCATAAACGAGTGGAACGCACTGCCCTCAAACATCGTCGCTATTACTGAACCCTCCCTTTTCCAATCTTCAGTACTTACTTATTTAGAAGTTGAAAATAATTTGTAGCCACCACTGACAATTGATGTGTAATGCATGCGTAGAGAATGTTTATTGCTATTTTTTGAAATATGTTTCCTGTTATGGCGGACTGCTTACTGTGTTTATTACTTACTGTGTTATTAGCAACGGTGCTTGTGCTATTCGTCAGTTTGATTACTAGTATTACTCCCTGACATGTTTTACTGATGCTTTAGTAACCTCCTGTATGTATCCCCCCTTATGTAATGCCCTCTGGGCTCTTAATAAGGTATTTAAATAAATAAATAAATAAATAAATAAATATGAGGCCTGTGAGTACAAATTTAGGCAGCGATCACACAAGGTACAGTTCCTTAAATATTCTACGCAGTGTCTAGAGTTACGTCCGACGGAACCCAAAATTGAAAACTAGAGTTACGTCCGACGGAACTTTAAGCCAGTTTCTAGAGTTACGTCCGACGGAACCCAGAATTGAAAACTAGGGTTACGTCCGACGTAACTTTAAGCCAGTTTCTAGAGTTACGTGACGTAACCCAAAATTGAAAACTAAAGTTACGTCCGACGGAACTTTAGGCCCGTTTCTAGAGTTACGTCCGACGGAACTTTAAGCTGGTTTCTAGAGTTACGTCCGACGGAACTTAAGGCCAATGTTTTGAGTTACGTCCGGCGAACGTAAAGCATTAAAAAAAATTACAGCTAACGGCACCAAATACCATGACACTCCATAGGTGCAATCTGTCACTTGTACGATACACGACGTACGATGTACGATGCAGCGCTGTGGGTTCGAATCCCAGCTGGGTTGATGGATTTTTCAATTAAATAATTCAAAAATTGTCTGTACTAGACCTTGTAGACTTCTTTCCATATCCAACACATGCAAGGAAAGGAGAAGGCAGGAATTAACAAAAATAGAATGTCTTGCCCTGGGCGCAGTGCCAGTTTGTAGGGTCTGCAGTTTGTGCCGAGAACGAATTTGCTTGTGTCAACAGTCTTTTAACACATGTAATTAATTAGGCTGGGCGTCGGTTAATATTTTACCCCGATTAATCGGCATCGATTAATGCGATTATGCATAGATGTTGTATTGGTTTGGCAGAAAAAAGACCAAAAATAGTTATTGATCAACATGCTCACATGCTTGTTCAGACACATTCCAGATGAGGTAAGTACGTCATCATCACGACTCATGATGCGGGCGACACGCTTGTCAGCTCGTTCGTCACTCACACTTTTCTAGAATCAGGAACATCAGCACCCGCCGTGAGTGCCGATGGCACCGATTAATCGTGCTTTTCTTAATACAGAAATAGTTCATACAATGGGTTTTTTGTACCGTGTATATTTGTAGTTCTTATTTGAAATTTTACCCGCCGCGGTGGCTCAGTAACTAAGGCGTTGCGCTGCTGAGCACGAGGTCGCGGGTTCGATTCCCAGCCGCAGCGGCCGCTTTTCTGATGGAGGCGAAAAGCAAAAACGCCCGTGTGTACGAGATTTAGGCGCACGTTAAAGATCCCCAGGTGGTCAAAATTATTCCGGAGCCCTCCACTACGGCGCGCCTCATCGCCTGCGTTGCGTCGGCGCGTTAAACCCTACAATAAATCAGTTATTTGAAATTTTGGCCTGTGGCATGAAAATACACGAGTTGAGAGGTATACAGTCTAAGAGTTGTCAATGAAATATTAAAGAGTTTTAGCAGTCCGTCTGTTCCGCCGTGTACGTACTTACCGCGTTGACCGGGACCCGTCTGGGCACTTGTGCATTTGTCGCGGTAGGGGGAATAGTTCCGGGGGCCGGCCTTCGCCATGTCCGCGCATTCGTCACGGCGGGGTGCGCCTCCTAACCTTTCCGCGCGCGCAGGCGCAGTCGGGTCCCGGTCAACACGGTAACTACGTACACGACGGAACAGACGGACTGCTACAGTCCGTCTGTTCCGTCGTGTATGGGTTACCGGGTTGACCGGGACCCGTCTGGGCACTTGTGTATTCGTCGCGGTAGGAGGATTAGTTCCGCGGGCCTGCCTTCGCCACGTACGCGCCTCCTCGCCCTTCCGAGCGCGGCGCAAACGGGTCCCGATCAACCCGATAACAATGTAAAAAAATGTGAGTGACGAACGAGCTGATAAGCGTCGCGTCCGCATCATGCGCCGTGATGATGACGTATTTACCTCATCCGGAATGTGTCTGAACAAGTGTATGAGCATATTGATCTGATATGTACTACTACATAATTATTTTTGGTCATTTTTTTTCTAAAAAAAAAAACCACACAACCGAATAATCCATGCATAATCGAATTAATCGATGCCAATTAATCGGGTTGAGATATTAACTGACACCCAACCCTATTAATTACTCTTGAACCATGTAAATTGGTTCAAGAGTCTTCAAGAGCTGTAAATTTTTTGTGCTTTACGTTATGCCGGACGTAACTCAAAACATTGGCCTAAAGTTCCGTCGGACGTAACTTTAGTTTTCAATTTGGGGTTCCGTCAGACGTAACTCTAAAACCAGCTTAAAGTTCCGTCGGACGTAACTCTAGTTTTCAATTTTGGGTTCCGTCGGACGTAACTCTATAAACGGGCCTAAAGTTCCGTCGGACGTAACCCTAGTTTTCAATTTTGGGTTACGTCGGACGTAACTCTAGAAACTGGCTTAAAGTTACGTCGGACGTAACCCTAGTTTTCGGTTTTGGGTTCCGTCGGACGTAACCCTAGACACTGCGAATATTCTAGTGACCGTACCCGAAGGAAGTGCAGTCCGGTTTGGCGCTCTCTGCTGCGGGTTCACGTCGCTTTTCTTTCTTTTTAAAATTTGTTTATGTGGCGATATACACAGAAGCCTCTAAGAAGCTTCTTACGTCCTCACCTAACATTTTTTACATGGGTGGAGACTTGCATAAACATCTGTTGCGTATACATACAATTTTATGTATTGTTCAGCCACAAGATTTTTGTTGGCTGGAATGCATCTCACAATAGCTTTCTTTTCCGCGGCTTTTTAAGGAAGGCTTAGAAAATCATAAGCATGCAACTCCGACAAAAAGCAACTGTGGTACATTCAGACACCACAACTTTGTAAACTTATCAGCGTAGATATCGCAAGTGAAAAACAGCTAATCATGGTCTGATGATTTTTGCTTATACAGTATACCTGCACGTGCAGAAAGCTCAGTCAGACCAGTGGGTTTTATTTTGTGAGAGTACTGTAAAAATTTCTGTATATTTTCAAATGTCTGTATATTTTGTTTCAAAGTTCCGTTCACCCCATTTATACTAGTTTAACACAATTTATGCACTTCTGTGCAAAGGCAGGAAGTTCCACAATTGCCCGTTTTCACGATTTCTTCATTCTATTTCCATCAGCCTTCAGGGTTTTCTCTAGACTGTTTTTTGGAGGTGTATATGATGGATATTTTTTATTAAGTTGTCTTACAATTTTTATTTTTTGATTTGTGCTTCTGGGCACACTGGTCTTAAACCAAAAATGTTTATTTTAACAGTCATGATGGTAAAAATTGGAGGACATGTGCAGTTTTTCATTCTGATTGTAGATATAAAGTTTGTTTTTGCGTAAAAAACTTAATTTATACGGATTTTAATATTTATTTTTTGACAGCTTTTGTGAAAGAACTGCTAGAGGGATGCAGCTGAACAAGGAACCAGTGAACTGTGGACAAATGAAGGAGTGCAATAAGACTAACAGTATCATTCTATCTGGTCTGTAGCAGAAGTTAAGACTGAAGTTTGAACCTGGAAGGCAAAACCGGTTTCTCTAGTTCCCACTTTCCAAGCCCAAACTTCAAATGTTGTAACTTCTGCTAAAGACCAGATGGAATGATACTGTTAGTCTTATTGCACTCCTTGATTTGTCTACAGTTAATTGGTACCTTGTTCAGCTGCATCTCTCCAGCAGTTTTTTTACAAAGGCTGTCAAAAAATCAAATATAAAAGTTTGAATAAATGTGATTGTAGTCGTTTTACGCAAAAACAAATTTGATGTCTACAATCCGAATGAAAAACTACACATGTCCTCCAATTTTTATCATCATGACTGTAAAAATAAACATTTTTGGTTTAAAACTAGTGTGGCCCCTTAAGAATCCATTGGGCCAATTTGCTCCTGTTATGCTATTACGCGTTATGCCACTGTCGCTTCAGTTTATAAGAGGCACCTCGTCTGCTGTAAACTGGAACGGATTGCCTGGCGATATAGGTTCCCTTCCGCTGGAAAACTTTGTACCTGCCCTTCGTGATCTGTGCTTATTGTGCTTTCTGTTGTATTGCTCTGTTTTATTGCTATTTCAATTGTCCTGTTAAATACTCACTCCTGCCATAGCCGCAAGTATGTACAAATAAATAAATAGGACTTGGATTCATCATATGAAGCTCATAAGACTGCAAATAAAATTTTAAAAGTATTGTATTTTTCGGTCTATAGGACGCACCGTTGTATAAGACGCACCCCCCCCCCCCCCCCCCCCTTTTCGCAACTTCCAGAGTAAAAAGTAGTATATAAGAATATAAGACGCACCTATGTTCACTGCCTTGCTGCAGCGAAACTTTATACATACTGTTGCATGAACATCGCAAAATTTCGTACTTGCCAATTAATGCCTCGGAGCACTGGCGTCTGCAACACTTATCAAGCACATTTGCAGGGAAAGAATTTCACAACCACGCATTACGAAACATCCCGCATAATTGCAGGAGACATGATTTATTAACTACTCAAAGCCTTCAGACGCACTCTGAAAGAGTTCCGCAAGTTCTGAAAATAGCACCGCTGAGGCATCCTCTTCGGAGTCGCTGCTGTCACTGCTCTCGTCGAGCTCAGACGCTGACGAAGCTAGCAGGCGTGCCTTGCGGAACCCTGCGGAACCCTGCAGTTATCATGGTCTCCGAAACCGCACTCCAGGCATCGCAGACCTACTTTGCAGCTTCGCCAAATGAAGCGCACCTCATGCGTCCTGTTGCTGTGTAGCTGTGCTCCTCTTCAGTCATCCATGCCTCCCACAGGCGCCACAAAACATCTTTAAAACTGCGGTTCATTGCAATGTCCAGAGGCTGTAGAATTTTGGTCATTCCACCTGGTATGATTGCAGTGGTGCAGTTCTTTGCCTTTACGCGTTTAAGCCTCAGAAATGTGCGCCCGCATGCTATCCATGACAAGAACGCCCTTTTTAACATTAAAAGCCGCCTGGCCGCCTAGAAAAGCACTTTTCGAGCAACCTGCCCATCATCTCCTCGTCCATTCACCCTTCCACGTTTGTTTCTATCACAACGCCGGGCGGGAAGTCATCTTTTGGCATGGTCTTCCTTTTGAAAATTATCACTGGCGGAAGCTTCTTCCCATCAGCGCAGCAAGCAAGCACCACGGTGAAATGCGCTTTTTCGTGGCGCGTAGTTTTGATTGTGATGGACTTAATAATATGGCTGTCAGTGATGCCATGATCTTCGATTTCTTTTTTTACGAAAGACAACGTTCCACTTTCTCTTTGAAATCGTCCGGAAGCTTGTGGCACATGTTTGTGCAAACTCTAATTGCTAACGCTTTGCGGCGCATAAACCTGGAGTGCCACGATGGCCCGCCAACTAAACCAACAGCGCCCATTTCCTTGGCGAGCGTGTGCGCTTTCAGACCCAGATGCACAGTTGACAATGCCCTACCTTGGGCACGTTGCTCCAAGACCCACTTATGGAGGTCCTCTTAAAGTGCTGGCCATCGCGCCTTCTTCCCACGGTCAGCCTTCTTGCCGCTCTTAATGGCCGGTACACTGCTGCCACGTACGGGCCATCTTTTCCATGATGTCGAAATGACGGCCTGCTGCCCAATTTCCATGCTCCGTAGCGTATTCCACGGCAGCCAGCTTAAACTTTGCTGTACAGTCGAACCCCGCTACAACGAACGCCGCTTCAACGAAATTTCCGCTTCAACGAAATATTTCCAATTCCCCGTCAGCTAGCCATAGAAGTCAATGCAACAAAGTCCTCGCCACAACGAACCATTTTTCAGGCTTGCTTTCGCTTCAACGAAATTTTCGATGATTTGGGCTGGGTTTGAACAATTATTTTACAATAAAATAAGCATAGCGCCAGCTATCTGTAACATTTTATACATTCAGGACGCTTAGTTTCACCGAAAATGCGCGTTGCGACCACACCGCCACCCAAAACAAAACAAAAAATAACTCATAGGCGCACGCCATTGCTTGATGGTGATAACGATGTGGCTGACCGTCTTTACACGAGGCGCAGGCCCGCTTCGCCAAGGCGGAGCCCCAGAGCTACAGCCAATCTGTATCCAGTTGAAATTGCATGAATGTGCTCCACTGCTGGCGCGGTGCCGTCATGTATGCTGTGAGCAGCTGTCCTTGCCGTTTTCCTTCTACCATTCTTCATAGCCAAGAGCGAAAATCATGTTTGCGCGTTTGGTCTTGAAGCCTAGTCATCCTATCTTAGTCGCGAGCGCGCGGTCATGTTAAATGCAAGCGCGCGCGTCTTGCCTGCCAAGGTCAGTAGCTGCCGTGCCCTGTCAGAGGATAAGATAACGGCACTGCTCCTGCCACAAGCGAGAGGGGGGCTTCCCACGGCCTAGCAGCTATCTGCAAGTAATCAGCTCGGTGGGCACGCCTTGTTGTACAGCGATACGTTTTGCGCCTGCATATCTTCACCCCCCTCCGTAACGCGTTCTTTGGGTGGTGAAAAAACAGATAACCATTGGTATGTTTGTTATCCGAATAAACATGAGTTATTGCGTGTCACTCCTTTTTCTAAACATTGTATTATGCTGCCAATGTTGCGGAAACGCACGGGGCTATTTTTCTGGCCTTTCCGTGGTGTGTAGGGGCAGATTTCGCCTCAACGAATTTTCGCTTCAACGAAGTTTTTCGCACGTCCCGTCAATTTCGTTGTAGCGGGATTCGACTGTATAGCATTTTTGCTTTGAAGGCGGCATAGTGCAGGTGAACGGTGAACGTCAACGAAGCGAACGAACCACACAATACTGCAAATGGCGACGTTTGCTTGACTTGCTGGGGCAGCCTTGGCCCAAGTGAGCGCCGAACCGGTCGGGAGCAGCAAAACTGTCGCCATCTCTCGCCTTTTTAAGCTCACTGCTTGCGCCTTTCGAAATTTGTGCCGCTTGCGCGGCTTCCGGCCTCCGTGTCACAAGAATTAGCACAGCGACGCGTCAAACTTTTTTGGTCTTGATTTTCGATGTAGTTTTTTTGTTATGGAACTACAGTGTAGACCGCTTATAACGTATGTCGCGGGAGCCGCAAAAATCCGCACTATAAGCGGTACCGCACTATAACCAAAACGTGCACGAATTCAACCATATCACCACATACCTCTCAAGTCATCCTAAATTTTTTATCACCTAAACGCACAGCGCCTGAAAACGAAGGAAGGGTCTTCATTTCGTATTATTTTTAACATCAGCCGCTGCTGCCGGGTCTCACACATTACAAAAGCGCGGTCTTACAAACGGCGAGTGCGGCTTTAACTTCCGTTGTGTTTGTGTTTTGAAAGACCATGGCTGCGTATTTTGCGTCGCAGGACATGATAAGAAAGGCCAGCGGGATTTTTTTTTTTTTTACCCCACCTTGCGTTCACGATGCCGACGGCGGCTGCGTATCAGCGCAACGTACTGGTGGTGGTGGAAATCTTCGCGCGGCTCGCTTGATCGGGAAAAGCGGTGGCTTATCTGCACAACGTTCTAAAGCGTGAACCGCATGGAGCGATTTCTCGCGAAAACGTGCAGCGCACGCTGCAGGCGCGGCGACGCCGGCGCGGATACAACTTACGTAATGTGTGCGGCGCGATAAGAGGCGGCAACATGGCGTCGGCACTGGCCGTGAAGCGGTGCAGGCAGCTCCAGCGACCACTTCTAACCGCTCGCTGAAATGCCGCACGAGGCGCAAGCGAAGATGCTCATGCAAGAAAAGAGCTGATAATGTGACCGCAAAGTGGAATATAAACTGCCATCCACGCTGCTTGTGAAAGCGCCCATCAAAAAATACCGCGGCGGTAAGCCTAAACTAAAGTCCCTTCGTCTGATCGAGGGACTTAAGCCTAAACACCTCTGGCGCGGCTAGCCGGCTCGGAGCGCTTTGAATCTCCCGCCACTAGGTGCGTTTCCATTGGTGCAAGTCGTCAGGCTCCTCCCACTGCCACGCGAAGAAGCCACCGCGAGCGCGGAATCGTAGACGCGAGCATGAAAAAAACGCACGCGCAACGCCGATGTGCACAATTCGTGTGCGAAAACGGCCCATGCGGTTCACGATTAATAGAAACAACTTTCCACGCGCGTACGGGGAGCCGGTCGCTATCTTCCGAGGTGCATCAAGCAAGGTCAGCTGTGGTTATCACGGACGCGCGAACTAAAGGGTGCCTATTTTTTGCTTCTGTGTCGAAGTTAGAGGAGAGCAAGGGGTGCGCGCTGCGTCAGATGGCCGATTTCATCACTTATTTTTTTTCTCTTGCTACCCTAAAACGATGCCCCAGCTGCGCCGGTGGATGAGCAGACCCGCCGAAAAACCGCACTATAAACGCTATTGTGCTTCGGCCGACCGCATCTTAAGCGGTATGCTTATGCATTGAGTTCTATGGGAGGCAAACCGGTGGTCACAAAAACCCGCGTTATATCCGGTCCCGCACTATAAGCGGTTACGTTATAAATGGTCTACACTGTAGTTTTGACAGGGTTGGCTATGCATTTACACGTCATTTGCACTGAGCTGTTGAAGATTGATGAGCTAGCCAGCTCGTGGTGCGAAGACGAGGAATGCCCCATCGCTTGCGCCCATGCTGCTGCGCTGGCTCGTGGCATTCTGGACTAAGACAGCCACACTTCTGCGCTCGATAAATGATTTTCAATCAGCATTAACACTAGTTCTATCAGCGTCTGCCAAAATTTAAAAAAAAATAAACACATATGAGATGCCCCGTTGTATAAGACCCACTGCCTAAAATTTTGTAAAAAACTGCTATTATACACCAAAAAATACGGTACTGAATTTTAAAATATATTAAAACATTCACACATTTGGTGTTTTTGGCCATTGCGAGTCCAATAATTGAAAAAGCTGAAGATATAATTCTCCCAAAGACATCATCCAGATGAAGTAGAAAATCAAACGTTCATACCCCTACCAAGAACTATTGGCAAAAAGCACAAGCCAAAAAACACCTTGCAGACGACCTAGAATCGGTAACTGAACTTTTATACATAAGAACCAGCAATTAAAGCAGCCTTAATGGCAGGCAAATGCCCTTAATTGCAGATTAGGAACTTACACACAAACCTCATATTTCCTATGACACACAAGGATTGTGCTTAGAGGCTAAGATTTTCCTTCTAAATATTCAGGAAAATAACTTTGCGTTGGCCAAAAGCAAGGTAGCAATGACATTGCACAACCTATCCAGAACCACAAATTTCTGCCGGGAATTTGTGCATCGTACGTGGGACCTACAAGGAGATCAGCAGGATGAAGTCAGCCGAATGGCTTCCAAAACCAGTGAAGCTCAGCTGAAGGAAAGCGGACTGCTAAACTGCTGAATCAGCCGGGCAAAGTAACTTTTACGTGAACCCAGGAGTGCTGAAAGAACAGCGACAACTACGACAACTTCAGAACCGAAACGCTAACAAAACCTATACAATACACTAAAATCGCATCTAGGAAATGATGGGACAAGAAAAAAGGTTGTCTCTGTTCAGACTTCCGGCTGGATAAGACTTGACAGCACATCTGCCCGTTTTTGACGCATGTGCTGGGCCAACGCGTAGGGCCGTGTGGTGCATAATGCAGCTACTGGCCTTTACAACTGCATTACTTTTCCCTTCGTGAAGATAGGTTGCTTTGGCTCGGCACGTATGACACAATGAGGATATCGACTGATTCTAAGGCAGCAAAGACAAAGGGGCCCTCACCTTCAGATAGCCTAGGCCTGTGATTTGGTGGTTAGGCTCTGGGTGGTTGTCCTGGCTAGGAGGGGCACTCTGGGCACCCGGGATGGAGTTCGGGGCCTGCCCCGCAACAGGACGCTCAGTGCCTCTCTGCAGGAAAACGAGGACATCGGTCATGGCTGGCTCTTCACTACTGGTCATGTGCAAGAGCTTTGAATACACGCTTGCAGAGAAGCTGCACACGCAGCTTACCACAGCTCTTGCATGCTTCAGCAATGCAGCCATATTACCTTTCACTGCTCTGCTTTTCATTATACAGTCGAACCGCGCTACAACGAAACTGACTGGACCCGCGAAAAATTTCGCTTCAGCGAAAATTTCGTTGTGGCAGAATCTACCCCAACACACCACCAAAGGGCAAGAAAAATACCCCCGTACATTATCCATAAGATTACAGCATAATGCAGTGTTTAGAGAAAGGAGTGACGTGAAATTATGTGGTGTTTATTCGGATAACAAACGTACCAATGGTTATCTCTTTTACCCACAAGTAAAGAGCACGTGTTATGGTGGAGGGGGAGAGAGATGAATTTGCAAGACATACTGCTGTACAACAAAGCATACTTACCGAGCTGATTACTTGCAGATAGCTGCCAGGCCATCAGAGCACCCTCTCCCCTCTCGCTTGTGGCAGCAGCAGCGCTCGTTATCTTATCCTCTGACAGGGCACAGCGGCATGTGACCCTGCCAGGCAAGGCGCGCCTGTTGTTGCACTTATTGCAAGCCCGCTGGCTCACGATTGAGACAGGATCATGCAGGTTCAAGACTGCCCCAAAGAACTTTCAGATTTGACTACACACTTTAAAAACAGCATTTATTTTCGAAAAAGCTTAGTGACCTTTGTTTGCCTTTATCCTTCGGACATCAGTGTCGTGGTGCGATGGTCGCACTCAGTCACCAGGTGCATCGCTACGTCGTCATCGTGGGCTCCAAGGAATTTGCGGATCACATCAAACGCTCCCTTCACATCCACCCTATAAGACGGGGCCGATGCATCTTGAGCATCAGTCTGGTCGTCGGATGATGCTTCGTTATTGCGAACCTCTTAGTTCAGTGCTTTTTGCTGCAGCACGCTTCCAGTGATAGGCATTTTCTTTGCATGCATGTCAAGGCACCACTTGAACAATGCCTCCTCAAGATCCTCATGTGCCCCTTGCGTCAACTTCTTGCGCTTGGTGGACGTCCCCGAAGAAAAAGCACTGCTTATTGTATCCTTTGATTTCAAAGTTGTGGACAGCGTGCTGTAAGATATGCCAAATTCTGCTGCGATGTCTCCTTTTTTTCTGCTGGTTGAAGCTTCGCTGTGATCCGCGCCTTCTCTTCCAAAGAAAGGAACTTTCGCTTTGCCTTCGTCGTCATGAAATCGTGTCGGCTCGAACACGTGCACATGATGAACACACAAGCAATGCACAAGCACGTTATGCCACCATAACAACATAATCTATAATAGACATGGATTGGCAACCGTAGATTGGTTGTGGCTCTTGTTTGGCTAAGTTGACCTCCTTGCTGCAAGGCGGCCTATCGCATCATCACCACCACCCCAAAATGGCGCCCTCCTATATGTTTGTTTTGGCGGTGTGGCGGGCCGCACGTTTTCGCTAAAATGAAACGGCGTGGATGCTCTAAAAGTTACAGATAGTTGGCGTTACACTTATTATGTCGTAAAACAAATGTTCAAGCCCAGCTCAACTGAGCGAAATTTTCGTTGAAGCGAGAACAAGTCTGAAAAACTGTTCATTGCGGCAGAAATATTGATGCATTGATTTCTATGGCTAGCTGATGGGGAATTAGAAATATTTCGTTGAAGCGGAAATATCGTTGAAGCGGCGTTCCTTGTAGCGGGGTTCAACTGTACCTTTGCTGAAAACATTCTCAATGGAGCCTGCATGCCCCAGTTCAACCCATAGCAACAACCCTGCCATTTAAAATTGGGCCATTGTGCCACAGCTATACCTGGGGTGTGAAGTGCACTCGAAGTGATTTCGCTTCAACTGAAGAGGCCATGAGGTGATTTCGGCCCTGCTATTTCAATTTAGTGCTTCCCGTCACAGCTAGACCTTGGCTATGAAGTGCACTTTAGTGCAGGGCTGTGGTTAATTTAGGACCATTTGAGGACTTTGGCCATGCGATATGTAATTGGGGCTTTGCTTCAGTTTGACCCGGACTGAGAAATACCCTGTAAGGCGTGGCTATGCTTTAGCACCACTGGAGGACTTTGGCATTTAATTGGGCCGAAATCGTGACACATAATGTGACACATAGCCATTTATTTGCTTTACGTCCACCACAATAACAGCCACGATGGAATTAATCTAGCATAAGATGCAATGTGCTAGAATCGTGCCAAACAAGCTTTCACTACGCAGCTCTCGCACGACGAAAAGAGTCTAAGCACTACGAGCCTTCTACATTGCAGCGCCACCTAACATTTTCGAAAAGAAACAATATAAAGCCTGTTGGAGACTTTGTAAGAATAGACAGTTCTATTAAGAAGCGACACTAGACCTTCAGAAATAACTTCGCAAGGAAACAAAACTGGCCAGTGGATAGCTGGCGGTGTTCAAGGACTATTGGAAGCACTCTCCTTGTCTGAACTGATATCCGACGACCTGGTGTTATCTTTCAACTTTCAGCTGAACCTGAAGTAAGGCGTGAGTGCACTTAAATCAGGAGTACTGTGCTTTTTTCGAGGAACAGTAGCGGTCGACAGAGGTGCCATGGCAAATCCGCTTCAGTTGGGTAACTGCATAGTAGTGCCAAACACGAATTTTTCATCGCACAAATGAAATCGAAACGGCTGAAAACTGGTTGAAAATGTGTTGTCCACTTGTCAGACATGGGGGGACCTTTAGAAATAAGTTCCGGTAGGATAAAGCTATCCTTTGTTCAAACCAAAGATCACTAGTGAATAGATGGTGTCATTTTCAGGTAATTATTACCTCTCAATGCTGTCAGATTTCAAATCTGAGAGCATAATTTGGCATTTGACTAGCTAGGAGCCTTGTGGCCAAAGAAAGTTAATGGTAATGCACTGTAACCACGAGCAACATGCTTTTTGTCAAGTACAGCAGCCACGCCCCTTTTTGCAAAAACACACGCACCTCACTTCACAAAAAACTCCCGTCAAAAAATGAGAAACAACAACAACAAGGCGAAATCAGCAATATAAAGCATCGACCACCAGTGATCAATTTGAATAGGCGTGGTAACAAAAGAGTTATAACAGAACTGACATCTGCTGAAAGAACATCTTGCTCATCACCTAGAATCAGTAATTGTCCAGCTTTATAGATGAGAACCAGCAATAAAAGCACCTTAATGGCAGGCAATTTTAAAGGGAGCTTGCACAAAAACCTCATTTTTTCTTTAGACACACAAAGATTGTGCTTAGAGACTGAAATTTTCCTTAAGAATTTTCAGGAAACAGACCTTACAAGAGCCAATGGTCCGGTAGCAATAGCATTTTGCAATCTATCCAGCACCACAAATTTGTATTAGAATACTTGCACTTCATTTGTGCCAACCACAAGAAAATCAGCAGGATGACGCCAACTGAATGGCCACTATAACAGCGATGCTCAGTTGAAGAAAAGAAGACTGCTAAACTGCTGAATAAGTAGGGTGAAACCAGCTTTTGAGTTGCTGGAAGAACAGCCCCAACTAAGGCAACTTCAGAAAACAACCACGAACAATGCCTACAATAGCTCCAAGCTAAAATCCCATCCAGGAAATGAAGGGGAAAGCAAGGAGGATAAAGGTTGTCTCTGCCGCACTGTTGTCTGGCAAAGACGTGACAGGCGCCTTTTGCCTGTTTTCAATCTGTGTGCTGGGGCAATGCATATGGCACTGTGGTATATTCTGCAACTGCAATGCATGTTGCTTTGGCTCTGCACGCATGCCACTTTGTTGGTGTGAGTAAATATTGGCTCATCCAATGGCATCAAACAGAAAGGGACCCCCACCTCCAGTTTGCCCTGGCCTGCGTTCTGGCAGCTCTGGGGTAGGCAGTTGTCCTGGACAGGAGGGGCCTTCTGGGGGAGCTCGACCCGGCGTGCAACAGGATACTGCAGCCCTGTCTGCAGGAGAAGCAACACATTGGGCATGGCCGGCTCTTTACAACTGGACATGTGCAAGAGATCTGAATACATGCTTGCAGAGAAGCTACACGCACAGCTTACCATAACTTTTGTGTGCTTTAGCAATGTGCCCATATTACTTTTCACTGCTTCGCACTTCTTTACATATCCTCTCAAAACATTTGAGTATCAATGGAACCTGCATGCCCAAGTTCATTTCTCAGCAAATACCCTGCTATTAGAATTGGGGCTTTCTGCCTCAGCTAGACCTGGGCTATTAATTAAGCCATGAAGACATAATGCAAGTTTGATTTATTTGAAAGACTGCCTCATTAGAGCAACACTGACACCAAATTTAACACAGAGTTCAGGCAAATAAGCTGTACAATGAAGAAATAGAGAACAGGCATGTGACACCCTGATGATGCATTATGGGTAGCTTATTGCGATTTGCTGAGGCTGACAAAATCTAAATTAAACATTTCCACTTCAATTTGGTGCACAATATTTTTATACCCATAACAATGGTGGGGTAAACAATGAAATTTACCTACAATAATGAACACAAACATTGAAGCAGCAATGCGTACAGCATGCACTATGCCGTCTGAAGCTGCACAGCCATCGGGCCAGTTGCGCTTGTCTGCCCCAAAATTGGCCAACTGGCATAAGCGATATTGTCCAGCATATCTTTCACTAACAATTACTATCAACTATAGCAAAAGTAGACAGGTACAAATCGGGTCAGAAACAGAGCAAATGAGGACAGCAGTCGTCAAGCAGTATGGTGCCGCCATGTATGAAGACGAGTGGCAAACAAGGCAACACAACAGACTTGCCATTCACAGCAGCCAAAGTCAAAATACTAACTTTGATGTTAGGTGAGTCATTCCACGCCAAACGTCCAAGCTGTAGAGTCGACCATCACGGATTTCTTCAGTAAAAATTGTGGGCCACCCTTGCATGGCCCACAATGCTCCCTCAAATTATTTTTGTCCAAAAAAATTTTGTTTTTCTAGTTGCGCTTTTATCTCCAGAATTTAAAGCAAAGTTAGGTCTGTCAAAACATTAATTAGAAAACCTTTTCAATTGCCACCATTTTTTCGTGGACATCATGTTGAGGCCCTGGGCTGCTCTACACCGCTTTTATAAAATATTTTTGCTTTTTTTTGCTGTAATTACGCCATTCAGAAAATACACGATGTTGAGCATTTTTAAACATTTTTAGCGAATACAAGCCCATTCGCTCAGCCAATGAAGCAATTGTTTCTGTATTTCACCATTATGGACAATCGGTGAAAAAAAAATGTGGTCAATCCCTCTTTCATAGGAATTGATAAAACGCAAAAGTGAGATGTGCCTTCACAGGATCAGCTGAATGTTTATTCTGCATCGATTTGAACTTGCACATCGCTATTTATATTTTGTCGGTATGACACCGTCAGATAACATTAGGCACTGGATTGCACTGCGCAAACCCGAATGAAACCACACGCGCTCGCAATCCTTGCGAACGAAACCGAACGGGTTGGCAGCGAATCTTTTGGTGAACTCACGTTCCGCTGCAGCGAAAAAGCATGATTTGCGGGGCTGTCTTGTGGGTGTGCTTGGCGAGCGACAACCTGTTGACGCGTCGCTTTCACAAATGTGCGACCACTGCTTCCCTGCTCTGTGGAGTGAACGGCAGATGGTTGCGTTGCGACGAGCTCAGCTGGCGCCAACTGTTAGCACACATTAGCATCGAGATGCACTACTTCACTTCACCTATGTTAGAAGGCAGCACCATCAAAATAGAGGAGGTTATAGGAAAGATATATGGCACCTTCATAGGGCTGTCAACGCTTCAGCTCGTAGTGGAGTCGGTAAAGCGCCTGGCACCTCCCGTTGAGGCAACGGAGCACCCGGCTCGAATCCTGGCGCAGCTGCGTTTTTCTGGCGATGTCATTTCCGTGACGGATATGACGTCAGTCAGATCTTGGTGGATCCCGGCATGAAACACTTTCGTGTTAAAATATACTGACACAGAAAAAAGGAGAAATGTGCAAGAAAACATTTTTCAAACTTGGAAATATCTTCTTTCTGGCCCAGATTCACCTCAAAATTGAGCATTATTGTGCTTGTAAAAATATCAAATACAAGGCATTCGCTAGTACAAACACTTGCAGTTTAATTCATAAAGTTTAATCAGAACAGTTTGTTTTAGTAGAGAAAAGAAATTTTGAATTTCTACATCGACACTACCTCACCACGTTGTTCCACAGAGCGTCTTCTCTGCACGGCATGTGCCTACCTGCATGAAAGACGCGCGATCCAGCGGGTTTGCGTTGCAAGAATACATTTTCCTGCAATGGTATTTGGTAGCGTCAAAACGGGGAAAAGGGATAATTCGCCTGTTGGTGGGAAAAGTACAACGTGGAACTAGCTAGCAGTGGTGCGCCCATTCTATGAGCACGTGTAAACTCAACGGCTGGCGTTTAAAGCATCAGGGTATGCTATATGCGGTATCTTTTGTGTATTCCGAACATTACGAAATAGCAGCGGAGTAATCGAGTTACACAAATTTATTTGTATGCGTTAGCGGGAATCACATACACCGACACTTGAAATGCACATCTGACGTCCAGCCAGCCATTGAGTTACGGTGGATGGGCGCACCACCGCTAGCTCCCAGTTGTACTTTTACAACCAACACGGGAATTTCCTGTACTGATACTACGAAATACCGTTGCGGAAAAATGGATTCTTGCAGCGCAAACCCACTGGCTCACACGTCTTTCATGCAGGCAGGTGCATGCCGTGCAGAGAAGACGCTCTGTGTGTGGAACAACTTGAAGTTGTGTCGGTGTACAAATTGAAAAATTTTTTTCCCTGCTAAAACAAAAACTGCCCTGAATAAACTTTTTGAACTAACTGCAATTGTTTGTACTAGCAAATGTCTCGTATTTGATATTTTTACTACGAGCACAACAATGCTCATTTTGGGGTGAATATGGGCCAGACAGGAATTTCTCTCCAAATTTGTC
>NW_027526314.1:3481540-3539040 GCF_048455015.1 Haemaphysalis longicornis
GCACCAAAATCTCGCACACACGGGTATTTTTGCTTTTCGCCTCCACCAGAAAAGCACCCCCCCCCCCCCCCCCCCCCCCCCCATCCGGACATTTGATGGGCTAATTTAATTTGTCTTTCTTGAAGGTATGTGAGGTATTCCTATGTGGCTCCAGGATAAACCAGTGAATATCCTAGGCTTTGCGTGGCTCTACACAGTAATGCTATGTCTGTAAGGTGATTTACGAATAAAAAAATTCAACTCCTCACCTCATAACTTTTTTGGTCTTCCATGCAAACCTTTGCTGGGCAGCCAAATTTTTTTTAGGTCTGACACATACTTTGAGAAAGGTAAATTAAATTATCCAGTCGCATTTTAGTGGTTCAAAGACAAGGTTTGTATCTAAGACTTTCGAAACACTGCAGCGAAGTGCAAAGTGGTAAACATATTGTTATGTTCACTGCTGCATGCTGGAGCTACTTTACAATATAAGGCAGCAACTGATTTGCCGCTGCATTTGTTCTGTAGCTTTCGATTACTCATGCCAGGCGGCGAAAACCTTCGTGTATAACTTTCTAATATTGTTGGTCCCGCGCCACAC
Source organism: Haemaphysalis longicornis (assembly GCF_048455015.1). NCBI lineage: Eukaryota > Metazoa > Arthropoda > Arachnida > Ixodida > Ixodidae > Haemaphysalis > Haemaphysalis longicornis. The sequence continues at coordinate 3,482,121 of NW_027526314.1, forward strand.
TCATTTTTTCCTCCTCCAGTGTCACTTCTGAATGTACCACAATAAAATTGCACCAGAACTTGCTATTAGATAATATTTGAAGCATGAAGCAATTTTGAATATTTTTGAATTTGAAGCATGAATATTTGAAGCATGAAGCATGAAGCAAATACATGAAGCAATTTAATTACTGTAGTGCAGCCTGTACACTGATAATGAATGTTGTAATCAACAAATTGTGACCAGAATATCAATACCAATTTCAAGGGTTGCTTTGTAAGATAACTCGCATAAATGATTGAAGTAGATGAGTAAGTTAACAGCAGATTATGGAATTGATTCAGTTCTATTTACTGCTGGACCTAACGCCTGTCCAGCTGCAAATACAACTGAAACCACTTCCACAATCGAGCACTTCAATCACTTCGAACGCCCCAGCTGCTGCTACGAATCGAATGCGTCAGTTGTATTGGAGTTGTTCCAATCGGTTTGGTTTTGACTGGCTTCCATGGTTCTAAAATCAACTGGCCACAAATTTCAGTTGGCCCCACTGTTTTTCTCTCCAATTGGCCAAACTGAGCGAAAAACAGAAATTAATTTGTTTTATTTTTATTTTCTGAATGGGACACGCTTAGAAAAACTTTATAAACAAACATTTCAAGAGCTAAAAGTCTGGTAACGGCACTTTAAAACCTATCTTGCACCAAAGATATTTTACTTTGATAATCCCGGTTGTGATGCCCACGGCAGGATGAAGCGAACCATAAATGGATATATACTACAACAGGTGAAGTTTAGTTGAGAGAAGATGACCACTGAACGTATTGAATAGCCTAGGCCCCAACTAAAGGAGCTTAAAAAAAGAAAGGTCCACAACACCTACAATACCTGTCCATTCAAATCACAGCAAGGACAGGAAGTGGCAATTGAGGCAGGAAAAAAAGTGGTTTCTGTGCACACTTTTGTTGGGCCAGGCCTTTTTGTTGTCTGCGTGTGGAGGGAAATGCATAAGGCCCTACGGTGTAATGTGCAAGCACTGTGCCTTGAATCGCGTTACTATTCCCTGCGTGAAGAGGAGGAGTTGTTTTGGTCCAACACCTGTGCCCCTTTGCTGGCATGACAATACATTCTGGTCCTGAGGCAGTGAAAAGAAAGGGGCCCTCACCAACGAGCGCCCGGTGTCTCCATTTCGACGAGCTTGCTCCCTCCACCAGAGGTCCCGCGGCTCAGAGGGACTGGTAAGGAAAGGATCCTCTGCCTGCGATGCAACAACACACTCAGTTCCTCTACACAGGGAAAAAAAAGGACCTACTGGCTTTTTACTACTGGACATGCACAACAGCTTTCGATCCATACTTTCAATGTGGCTGCATGCACACACCGCTTATCAAAGCTTCGCAACACACTTTATTTTACTTCTCTCTGCCTATTACTTTGGCTAAAAACATTCAATTTAACCAGCTTGCACCAGCTCATTTGAAAGTGAACACGCTGCTATTAGTAACTGGAGCTTCACACCACAGCTTGACTTGGCTATGAAGCGCTAGAAGGTGGAACTAGTACTAAGGGTGTTTTTTTGCAAGAACATAATGAAAAGTTAGCCCTTCAGTGGTGGCCCAGTGGCCGAAGCATCCTGCTTCTAACCCCAAGGTCCCAAGTTTAGCTCCTCATGCACTCTACAACTGTATGCGGTATTAAGGTGATGCGCTTGTAAAAACCACTTAGATAATGTCCTAATAGTGACGACATCCTAACAGCCATATTCAGTGAAGCTGATGTATGCAGAGATGACTAATCCAAGGACAACTCTTTTTAAGAGAAGATACCTCATCTCAGGATTTTGTTTGATTATAAACGGTGCTTCGTTTAAAAATAGGTATTCAGAGGTGGCATTTCTTTCTCCCATTGACATGCCATTTTTTTCTTTGACATAGAACAGTACACCACGTGACTGCACACGAAGCATACTGGGCTCTATAAAAGGCTGTGGGAATCGTGGAGAACCACGACCCGCGATCTTGAGTTGGCGCGCGCTTCGGGAGAGACTTGTGCGCGGAAACCGGTCTGGTGCTCCGCTGGTTCGTCGGCGTCCCCTGAGAGATGGCACCACCGATCTTTAGTGTGGGCATAGGCGCGCGGGCGCGAACGTGCGCGCACGGGAGACGAGGAGAGTCTCGGCGGAGACCCAGTCGGGGTGAGATCGGCGGAACATCGCGGCGGTGATGGATACATGCACCTCAGGTGGGAGCTTTGTTGGTCGCGCACCGTGAGTGCCTGCCTCCCGTTCGCGATCACGACCCGGACGGCGTGATGCGTGAACGCCGTTGAGCCTTGTGCTCGCATGCTTTGGGATTCCCTAAATAAACGGCTGTGCTTCGGAACTACTGTCTACTGTGTTCTCATATCGGCGAACCTCGCTGGGCTGCCGTAGACATGGGAGCCCGCGTGGTTGACACGCCGGGAGCTAGCGTGGGGGCCTACCTCAGAGTGCTGGCAAGGTCCCCGAGGAACCCCCCCAAACATATTCCACAAGGCAAATAGCTGCTGTGCAATCATGGTGCCTAGGAGAAGGTGCAAAGAGCATCTGTAGGGCATACAGTTGGCCTGCATGCTAATCAGTAATCTTGACAGCAGTCAGGTGGCATAGCTGACGATTGTGTGAATATCCAATTTCAGCAGCTGACAATACAGGAAAAAGGGGTGCAATAAAAAAACTTTACTCCAACGTTTCAAACGCTTCGTGTCTGAAAAGAAGTAAAGTTACGTTTTTTATTGTGCCCCTTCTTACTTTTTACCCATCAGTAGAAATAAAGTCTAACTAAATATTCAGGGTGTCCCAGCTATCATGCAGCAAGATTTTAAAAAACAGCATTGGCTGGTACTCGGAAGAAAACCCAGTGCATAATGGTTTCAGTACTAGTGGAGCAGTGGCCAGCAATTTTTTGGTAAATGAGATTCCACCACTTCCTTCAACCCTGTTTAGAGATCCACTAGGATATAAGTACTTCGACCTTGGTTATCTGGATTTGTTGCTTATAGTTCAGACAGATTTTACTGGTCCCACATGGGTCGAAGTACCAAGAGTACTGTACAAGCAGAAAGAAGTTTTTAAACAACAGAGTCATGCTATCTGGGTTTCAGATTCTCATTGGAACACAGTTAAACCTCGATGTAACGAACTTCAATGTAAGAAAACCCTCGATGTAATGAACCACGGAATTTTTCGCAACTTCAAGTGTATGCACACCATGTATTTCACCCTCTGTGTAACGAAGTCCCATTTGCCGGAATTTCAATGTAACGAAGTTTCATGGACAACTAGGCACGAAATTTAAGTTGTAGAGGTATATTTTGGGAGATGCAAGCGCCGAAATGGGGTCTCAATAAAATGCGAATGGCAAAACACGGGCCACTTAATGCCGTGGATGCCGCGAGCCATGCAGTTTGTGAGCGAGCCCCTTGCCTACAAACTGCGTGGCATGCATACACGGCTGGCGCAGTGTTTCTGTTTCTGTCAGAGCTTAATCGTCTACACGGGCATCAGCGTGAACCGCATGGAGCATTTCCTCCCAGCAAAAACACAAAACGCGCCCCGCAAGCCACAGGCGCGCTGTCACAGCCGCGGAGACCACCCGCACGATGTGGCTCCAACGACCGCTTCTAACCGCTCGCTGAAACGCAACTCGAGGGGCAAACGATAAGGGTACGCGAGAAAAAAAAAAAAAGCGGGTAACGTGGGTGAAATTTTCACAGTAAAACGTCATACGCGCCGCTTACAAAAGCACCCATCAAATATCTTCCGTGGTGGTAAGCCTAATCGCCTCTGGCGGGGCTGCCACCGCTGCATGCCACCGCTTTGCCCTTCGTTCGAGTTCGCTCATGTTTGTTGGGTTTCATCGTTCCAGCAAGCATTTGTGAATCTGTGTGAGCCTTGCGCGCGCTTTTTTTTTCACACCCGCGTCCGCGATTGCGCGCTGGCGGCGGCTTCTGCCGAAGCCAGGAAGTGACTTGCGCTGCACGCGGCAGTGGGAGGTGCCTGACCAGTTTTGCCAATGGGGAGGCGCGCACCCTATGGCGGGAGCTTCGAAGCACTCGGAGATGCCGGCTGGCCAGACAATTAGGCTTACCGCCACGGAAAATATTTGATGGGCGCTTTCGTAAGTGGCGCGTATGACGTTTTACAGCGAGAATTTCGCCCACGTTATCCGCTTTTTTTTTTTCTTGCATTCCCTTATCGTTTGCCCCTCGAGTTGTGTCTCAGCGAGCGGTTAGAAGCGGTCGCTGGAGCTACCCACATCGTGCGGGCAGTCTCCGCGGCTGCGTCAGCGCGCCTGTGGCTTGCAGGGCACGTTTTTGTGGGGAGAAAACGCTCCATGCGGTTCACACTGATGCCCGCATAGACGATTAAGCTCCGATAGAAACAGAAACAGTGCGCCAGCCGTGAATGCGCACCACGTTTTCTTTTGCAGGAAACGCTTCACGGGATGAACACTCCATTATAACCGTAAATTTCAATGTAGCAAAATTTCAATGTAACGAAGTAAATTACGAATTTTATCGACTTCGTTACACGAGGTTTAACTCTTTCGTTACCGCGGGAAATTGACCAATTTTGAAGGGTCTAACAAAACATTTTTTTGTGCTATACATATTGGTTAGGCACACATTGCAGTGACATAAAATGCAGATTATTCCACGCGCTTTCCAACGACACCAGTTTTAATAATGTTTTCCTAAATAATGATTCCGAAAAAAATTACCGAATTCGAAATTTTTGTCCACGCGTCGAAGAAAATAAGAAAAAAGTAAGTTGTGTATAATAAACCACCACCAGTAGAAATAATTTAGAATATACATTTTGTAGGTAGACATTTCAAAAACCCGTCCTAGAAAAAGAATTGAGTTGCGCAGTACAATTTGTCAGATATAAATAAAAATGTTAGCACACGTGGTGCCCATGCCATGTGGTGAAGCCCAACCTCTATTTCAAGTTTTGCTATTTTGGATAGTTCTCTAGAAGAAATCTGGTGGTTTGACATTATTAAAGGCCCAAATTAGCCTCCACGTGATGTAAAAACACCTTGTCAATGATTATGACCGGCATAATATTGAAGGCAAGCAAGCGATGTGAAAAAATCTGCTTGGAGTTGAGAACCAAACTCTTTGGTGGATGCTTGTTGACGTTCTGATGATCACTTATCAGTCAGAACTTTCATTTGCGGTTTATTATCATGTTCTGACTCACTATGGTAGCCCTGCTTGCAGGAATAAGGTACGATGCGCTAGAATCATGCCCAGCAAGCTTTCACCAAGCCGCCGTCGGGCTGTGAAGAGAGTTCAGCACTACGAGCCTACTACATTGCAGCGCCACCTAAAAATTTCGAAAAGAAACAAATACAAGGCTGTTGGAGACTTTGTCAGAATAGACAGTACAACTAACAAGCGACACTAGACCGCCGGGAATACCCTCGTATGAAACCGAAACTGGCCGGTGAACAGCTGGCGGTGTTCAAGGCCAATTGGAAGCGTTCTCCTCGTCTGAACTGACACCCGACGACTTGGTGTTATCGTCTGACTTTCAGCGGAAGCTCTTATCGCAGAAGCAAGGCGTAGATAAACTGGAAGCGGGAGCGGCATGCTTGTTTTGAGGAGCAGTAGCGGGCAACGGAGGCGCCATGGCAAATGAGCTTGTAGTTGGGTAACTGCGTAGTAGCGCCAAATATGAATTTCGCAATGCGAAAACGAAACCGAAACTGCTGGAAACTGGTTGCAAATGTCAGGCACACTTGCTAGACATGCGGGGGACCATCAGAAATAAGCTTTGGGAGAATAAAGCTGCCCTTTGTCCGAACCAAAGATCATTAGTGAATAGCTGGGGCGATTTTCAAGTAATTATTACCTCTCAACGCTGTCGGATTACGAAGCTGACCCCATTATTTGTTATTTGACTTGCCAGAAGCCTTTTGCCAAAAAAAATATTATGGTAATGCAGCCTAACCACGACCTGCATCCTTTTTTCTCAAGTGCAGCAGCCACGCCCCCTTCCTCAAAAACACAGGCACCTCAGCTCGCAAAAAACGCTGCCAAAAATCTCAATGTCGCCGGAGCGGGAAAATTTAAACTGATTCTAAAAGGCCAGTGCCTATACTAACCACTGGCCGCATTAGGTGTACGATAAACTACTACAACATGTCGAAATAGGCAATATAAATCATCGACCACCGGTGATCGATTTGAATAGGCGTGGTAACGAAAGAGTTAACTGTATGGGCACCTATGGCAAGACACTTTTTTTACAGTTGACAGCAGCTGAACACTCGGCAGCAGGTTCATGTCAGCAACTGAAAAAGTTGAAGTATGTGTGCTGAAATGCCCTAACATGAAAGATACAAACAAGTAGCCAATGTGGCCACTGGAATAAAAGCCCTCCCTAATGAGCACAAAGGTAAACGTGCTCAAGAAGTGAGGCGTACACCCATATTTGCCTTCAGCCACTTACCAGTTGGACAAGTACGGGGGGTATGGCCCTCTCCTCAGCTTTCGGCGGCTTCCATGCAAGGGTAGCAGGACAATGCACAAGGTTAGCACGTGTCATCATCGTAAAACATCTCTTGTGACAGACTGGGCTCAGGACACATCATCCACGTAAATGGAGTAAAAAATGGTACAGGGCAGAGCTTTTCCAAGTGTGTTCATCTTAGCAATAAAAAGTGTGCAACCCTGAGGAACACCGTTTTCTTGCATATACAGTGCGGATACTGCAGCCCCGACCCTCACTTTGAATGTTCGTTCAGACAAATAGCTTTCAAGGGTGTTAAGCATATTCCCACAAATACCAAAAGATTTTAGGTCCCGCAGGATGCCGTAGCGCCAGGCAGTGTCATATGCTTTTTCTAGATCAAAAAATGTGGACATACAAAACTACTAACAAAGGCATTTTTCGCATAGGATTCAAAAGCGACAAGTTGGTCTGTTGTTGATCCGCCCGACCGAAAACCTGCCTGGCAGCTGTCAAGAATACCATTGTATTCCAGGAAGTATAGTAACCTTCTGTTGATCATTTTTTCGAACAGCTTGCACAAGCAGCTGGTCAGGGCAATTGGACGATAACTTGAAACACAGGATGCATCCTTTCCCTGTTTCAGCAGTGGCACAACGATAGCCTGTTTCCATGCCTTAGGAAAGTGCCCAGCATGCCATATTCTGTTAAATAAGAACAGGAGAGTATTGATTGTATCTGTATGAAGGTGTTTGATCATGCCATACGTAATGTTATCTGCACCTGGCGCCGAAGACTTGCAACCAGCCAACGCAGTCATGAGCTCGTGAAGGGAGAATAGAGAGTTATAGGAGTCGTTTGATTGCTTGTGGTCACGTATGGACTTCCGCTCAGCTGACTTTTTGTAGTGTATAAATGTGCTTGTGTAATGTGAAGAGCTTGAGACGTGTTCAAAGTGTTGTGCCAACGCGTTTGCCTGGTCCTCTAGGGTGCCACCAGTGGTGTCTACAAGGGGTAAGCCATGTGTGCTTTGTCCATTAAGTTTTCTTATCCTGTTCCAAACCTTTCGTGTATCGGTGAATTAATTTATTGAAGTTAAGAAGGACCTTCAGCTATTGTTTTTGGCCTGACGGCGAATGCACCTTCCCATGGCTTTGGTGCACTTGAACGCTACAAGGTTGTCCGCAGTTGGGTACCTGCAAAGAATGCCCCACGCCTTGTTCTGTGCCTGGCGTGCTTTTCGACACTCTTCATTCCACCAGGGCCGCCTTAGGTTACTTGTATTGCCAGAAGTCTGAGGAATGAAGTTCTGTGCAGCGTCAAGGATATGTGCTGTGATAAAGCTACAAGCTTCATCAATACCTAAGTGTTCTATGGAAGTGTGTGCGAGTTGAGATTTCTGCTTAAATTTCTCCCAGTCCGCAGCGGTTTCTTTAAACCTTTTAGTTGAGATGGGAGTGTAGGGGTCTCTGTCTAGGCGTCTCAGGAATACAGGGAAATGGTCACTTCCAAGCGGGTTTTTCTCCACTTGCCACTCAACGAGTGGAAAAAGAACAGCAGAACCGATTGCCAAGTCTATGTGTGAGTACGTGTTGTGTGTGATGTTACAATATGTAGGCTGTTTTTTGTTGAACAAACACGCACCAGATGATACTAGGAAATGTTCAATCAAGCAGCCACGAGCGTCAGTTCGCCCAGCACCCCAGAGTTTGTTGTGTGCATTTAGGTCTCCAACCAAGATAAATGGTTCAGGAAGCTCATCCACCAACGACTCAAATTCTGAGGTAGACAATTGATGATCCGGGGGAATGTATAAGGAACATACTGTAATCAGCTGACCAAAAATGATCACGCGGACAGCAACTGCCTCAAGCCTCAAGGCTGGTGAGTAGTCTAATGGACTGGGAAGGAATGGATTTTTGCGTCACAATGGCAACCCCGCCAGATGAATGAGCAAAGGCATTTCTATCTTTCCTGAAGGCAGTGTATTGTTTAAGAAAGTTACTTTGCTTAGGATTCTGGTGTGTCTCTTGGAGGCAAACAATACTGGATTGATGTTTATGAAGGAGTTCATATATATCATCTTAAGTTTTTTATGAGACCCCTACAGTTCCATTGAACTATGTTTTCAGCAATTATGGATTAAAGATAATAAAGATGTAGTTGTGAAGTCGCCTATTTTGGTTCATGTCAGTGAGTCTTCCTTAGGGCCTGTGATACGAGGAGGTGGTTTTTTTCCCTGGCCAAAAGTGCTGCGGCACTCATTTTGCGCCTGCTGGGCAGGTTGAGATGCCGAGGTGTCCATGTCCTCGACTGACAATTCAGGCGGCACCGAAATGGTGTCCTTCCGACATCCACCTGTGGATTGGTTCCTGAGGTGACCGCAGGCTTCTTGGTTGGAATCTGCGGTGCGGGGCGCCCTGAGTTCCTGCTCTCAGTGCCCTCTGGTGTCGTGTGGGCCAATGCAGCTGGACTGGAGGAGGCCGGACCAGTACCAACAGTGCCCGTCACCACATTCTCCATGGGCTCTGCAGACGTAGTGGTGGGGTGCTCGGCTGTGGACGGCAGCCCAGCAGGAGGAGGAACCACCAGGGCCTCTGCTGTAGAGGCAGGAGCTGGTGGTTGCTCGGAGGGGGTTAATGACAGCGACACATCAGCTAAGCTGCATTGTGTCGCCGTGCTAACCAAACGTCGCCCCAACCCCCGGCGGGCGGCGTCTGCATAGGATGCAGCCGAAAACATCTTGTGCTTTTGGCGTGCTTCAGGGAAACTGATATTTTCAGTTACTTTGATCTGAATGATCTTTTTTTCTTTCTTGAAACAGGGGCAGGATCGTGAGAATGCAGCGTGTGAACCACTGCAGTTCGCACATTTCATAATTGTGTTTTTGCAGTCATCAGAAGAGTGATCATTTTCGCCACATTTCGCACAGGTGAGCTTGCCACGGCAAGCTAGAGTTCCATGACCGTAGTGTTGACATTTAAAGCATCGCCTCGGGTTTGGAATGTAGGCTCGTACACGACAGCTAAGGAAAGCTGCTTTCACTGTCTCTGGCAGGGTAGAGCTAGCAAATTTTAGGATGATGTGTCTGGTCTTGATCTCTGCTCCATCTCTTCTCATAATTCTACGGACGCCAACAACACCTTGGTCATGCAGTCCCTCAAGGAGATCATCATCTGTCTCATGGAGGAGCTCTTTGTCAGAGATAACACCTTGGACAGTGTTTAGCGTGCGGTGTGCCGTAACGGTGACGGTCAAGTTGGCAATTTTTTCTTGCTTCAGGAGGTTTTCGCTTTGGTTTTTTCGCATAACTTCAACAAGGAGGTCTCCAGAGGGCATCTTTTAGGGGCAAAGCTCCTAAAGCCATGGGTCTGTCCATCCCTTGTGTCTCGTGGTACGTGACCGCCGCATGCTTTTGGAGATGTCGCAAAGTGGGCCGCGTTGCACGCGCAAGAACCGGCTGCAACCGGCAGCACAAACTCGGCACCGGGAGCGCGAGCTTGTCTGTGTTCGCCAACGGAGGCGCGAGCGCACGTGCACTGCGAGGGGGAGATCATGCAAGAGATCACGCCACGAACGCAGGCAGTCGTTCTCGGAGATCGAACGAGACGCAAGGACCTTTGCTCGTTTCCTCTCGTCTTGTTCGGGCACAAGTTCGCCCTAAATAAAAGTTCTTTCTTCAAATACGCACTCAGATGTATCCATATGAACCCTACCACGATCCGAGGAACGTGTATAGACTTAGTGTTTGCAAACTTCCCATTGCAGCCAGTACAAGAACCTCTCTCGCTTCATTTCACAGATCATAAAGCCGTCGTAATGAAGGGACCTCGCAATCCAGTCATGACAACGACGAAATGAAAAGAACAAACGAAGAAACGAAACAACAAACGAACAAGAACAAAATAAAAGTTGATTTGTACAATGTACGCACACAGTCTTACGTCTTTCTTAATGATGTAATGGGCGAACTTTCACGGGAGAGTTACGGTTACCGATGATCTCCCCCTCTCGAGCTTCGCCCCACTTATCATCATTCATTACGTGGATATGGCGTGATTTTTTTGGCGTTGTAGTCTTTGCCAACAATGTTTTCAATACATTTGGCAATTAAGAAGACTGACAGGTCGGTGATAGGTTTTTCGTCGGTCGAGTGTACAACTAGATACTTGCTGAAAGCTGCCTGAGGTGGTTGGGTGCGGAGTACTTCAGTGCGACCCCTTTTAGGAGGTCGATCAGGGTGTTTTGCGGGAGTTGAGAAAATAGCCATAGAACATGGAATCAATTCGGTGGCGAGGCCAGTCGTTCACCACCGAGCCCAACAAGGGAACGTGGCTTTGAAGCACACGTTAACTGTACCTCGCCACTATAACCCTATGGTCGGAATCTAGGGTGATGTCCTCGCACAGGGTTAACCCTCGCCGCCTAGAGAAAAAAACGGAAAAATGAGGAAGAGAAAAGATGACAGGACAGGGTTAGGAAAGAATGGAGAAGAGGACAGGAAGAGGCGACTGGCTGATTCCCCCCAGGTCGGGTCAGACTGGGGGCACCGTCTACGGGAAGCGGGGGCCAAAGTGGTGTGTTGCCTCTGCCAGGGGGCCATGAAGGTCCAAAACAACCCTGGCTTTGGCTCAACCACCAGGATGCCCTTTTCCCCAGACATGGCAAAGCCACGCACAGCCGAGGGCGTGGGTGGGTCCAACCCACATGTGCTCAGGGTCCGCGGTGCCGCCACTACCGTCACCTTGAATAGACAAGGCGCCCCTGCGGGGACCTCTGTACAATCACTTTACAAAGTTTGTAAAGGTACTATATGCCCAGTAAAACTGCATCAAAAAACTCCTTTACAAATTTACACACACATTATACACTGCGCAAAACTGCACAACAATGATGAGGGAATTGTGCCATACAGAGTCGCAAAACCAAGCCAGTGGTCCCATCTACGCACTGACCACTTAAGACACTCTTGCCAACCAAGTTCCCTAGCAAGAACAACGCACTTATTAGAGGGCAAAGTGGAAAGTTGGTACTGGGATAACTTATGCATATTTCCTACCGTGATAAAGACTAGGACACATTTAATGTGTTCTCGTCTTTTTCACATGTACTACAGAAGAATGCAGACCTAGTGCCTGTCCTGTCTGTATTCTTAACTCTGTTGTGTTCTCATATTTTTTGTGCTAACAAATACGTGCGAGTCCAGCACACCCTGTGGGGCTGTGCACCCATTTCAGGCATTACACAACCGAAAGCCTGCAAACCATGGGCAAGCATAACACAGAGCATAGCTCCACTAGATGACCTCTTTCTAAATCAATCGATCGATCGATTGATTGTATACAGCGTGTTACGGTGATAATCAGAAATTTTTTTCTGAGCAAACCGTGGTTTGGTTCATGCTCAAAGTTCACATGAAGGTCGCATTTTGTGGCCTTATTTTGTTTGACACCAGGGCTCACCTGTTTACTCTGAAAATAAATAAAAACGATTTTCCTCTACGGGAAAATGGTGGCCGATTTGGGCATGCGAGCCAGTGCAAGCTGATCTTGGAACGATGGCACCACCTAGGGTATGCAGATAGAAACAAATGATGGGGGTTCACAGTAGGATGGAGCCAAATGGGGTAGCAGACGATCAGAAAATCCCCTTAATCCTAGTTTATGATGATCACAAATAGTTGCATAACAGCTGATACCAATCATAAAATATTCCCACGGTTCATCATTGCCAAACGTTGGATTTGTTTCCTCACCTGCTTTCACATTATCTGATTGTTTGTGATACCCCACTTGGCTCTTTCCTGTTTTGGAAGGAGCTTGAATCCCCATCATCCATTTCACTCTGCATGCATACCCCAGGCGACACCGTAGCCCCAAGATCAGCTTGCACTGGCTCGCACGTCCAAATCGGCCACCATTTTCCCGTAGAGGAAAATAGTTTTTATTTCCAGAATAAACAGGCAAGCACTGCCCTTGTTCCTGGTGTCAAACAAAATAGACCACAAAATGCGACCTTCGTTTGAAATTTGAGCGCAAACCGAGCAGTGGTTCACCCAGGAAAAAAATAAAAAGTGTTCCAATTATCGTCGCAACATCGCCGTGCTTCATTTCACATCGCTATGGGTGACGATACACCAGGCCTAGTCGCTGCCGGGAAGACCAAGGAAGTACGCTATAGGAGCTCAAAATGCCACTTGTCATAACCGCCGTCGAGAGGAAATGGTTATTGTCCTGACAAGAGCAACATGAAAGCTCAACAGAAAGTTACACAGCAGATTAACAGAAGGTCCAACTAGGCTTTCCCCTTCACATTCTTAGGAAGTTCTAAGCATCCCTCATAATTCCTACCTATTCATCGGGAGAAAATGTAGTGAAAAACATTAGCATAGGACCAAGGTGAAGCATTTTATTGAGTTTGCAGGTTGATTGGTCCAGATAGTGATGACTCTCCTTCTCCAAATAAAAGAATAGGGAATGAACAAAGAAGCCATAGCGATGAGATATCACCTTAACTCTTTCGCTACCGCGCCTATCAAAATCGATCAATTTGATCGATACTTTTGGGAGCGCCTTTTCATAGCGTTTCAGGCGTTTCTCGAACAAGTAAAGCTGTTCGGAGTTAGATCAGAAAATGGCCTTTCAAAATCAGTTTTGTTTTCATTTTTGCAACGGAAATGTATTTTTGACACGCTTTTGAATCACCTGGGTGTGGAAAAGGGGTGTGGTCATCGCGCGCGTCACGGCTACCAACGAAGAATGCGTGCAACTCGTAATTACTCTGCACCAGCGCTTGTTTTTTGCTGTCAGGGCGTGAACTAGCAAACGATTTTCAATCGTCAGGTTCGCGCTCTGACAGTAATAATCCCAGAAATCGGCTGAAAATGTCAAGCAGTGCCTGGTTGCAAAGCTACTTTATGATTTTAGGCAGTTTTATTGCCTTTGCGCAAGTTGTTCTAAGTACTGTGGTAGTTCTACTTACCCCAGGACCATTCGCAAACAGTTTACAACAGTTTCGGTTTCGTTTCTGCATCGCGAAATTCATATTTAGCGCTACTACGCAGTTACCCAACTTCAAGGCTACCTGCCATGGCGCCTGAAGCGTCCGCGACTGATCCTCGAACAAAGCACGGCGCTCCTGATTTCCCCCCGCCCTAACCCGATTTCTGCGATAAGAACTTCAGATGCAAGTCAAAAGGTCACACCCAGTCGCCAGATAACTGTTCCGCCGAGGACAGGGCTTCAAACCGGACTTACACTGCCAGCTGTTCTTTTAGTTTCGTTTCCATGCGAGGGTATATCCGGGTGTCTGCTTAGTTGAACTGTCTATTCGGACGGAGTCTCTGATAAGTTTTTGTACTGTTTCATTTGAAAAATGTTAGGTGGCGCTGCAATAGAGGAGGCTCGTTGTGCTGATTTTTTTCATCGCGCTACTGCTACTCGGCCAAAGATCGCAGGGCACGATTCTAGTCCATCGTACGTCATTTTGGCGAGCAAGGCTACAATTGCGAGTAAGATGGTGATCATAAAGCTCAGCTTTATGTTTTGAGAGATAACTGACCGTGAACGACAACAAGCATCAGCCACGGCGCCGTTTTCAACTTCATGCATGTTTTTTTTCCGCATCGCGTGCTTGTCCCAAATATTGTGCTCGATGTAAATGCAAAGTCAGCTATTGACAAGATGTTTTTACGTTATGTGGGGGCAAATTGGTGCCTCCGATAACGTCAAACCGCCAGATTTATTCCAGGGAACCACCCGAAATTGCACAATTTGAATTAGAGGTTGGGCTTCACCGCATGACACGAGCACCGTGCGTGCTAGCATTTTTTTTTTTGGCAGCGTCTCCTGCCACGCGCGTGGCACCAGCCACGCCCCCCTGGCAACGGCTGCTGCCACGCGTGACGTCATAATGACGTCATAACATTAATAATTGTCATTATTTTGTGTAGTGTAGTCCGAAATACACAGTTTTTTTATTTACAGTACAAAATAACGCACCATTGAACTGCTAAAACTTTCCTAAACAAACAATTTTTTTTTCTTGCGGGAGCAGCCAGCGATGCTGCTGCTGCTGCCAGCTGCCGTATCGCGTACATGGAGTCGCGTATCCGAAAGCGTGACGAAGCTCCGATTTTCTCGGGCCGACAACGTAGGTAAACCGGAGTTCATATTGTTCGAAGCACTATCTGAAAACGTGAGAAAGTTGCTTGTGATTATGTATTGCGTGGGGACCCAGCCAGCCTTTCCAGACCGCAGCAAAATAGCCGCTCTCGAGTAATGTTGACCTGTGACCGCTTGGTTATGCTTGGTGTACGCCGATGGTACCTGCGTACAGTTTCAGCGTACGTGAGACGACATCGCACAGCCGACTGGCCCCGTTCGAGCAAGCTACGTTCCACACAAGAAAAGACACCGTCCGAGCGTAATTCTGTGAACCTTCCGACGCATGTCGGCGCGGCGGCATCTGCTATCAACAGTTTGCACCACGGCAAGTCCAGAATGCTTAAATGGGCGACCTGAAATCGCGGTGTGTGTTCTCGAAATGAAGACAACTTGGCAGCGCCAAAAGATAATCAGAATGTACAGTGCCGAGGACGAAGGGTAGTGGCGGCAACCGTTTTTTACTAGGCACACACAATTGCGCCAAGAATAGGAAAGGTAATCTTTGATGTCCCCACACATGTACCACGTACGTACCACTACAGTAGATCTCCTCTTCTGAAATATTAGCAAGGAAAACTTCCGAAAATCGGGAAGTTCTTATTTTCTAGTGGGCGAAATTGTAGCTTAAAATTTGTTTTACACCCACGATACGTTTTATGAGCAGAAAAGTCTTGTGAGCATGCGCCACAAGGATCATAATTGCGTGATATTCAGCGCTTAAAAAAATTTCCTAGTGGAAACCAAAGATTTCGTAGTAGAATACATGATTCTACGACAGTTTAGGACCTGCGACCTTCAAAAGGTAGACTAGCTAGACGCTTCATCTCATAGCCACTGCACTGGTATAACTTTCACGTCTCACTGTACCGTGGTGTACGCTATGTTGGCCAGACTTGACTGAATCCCTCATGCAAAGGAAGTTAATTCAGGACACACACCCAGACGATAGGGTCAAAGAAGAGGCTGTACAGACGGTAATAGGAAGGGTGTACGCTTGGCCGGCCATCATGTCTAATATACCTACATGCACTCCAGCATATGAAAACCTATGGGTTCTGCACAGGCTCAATAAGCAACGTCAAAGAGAATCTTAAGATGTGCCTGGAACGTGAAAGCATCTACGGATTGTTTGTGTAAACAGGTATCAGCAGCGAGCATGCTGCAAATGTAATTGATACGCAAACGTCAAGGCTTTCATGGGGTGAATTTAACAAAAAGAAATGGTGAAAAAGATCCCAATTTCAAACTACATTGATGTTATATGTGCATGCACTATAAACACAGTCATCAGTATGTTAACTGTACGTAAACACTCAAGTGATATGATCAAGCAGAACTAAAGGCCCCACTACAATCGCCCAGTTATGTTTCTTTGCAGTGGAATAGGTCGGTATCTGTTAGTCGCACAAACAAGATTCTCTGATGGCATGGAGAAACAGCTGGAAAGTGGCTATGGAGCTCCAGCTGCTTTACACATTTTCTGTAATACCAGTTATTTGTTTGAAGTTTGCAATAAAATTGATGTCATTTGTTAGTCTTTTTAATTAATGAACGAAACTTTTCATGGCCACAAAACAGTGCTCACTTTCTTTGGTGGCTTGTAACGATTCACTAGAATTTCACATGGCCAACCCAAGGAATTCATGGCTCGTACACTGCAGGGTAGTGCTAGTCTCCAAAAACATTTGACAGGACGACTGGAAACTAGCGCAGCCCACACGCTCCATAGGTGGAAACCAGTAGCCCACCCACAGTGCCATAAAACAGCTAATGAATGGAGTGAGTCTCTGCTAAATATTAAGCAGGTTCAAAGGGTAGGTTCGCATTGATAGATTTTATGCCATCGTTCACTGTGTGTAGATTAAATATTTAACGGGCACAATAGTCATTTTTGTTATTTCGGACAGTTCTTGAATGGTTGCCTAAATGTTCTTTAACAAAACAAAAAGTGAAAGCTCTCAGTTAGGGATTTTAAAAACATTGTTTTGCCTCTCCAGCAATTGTTCCTACCTGAAGGAACTCGGCTGATAGTTGGTGCCGACTGTCGTCCTCGCTTGCTAGCTCCCTGACCAAGTACATGAATGCAGTGACTAAGAAAGATGGTGACCAAAGTGAGAAGAGAAGGTGGATCCCGTACAACAGCCCTTGATCATCTAAACACCAGAAAAAAGCGCCGATGACTCACAGGCCACGACTAGGGCGTTAAAATACCTTTTGACATACATTTACAGGGCATTTACAACCTTTTATAAAAAAAAATCTTATGATTACACACAGTCCCTCCATAGAAGGGGTTTGTTTCAGACAAGGTCATTGAAATTTGTTATTTAACAACATAAACTCATCATTGGTCCCTTTCATTCAGTACACTTACGGGCTTCGTTTTAAAAACCCTGCTGTTTCTATTTCACGTATCAATGAACTGCTTATGCAATATTCTCTTATTTACCTATGTTCGAAGTAAACTGTGTTATACCGTAAAATGTGATGTGCCGAGTGCATGCAGGTGTAACATTCTTCAATGGGACATGCAGAACATGAAGCTCAGTGCTGATAAACTTAAATCAGGGAAAATAAAGCTCCCATGTTGCTTCTTTATTTTTGTAACTATTCTCTCTACCAAATACCTTGGTGGTAACTCAACTAAGCTCACCTTTACCCTAGGCCTTTATAATTATTTTGCTCTGCAATTATACATTCTCAGCTGGAGCATGCCTGCTGAATTCAGACCCCAACCACGCTTTGCTATTTCACATTTGCAGCTGTATGAAATGTTGCTCTTTAGGTTTTGCCAATGATTTCCAACAGGCCACTTAACTAGTGTCAAAACCATTTTATAACTTTAATTGCTATTTATAGCAAACAGTATTATATCATTTTTCATAACACCTTTTGTTGTAACCTCATTCAATGATTTTGTTACACCGCCAGCCTGGTTCATAAATCTTTGCGTGAACATGCTTGTCTTGCAGCTAATCTGCAGTAACAGACACCACACATTTCGGCTTTCCAGCGTAGCTTTGGTGTCCGCAAAAAGGAATCTTTATCTTGGCTCGTCTGCAGCGCTTTGTAGAAAAAGATCACTTGCTGGTTTGGCTTTCCCACAGGACTCTAGTGTAGTGCAAGAAAGTATCGCTTGCTTTTTCCTTTTTTGTTGAGGTTTTAATGCTGTGCATCTTCCAGGAGAACCCTGGCATTTTGTTTATAAACGGAGCTTCACACCACAAATAGCGCACAGAAAGTAGAGCTACTCACTTTCTGCATAGACACGGATGTTTGGCAGATCACTTGTCATTGACAAGCAAGTGTTTGATTTCTGGCTTAAGGTGCAACACTGGGATAGTTTACTAGTTGGGGGGGAAAAAACGCAGTGCTGATAAACGGTACTGAAGTACTAGGAAAGGTGCCATGATCAACATGGTTTCCATGTGTTCGCAGCTTTTTGGTCCAGTGTTTTTCATGAATATTTGCCAGGGGGCCTTAACATGGCCTGCTTTTGTGTAACAAAAATGTCAACAGTGAAGCACTTATCAATGCTCACTTGCTGCTCATTGATACCAGAGCAAAAGTACGTTCAGCAGTCATTTTATTGTTAAAGCCACCCATGATCCATACACCTTCCAGCTGTACTGCAACTTTCACAACCACCGACAGACATTCACATCCACGCACGTGGCCTTGGCTCCAGTTCTTGCACAAGGTATTAAGTACTCTCGGTAGTGGGCAATGTCACGCTCGACACCAACCATTACGCCAAAGTTGTACTTGAACTATTTTTTAAGCCTGTTGGCTTAAAGGATTGTTTAAGTGCCCGTTTTGTGGAAGAAAAAGAAACAGCTAATGGGCACACAACACACAACCCGTGAATGTGTTTTCTAGCAGCTGGCTTCTGACGAGACTTGCATCATTGTGAACGAAATGTGGGACATTTTATAATGCCCCTTACCACTAAGTAAATTCACTTGAGCAATTTTCCAAAACAGTTTACACAGTGCGGAGTTAAAAAGCAATAGAATGTGAAACGTCCCCTCACAATTGGAAACTCTTCCTGTTCACTACCCCAAAGGCTTTGACAGTAGACGCTTAAGCACGCTTCACCAGTTGCGAATACAAGCATTAGTGTCAAGTTGAACTCCGCAGAGTGCGTGGGATGGGCATATAGATGTCAAAGCCACTTGGAATTTGTGCATAGACTGCAAGCCTCCGAGATAAGCTCTCATCATCATCATTAGCCCATCCTGCTGAGAGTGAATGAAAGTATTGTGGCTGGTTATGTTCAATTCCAACCAAGCCAAACACAAGAGTAAAGACGGAACGAGCCTATCAAAATACATACTCAAAGCAGATACAGGAGGAAGTTCTGTTGCCTAACCAGGTTAGAGGAGGCGAAAGGTACTGGAGCGAAGGAAAGGGAAATAAAAGCCAAGCAGTAATTTTAAGCATTGCCTATCATTTCATTAAGACTTCCTAAGTTGAAAGCACAATGGTACTCTAAGCAACAAATCTGAGCATAGATGAACAATAACTGAATTGTTACTTGTTAATCTTATGCACACCAGACTTTTAAAGGACTATTAGCAGAAGTTCCAAACTTGGCTCACACGGCGATCTTATCGGCTGCACTTCTCCCATGCTTGCACAGTTGGAGCTTGAGCCTCCTTGTACAAGAAGCCAGCCAGTCAGCGAATGGTTTCAGTGGTATCTTGAATAGATATATCTTTGGACGGGCAGTTGGGCTCCACCCACGGAAGTGAAACTGCGCTCCCTGCACGGATTCTGCAGCGCCACGTGCACAGATCGTTTCTGCGGAATAGTTAGGATACATTTCTCGGCGACAGTACTACTGGGGCCCGGGGAAAAAATTGCAGAAGCTACATGCGAGGTCGGATTGCGTTCGATGATGCCGTGCGCTACCTGACGACACTCGATTCGTGCACACGCTGACACTACGTCGCTCGCCACGGCGCGACGCGATGGAAAATACTGATCCCCACGTTTTATAATTGAGCCACCACTCCAGAATCAGAACACAAGGCTTGGCATGGAAGAAGCGAGGCACAAGTAGACAACAAATGCAGGCGCGTAAAGCCGATAGCACGCGAACTGCATAACAGTGTGAAGCTTACAAAATATTAAACGACAACAGTACAGTTCTAGGAGCATGTAAAAAGCGGGGCGAAGCAGCGTGCAGAAAACAATGCGTTAGGCTTACCAAGACGTGCAACAGCAAGTTCACAAAAAATACCCAATCTAAATAATTACAAGCACACCTCCCAACAAGAAAAAAGCGCCGCGAGGCAGCCGCTGTACAGGGAGATAAGGACGTAACGATGCGTCAGGCCTGCCATTCGAACCACGGGCGGAGAACATCGGGACACAAGACGGGAACACCCGGCTGCCGTCGTCGTTAACAAAAAACTGGCATGATCAAATGACGTAAATATGACGTTTGCTTTGTGACGTCACAGGAAGTCACGTGATTACTTTAGCTTGACGTCACTTCTGCGTGGCAGCAGCTGTTGCCAGGGGGGCGCAGCTCGTGCCACGCGCGTGGCAGGAGACTCAACCTTTTTTTTTATATCTGAAAAACTGTTCCGCGCAAGTCAACATTTTTTTTAGGGTGTGTTTTTGAAATGTTTCCCTACAAAATGTATATTCTAATTTTTTTCTACTACCGGTGGTTTGATATACACAACTCCTTTTTTATCATTTTTTTCGACAACTTGACAAAAATTTTGATTTTGATATTTTTTTCACAACTATGATATATGAAAACCTTTAAAAAACTGGTGTTATTGGAAAGGCCGTTAAATAATCTGCATTTTGTGCTCCTGCAATTAGTGCCTAAATAATTTTTTAGCAGGAAAAAAAATGTTTTCTTGGACCCATAAAAATTGGTCAATTTTCTGCGGTAGCGAAAGAGTTAAATTGGCTTCAAACTCAAATATTCACAGATCTCTACTAGATAAACTACAGAAGGCACTTACGTCTGCTGACAGAATGCCTTCCCAACAGCTGTTCTGTTCTGTTCTGAACTGTTGTGCTCATACCCAATACCCAGCAAAAATATGGCTTTTCTTGCCAGGCAAAAAAGCAAAGCTTAGGCTTACGCCTCTTTTTTTTTTTTTCCGGCACATGCGAAATGTGCTTACAATGTGCTTACAAAATTCTTAGCAAATGAACAATAAAGTGAAAAGTGTGGTAACGACACTTCACAAATTAACCGATCATATAAACAATAAATATTTATCCTTTGTCCATCAGCCCGCCTGCACTTTATTCATACCACCTTGAAGGCAATCAGCAGGATGAATCTATCATACACCACAAATATTTCATTGTTCGTCCAGCAAAATGCTTGTCTTTCATTCATGCCACCTCCAAGGCAATCAGTAGAATGAAGGCAACCATGAATGGATATTAACAAGCATAGCTTAAAGACAACCGCTAAACACGTTGAAAAGCAAAAACTAACTAGAGCTTCAGAAAAAGATGCCAACAACCATGCAATATCTGGCAACCAAAAACCATGTCAGAGAAAGAAAGAGACAAGCAGAGAGATAAACAGTAGCCGCTGTGCACACTTTTGCCTGTTTTTCTATGTGCTGGGGAAATGCAAAAGCCCTGCCGTGCATAGTGAAGCCATGGTGTTTTATAATTGCCTTACTTTTCACAGCGAGAAGATGAGTTGCTTTGGCCCAACACCCATGCCACTTATCTTGATTAAGGATATCAACAAGCCCAATGGCAGCAAGAGAAAGAGGCCCTCACCATGGTGTCGCCCCGGCCTTCATTTTGGCGGTCGATCACCTCCCAGGTCTGCTGGTGGGCCGAACAACAGTGAAAAGAAGGGTCCACCTGGCACGGAACAAACACATTCAGTGCCTCTCCACAGGAAAAAGAGTAAACTGCTGGCTGTGGACAAGGGCTTTCAATCCACACTTGCAATGTAGCTGCACACACCGCTTACCGTAGCTTTTGCATGCTTTAGCGACATGCAGATATTACTCGTCTCTGCTTCACTCTTCTACCTTCACTCAAAATGATCTCAATGGAACCTGCATGCCACAGTTAATTCAACATCCACTATGCTGCTATCCAAAACTTGGCTTTCCTTGGCAGCTAGGCTTGCACAATGAGTGCACTATTGTGGAGGCCTATGGTTAATTTATGACCACCTGAAGACTTTGGCATTGGGGCCGAATTCATGACACACAGCCGTTTTAATTTTTTCCTTCCACCAGAAAAACAGCCACCGCAGACTGTAACCAAACTTGCAATTTTGTGCCGAGCAGCACAATTATTTGGCCACAGAGCTGCCACAGTGGGTTCAAATTACTTGTCACATACGACAAGATAATTAAATTTTCATTTTTCAAGGGTATGTGATCGGCCCAAAAAATGTTTGAAGTCCAAAGACACTTTGCACCCAAAACCAAGGAGCTATCAGGCAAGGGAAAGCCTTATATGTTTCATTAAATGTGAAAAGTGAGCATGAAAAGTGACCTTCATCATTGACCTCAACACGAATCATATTAGAAGTCGCATGACCTCAGTAATGGGAACTGCACAGTGAAAGAGCTCGGTAGTACTCTGGCGCCATTGCTTAGCTACTGCATACACTGATTGCTGCTTTGTATGCTGGCATTTGTGATAGTACAGTGCTGTAAAGGGGTGTGTAGGTGCTGTGGCATCGTTGCTCGGCGTTGGCATTCGTATACCCGAAAACACTGCCGAATTTTTTCGAAATCACTTTGGAAATTTTGCAGCAGAGTGCGAAGTAGTAAACGTGCATACTGGTTAATGCTGGAGCTTCTCAGTACCATCATAAGCATTTTTTTTTGCCGCTGAATTTGTTATGTACCATTTGCAGGTGGTGAAAACTTCTTTCAAGGCTTGCTTAAACTAATATTGGTCACATGTTATCATTCTTCCTAGTTTCTCTCTTCCTGCTGATGTATCACAGTAGAATTGCAGCAGAACTTGCCCTTGCATTACATATTTATAAAAGCAGGGTTCTTTAAACAATGTTATTATTCAGCACCCCCTTTAGCCTGACAATGAAATGTTACAATGCACAATTCTATCAGAATTTCAAAAAATTTAACGGTAAAATGTCTCACTAACAGGGATTATTGAACTGAATGTTTCCAGCTGAAAATGCAACTGGAACATTTCCACAAATCAGGGATCTCTTAACTTTCATGCATCCAGCAAGTCAGAACTCTTGGTAAGATCGGTAGGGACACAACGCGGGGTAAAAAATAAAAACAATTAGGGATGCACACAATTACCGAAGTTTTCTGTGCCAATACAAAAGAAAAATTAACAGACGCCACTTATCTTAACTCGATCAGGCCTAAAAAATTCAGTACACAGCAATGTGCCAAAGAAGAGGAATGAGGAAGTCTTGCAAAAAGAAGCCCTCAAACAAGTGACACAAGAAAACATTGAAACCACCACCACCCCCATGACAACACACGATGCCGTGTCTCCTAGGCCCTTCGAGGACACTGCTAAATTTGCGCCGTTAGTTTGCTCGATCCTCCATAACGTGAAGATTTGAAGATTTAGCCCCATCTGAATTTTAATTGCTTGTCCATGCATATGAAGAAAAAGCTAAAGAGCTGAGCACCACTGAAGGTATTAAAGGCCAACTGCACTAAAATTTTCAACAACTTAAAAAAATACTGTATTCTAATAGTTCACATAAGAGGAACGGCAACCGCAAAACATTGCGTTCGAAAAAGCAACACACATGATGCAAGTGGCCTCGGCATTTTCATAACCGAAACTGACAAAAAGGTGGCCATTACTATCAGCTGGATGTGAAGTGGGTGACAGAACGGAAGCATGGCGTGCCAGCATCGGTGACTACTCATAGTAGCCTCCAAATGCACATGGCAGGCAGTGAATTTTGCATCGTCTCCATGGGCTGGAACCAATATTTTGCCAACTCCAATGAAGCTACGCAAAAAGAGCAACATCGTGTTGTTACGAACCGAGACAAAGTAGACAATGCGGCAATTACATTAGCATCGACTTTCAGCAGGGTAGAAGGCCTTGGCGTTGAGAGTTAAAAAAAATGGCCCAACTGACAACGCTGTCTCTCTGTAAGATATCGAAGAGCACCTTAATTAGCCCACTCCTTGGTTAACATCTCACTTTTGCTCATTAACAAGCAATGTACGGGCATCAACCAATCAATTCTCAACTCAGTAACCAGTAACTCAGTAACCTGACAGTGCAACTGTGTATTTCACACTAATTCTTGGGAGTAACGATTATGTTTTTAAATTTACAAAGTTTTGCTATCCCCGTAGGAGCACTGTACGTATTAGCGTTTCAACTTTTTGGCTAAGGAAAATGCGCGTATTGCTACCTATGCGGTTAGCTTTGAAACACCTGATGCCTATTGCAGCAGTAACCACAACGCACTATAGTCAACTTTAGTTGATACTCACCAAAGCTACACTTGGACCATTAGGTATGCTGACGTGGATAGTAAAAACTATGACAGACAACCGATTTTTGTGGAGTGCATGTCCTACAGCTCTTATGAAAGTCAGCGTTTTATATACGGGGGTAACCGCAAGGGATTCCTAATAAACAGGCGGCAATCATTTAAATTCTACACTTAAATTTCTGAAGTCTGAAAGGTGGCAACATGTAGTGTCTCACTACCTTACATGTGTAAACTATTCCGTCGATTTCAACAGGCTATTCAAAAATCGTATGAAGGTTGCACATTATTGTGTTATAATGTGGGTATTAATACTTCGCTATGATGCTTTTACGACAATAAGAACTTGTTTGGATCAAACATGGAGAACGAAAATTTTGAGTGCAGTTCGCCTCCAGAGAAACAAATGTCGTTGGGCAGCGGACATTGGTCATATTGGACAGCAGTCACTGGAATTCTACTGATGGACACTTCGTGCTTCAATTCAGAAGTGACCCAAAGACAAAAGTTCGATTTGCACTTGATCAATAATTCCCTCCTTTAGGACAACCCTCGTCTCTCCAAACACTTTATAGGTTATAAAGTTACACGCCCGGAGGACCATGCTGGTGGCCAGTTGGCTATTCGCTCCACGGGCTGAGACCAACAAGTCAGCTTATTTTAAAGGGGCCATGCAGAGAAAATGTAAGTTTGGTTCATTTGAAAGGTTGCCTCACTTTTAACGATAACTTCACTCAATTAAGCTACGTAATTAGGGGGAAAAAAGGGCCAAGCAACCCACTAGCTTATTTCCCATGCTAGAACCTACGATGTCTTATGGCCAGCTGTGCGACTGGCTGGGGCCAGTAAAATCTAACGCAAATAAAACAGGGGTTATAAGCTCGCAAAACGAGCTATTTGGGCCTAAATTTAATGCACAATCTCTTTATGGCAGTAAGAATGGTGGGGTAAATAATGGAACCTACGAACGCACACGTGAATATAGAAGCACCAGTGTGTATACTGCACGCACTATATGCCGGTTATAGCTACACATCCATCCAGCGCTTCGAGCTTACACTGGCTAACTGGTAGAAGCGACATCTTCTGTGACTCTGTCGAGCATACCCAGTGTTTCACGAAACGACTACTATCAACCAGTTGAAAACATCCAGGCACAAATCCAGTTAAAAACAAAGTGAGGGTAAACAGCGGTCCCAAGTGATATGGCGGCTCCATCTAGGAGGACTGACAGCAAACAAGGCGTTCCACCGCTCCCTGGAGCCCTAGTCCGTATACTTAGGTATGCTCACTTCAGTACTACCCCCCGGATATGTCATCGCAGACATCATAAACACACTATTCAGCAGGAAAATCAAAATTATGGCTTAAATTGTTTAATTTCTCAGTGAATAAAAACATCGTTTGGAGCCGGATAAGTGCTAGGGGCATATAAAACACTAAATCTTTCGGATAAAGCAAACTTGTATTTTGTCTGCATGGCCCTATTAAAGGGGCCCTGCAGACAAAATACAAGTTTTATTAGAACGATTTCATGTTTTATAGTTCCCCCAGCGCTTGTCTGGCAGCAAATGCTGCATTCACTGAGAAATTAATCAATCTGGGTTAAAATTTTGATTCTCCCGCCAAATCGTGTTTTAATGACGTCACCAATGAAGTAATAGGTGCGTGCATCTAAACGAACTTCCACTGTCATTCGGCTCTGCAGCCTTGCTTGGCATCAGTCATCCCAGATGGCGCTACCCTACTCATCCACGGACCGTTGTTTGCCGTTGCTTTGTTTTTGTTACTGCAGAAAGTATCGTTTCGTGAAAAATGGGGTATGCTTGACAAACAGGGTCACGTAAGACAACATCGCTTACACCATGCAATTGGCCAGTGTCGTCTAAGACAACTCCAAAGCAGCGGACTGCTGTGGAGCAGAAACAAGCATAGTGCGCCCAGTACCAACAGCAGTGCGCATCAGTACTTCTATGCTTACATGTATTTTAGTAACTCATTGCTTACCGCAAGGTTCTGTTCCGGGAAATGAGCTAGTGGGTCACATGGCCATTCCCTTTTTTCCTAATTATATCGCTGATTTGAGCGAAGTGTGCGTTAAAAGTGGTGTCAGTATGATTCTAACGAGGCAATCTTTCGAATGAACCAAATTTGTGTTTTTTCTGCATGGCCCCTTTAGGTTGGGACCTAAAAATTCATAGCTGTAAAGTTTCCTTGAATTCACCATCTTACCCCCTTTTACAGTAGGTTTTTTTTTTTTCATATAAAACTAACTTTTAAGTCTTACTTCTGCTCTTTTTTTTTTTTGTCGAAAGCCATCCAAGTTTTAGGTAAAAAAGTTATCTCCATCAGCAGTTTTTTTTTTTTAATAGCTCACAAAATAGCTCAAATAGCTCCTGACCTAGGTTTTTCGTTCTCCTGGCAAGCCAGTCAAATGGCAGTTGGGGGCAAGCTACGAGCACCATAACAAAAGTAAAACATCAAGTACACCGTCCACCATTGACGGTCAGAGCCCCTTTCGTCATCAAGACAGGCGTGAACGGACACAGCAACTTTCCCCGTTACCACAGGAGCACAAAATATGAAATAAAATTACAAAAACAAAAACAAAACTTTTTTTTTTGCTATTCTGCTATGTGATAAAAAAACATGACTGCCGGTCACGAACCACTTTTGTGGCACAAACAAGACCGGCCTAGCAAGCGTCCTGAGAGCCCTACAAGGGCACAAGAGCGTAAGCAAAGGCACAGGCAGATGAAAGAACTAGAGACATACCTTCCCGAAGAAAACTGGGGAAAAGCGGCGGGGGGTTCGGAGAACCTACAGGTGCACAAGAATGAGACATCAGAGCATGGCAGGCTGACCCAATTAAGCAACAAGCAGTTCTCAGTGCTGCTAGTATCTGAACACGCTACGCTCAACTCACAGGTTTTTTGCAGCGAGCCTGATTTCACCATTACCTACAATGTTCTCATTTGCATCTTCCAAAATTAGACTAAACACACAATTCCGTGGCTTTGCTTGGGAGGATAAAGGACTCTTGAACTCTTGGAATATTTAGTGCATCCTCTCAGAAAGTATAAAACAGAAGTGCATGTACACTGAAATTTTTTAAGAGCAGGCTTTCCATCAAAAGGCAGCCCCTTTTCAGTGAACTGTAAAACCAAACAAAGCCGTTTTCAGAGAAACATCGAACACCGACACCCTCTCTGAGTGCGGCTTTGGTTTACAAATGTCGATAGCAATTGATTTTTTCAACACCCCCTGCTTGCAAAAACAAAAAAGGTACACAAGCCAAGGCATTTGTGCATTTGGAGCTATCCGATAAGAACCTAAGAAAAGTCACCAACAGTGTTCTGAGACAAATCTTGCCACAGAAAAGAGACAAAGGGAAAGACTGGTTTCAGTTGCTTTCTGCATACTTCTTTTTCAGCCAAAATACATACAAAAACAAATTCCTGTCAATAGCAAGTGTATAGTAAAACAATGTACTTCAACATTGGTTACCTGAATTTGCTGTTTATTTCAGCCACACTTTAGCAGTTCCGACAGGGTAGAATTAAGAATCTGCTGTACACACAGCAATGCAACCTGTTGGTTAAGTGTGGAGCTGTCCTGATGGCTTTTAGATTCCACTGTACTATATATACGTGTCCCCAGATTTTTCACAAACCATTTATATAGCTTACAAAACATTCCATAGCTCACAGCTGGCACCTTCTACCAGCGACTGAAGAAGCCCAAGCATTTTAAGAACCCTTACATTAATGAACACAGCCCCACGTGCACTAGCTCACAGACAAGTAACCAATGTGTCCACTAAAATAAAAGCCCTCCTTGAGGAGCACAAAGGCAAGCATGATCAAGAAGCCAGGCCCACACCCCGGTATTTGCTTGCAGCCACTTACCTCTTGTCCATACTTGGCCTCCTCGTCGCCCAGCTGTTCCATGCAAAGGCAGCGAGACAACGCACGAGGTTAGCACATATCATAAAACATCTTTTGTGGCAGACTGGGCTCCAATCATGCTATCCAAAAAAATCAAGCGCTCTCACTGCTACTTTTCAACACAATGGAAGCATGCAATTCTTGTAGTTTTGAATCTGCCCTGTCGGGACATCTGTGGTTTCTACATACTGAAACTGTTTACTCTAGCTGGCTAATACGTTACCTGAAATATGTATCACACAGCCTTTGTGGGTACACTGCCCTACATTTTAAGCACTCTATGCAACAGATGTTTTCTTCATACTCAGCCTTCCAACAGACCACATGACATGAAGAGCAACAATGAGGGCAAAAATGAGAATCAGAGTAAGTGAGAAGGACCAGGGAAACGTGCTTCCTCCATTGCTCCCACTTCATGCCATGTGATCACATAAGCTAGAAAATCAACAAGCTCTATATTCACAACAGATGTTTACCTCAATGCCCTGATGCCCAATAACAAAACATTCGTATCAAATGTCCGAGTCACCCTAGATCAGCAGAAGGCATAGAGTTGATCCCAGATATAATAAACCCGGATATATCGAAGTATTTAACAGTCCAAGCATCCCCATGGAAATCCAATGCGAAAGTATAGCACTTTGTACGCATGTATCGAACTCTCGTCGACCATCACATTCAATACATCAAACAGCACGCCGCAAGTGCCTGTGAAAATGCGCTTCTGATGGTGTGGGCAATCATGGTGACTTCCCGCACGTCGTTTCCCTTGGGTGCCTTTCAACACCTGCTCAATGCGTTCGCATGGGGATAGCCTCATGACAACGAGACCGCAGGGTGTGATTGGTGGGGAAGGGGAGGGTGAGGGGAAACCGACGGAAATGATGGAAGTGTTGTGACTGAATGGCGGCTCTTCTGGCATGGAGGCCAGTGAGGTGTGGAGCATATGTTTTGTTCGCGGTAACGTGTCTTCGGAGCCATGGTAACGGAAAATACGAAAAAACGTAAGAATTTGGATTTATAGCGATGAAGGCGTACATCATTAAGACCGGTGCAGGCCATAGAAAAGTATTTGTTGGTTACAAAGGCATCCGGAATGACTCGCAGCACGTTTTGGAACGACACTGCAGAACAAGCTGACGTAAGACAGCAGCACACTTCGACCGTCCTGGAGTGTGGCATGCACGTGTTCCAGACAATTCAGCAAAGTGGTTTCGTTGCGGCTCCAATTGAAAGGCGTTCGTATACAAATTTGATAGCTGAGTGCCTTGAGAGTGAATCAGAAATCTGTCAACATTTTCATGCGCCATTCCAGATGCCACAACAGCACACAAGTTCGTAAGTGTTGACAACGTGCAGGCTGTGGCACGTCACACCGATGCGGCAATCGCGGTGTGGATCGATGTTACCAAAGAAGCGGCTCTTATTAGCTACCCTCGAGACGTTCCCAACCACCTACATCAGCATTCAGCGTAATTCGCGGCAGCGTCAGCGCGGTGGACGGTGCCGGGCTTTTTTGTTTCAATGGCGTTTGTAAGCTTGAAGGCAGTTCATGACGCTGAAGATAAAGCAAGCGGAGCTCACAGACCTCTATTGTGCTAAATAAAGTGCAGTGACCATCGCATTATGTTTCGTATTTTCTGTGCTTTGAAGAACAAACCGGGAAGCTACTGCTTGTTCCGACGTCAAAAAGTTATGTGTGGAGTTTTTGGATAAGCTTCAGATAGGCATATTTTATATTGCAAATGATCAATATATAGAACTAATTCTGATCCCCTTGTATTTCGATATATCCCGGTTCGACTGTATTTTCTTTCCCACGCAAATATCGCGATAGCAGACAAAGTTGCGGGTCAGCCCATCTCATCTGGCAGTTACTGAGCAGTTGAAACCAATTACATCAGTGGTAACAATGGCTATTGTGCACATGATAGCAACAACTAGAAACACAGTCACAGCTCTGTTTGAAGGAGTTATAAGTCACAGTGCCCCTCAGCTTCAACTTCAGTTTACACATACTTCACCCCAACAAGGAACCCTTTACACCCCTCAAAACTGGAGCCCTTGATTTCGTCTGCAACCGACTGTGTCCAAAGGTTGGCATGTACCGCCTGCCGCTATTCTAAATTTGCCACCAATGGATTTAATGACTCTATTAATTGGCCTTGAGGACATACTGTGGCGCCACCCATGAGTGACATCACTCATAGGATGCCAGGTTATGCTGTGATATGCTAAAAACGCATTTCCTGTGTTCATGCGTTTTAACAGTGGGGCTGTTAAACCGTGGCATGCAATGTATGAACGCGAGTTTTTTATGTCTTCAGGGCTGATTTCATTTCATGGTTTCATTAGGACTTCGCCGTGGGCGATTATATTTGCAACAGGGGCTTTTCTTTTGTCTGTTTACAGTGAGCCTCCCTTTCTCTAGAATCATCAAGTTCATTGACCAACAGTTCGAGAACTCACAGAAGGCAAGGCTGTGGGGGCCCCAAATAAGTTGGGGGCCCCAAAGAAGTTAGGTAAAGAACCCCTGCTCATCTTCTGGATCCAAATTAGGCCTCGCGCCATTCCATTTAATAATTTATTCCACTACTACTTTGAACCGAAATGTCAAAAAGTGCCTGACAACGCTTGATTGGTCAGGGCTCAGCCCAAACGATTTCAAAAAACAAAACGCGCGTTTGTAATTTGCAATTTTGCATTCTTCTGAATTACTTTATAAAGTTTAAAGAATAACACCGTTATCCTCAAAAACATGGGTCTGCAGAAGCTTTGTGACGTGACTGGAATAGCTGAAAAGAAGTGGCTTCATGTTGTTTGTTATAAAACTGACTGATATTTACTCACGGCACCTGCTGAGATCAAACTTCCCATGGAATTGCAGTAGTTTGAGCAGACTAATGTTGAACAATTGGTTTCAGGAAAGTTCCATTGAAACACTAGCTCCAGCCCGTTCTCTAACCGCACACCTCCCGTAGGAGCCAATGTATTGACAGCAGATAGGAACTCCTCATTGCGTACAACTCCATGCCGAACCAAGTAGGTAATGAATAATTCCAGCATGTGTTATACCTGTTAGTATACTAGCACATTTGGGCATCACCGGGTACTACCGCAAGTTTTTATAAAAAAGGCCTTTTCCACTGGCTTTTGAATAAAGGGAGCTGAAAAGGTGGGCCTCACCGATCGGAACTTCCAGAGGTGCCCCCTCTGTTGACGCACAGCCTCCACCTCCTGCTCCGACAGAAGCACCTCCCTCCTGGTTAACTTCCCTACCTCCAACTGAAAAAACAAATGGCGTACAATGATGTTTTGCCCAGCGATGTTGACCCCCATTTGGTCACAGGATTCCAACCATTCATCAGGTAAATCAATAGACGCAATGGTGGTCATCCTAGCTGCTCCCCTGCAGTAACACGCATAAGGAATGAAGCAAGGAAATGCAATGCCACTCTTTGTGAGAGACAGTGCTGAATGAGTAAAACAACCCCATGAGAGGACCAATGAATCCCTGTAAACTGGGACTGGGCAAGGCCAACAACTACTCCCTAACATTACGAACATGCTGGAATGCAAGTTTTTAGTCTTACCATCGCCACTGTAGCCTATAAGCTAATAAAGCCATTTCATGGTACAGCCAAGCATTACAATTAAAGGATCTGCTTGCAGCACATATGCAAAAAACAAATTTCTAGGGATTAAGCGAAATTTTTGAGACAATTTCGTCGGCAGCAACTAAAAGGTAACAGCTACATGTATTTATTTTGCCCACCAACAGGCATCGATTACACCAGAGCTGTTACAATTAACACGAATCATTGGCCGGTGCCATTTTTATTTCAGCCTTCCAACACATTGATTAGCCATTCCGTGATGGGCAACAAACAGTATTTTCATAACTTCTCAACGATTGGAGAATGGCAGTAGGGAAGCCAATCGAGTTACGTTCTTGCCATTTGCAAACGAATTTCCATGTAACAGCAAGCAGCCCAGGTGCAACTTAACAATTCTTTTAAGTTTACGCATGTTTTGCCCCGAACTAAAAAAAAAAAAACGAAGCGCTGAATTCACACCACTCCTACGGCTACGGGTAACGCTACTTCTAAGGGGGACTCCCCCTTTCCACCTGTTTGTCATCACTCGTGCGAATGTGATCACTAATGTGCACAAGACCCACCAGCTCGTGACTCCAGCGACTGCATTTGATATGTGAGCAGATTTATCCACGCCGTAATTCAGCATGGCCCTTGCCATTTGTGTGCGAGCACTGCAGTGAAGCTGCGCGCAGTGTTGCCAAGTGGGTGCGTTTTTCTTAGCACTATAGGTCACAGATGTTGTACACAAGGTGACAACGGCCTTTGTTATACTGCTCAGATTGCTCCATGCGTGCCACGCCGAAGTTCTACTGAGCCGTGCATTACGCTACCAAAAGACGTTCTCGGCACCCAGCCGTGTACTGTGATAGTGAAGGGGCGTTACCCAGTGTCGCATCCAGCAGTGCATTTTCCAGTGGGAAAGCGATCTGTTTTCCGAAGTTTAGGTGCACCCAGTTTCAAACCCATTGACCTATTTTAGTCCTTGTCGCGAAAGCCAGCTCAGGCAAACACGCGTCCAAGTCCTCATGCTCCTTAGGTGTGCAATTTGTGCTCGCTGCCCTTGTGTCTCATTTTCTTGCCTTCAGGTTGCCCCTAGGAATATTTATGGCCACGTTGATTGGTTTGTCCTGGGTTATATGTATTCGGGAGTCTTTTATAGTGCCGTCAAAATGATGTTCAAGCAGGAGGTGGCCAGGTTTTAATTTCAGCTTCATATCTGGGGGACCAAGTGCTTTGACGATAGAGTGCGGGTTGCCGTTAGACAGCTGCAGGGCAATTTGATAGGCTTGCAAACCGTAGAGCTTTGTCACTTGTGGCTTATAAGCAAGGTTTACCACACATAGAAATCAATTTCCTGAGGTAATTAACTGATATTTGTACCTCTTGGTCCACTATTCATAAAATGGCAAAGTAGATGGCCCGTTGGTGTCATTCATGTCAGTTTCAACAAAACCTGCACCTGAGTACCTTAGTAAGACCATCTTCATGACACTACTCTTTTGCTCGAGTGCTCCTACAGCATTTAACATCAGTACTACATGGCAGCCGTGAAGGTAGCAGGTAGCTCCAGGTACAGCTTGTTACTGCTAAGCAGAATGAAAAAACTGTCGAAAAAGTGAAAATGTGGCTGAAAATTGCTAATCAGCCAGTTTCGGTGAAATTCCCAAGGTGAGGTAAGTGCGCAAATTACATTCACGTGTGGCCATATGGCTGCATTTCCGGTGGATGTTACATTTTTCCTCGCAGTGGCTAAAAGGTGCCGCTAGGCAAAGCAGCCACCAAATCTCTTTTGTTATGGTAAGCAACTTGGCTGCTCTGAACACTCAAACGTACACAACAGCCGTGCCACTCCCTATTGGTGCAAGGAGTCAGGCCCTGCCCACACAGCAAACACCGACTTGCATGCTGCTGCCCGTAACGTTTCGCATGTAGCCCAGCATCAACGTTATTTCGGCTGCCCAGTTTTTCACCACGTCATACAAGTGC
Source organism: Haemaphysalis longicornis (assembly GCF_048455015.1). NCBI lineage: Eukaryota > Metazoa > Arthropoda > Arachnida > Ixodida > Ixodidae > Haemaphysalis > Haemaphysalis longicornis. The sequence goes on from NW_027526314.1 coordinate 3,515,759, forward strand.
AGTTGTTGAAAGGCTCTCTGTTCTCAGCTGTATTGCCTGCACAACTATTAAAATGTGTTGCACAAGACAGTTACTGTTCAGGATTCCTGGGAGATGTCTTTACGCACACCCCGGAAATATAGTTATCTCAACTTGCAAATTTTGTGCCAGTGCTTGTTCAGGCTGCTAATATTACCACATTGCAGGTTTCTTCCGATAAACAAGGTTGATTGGAGCAAACTTGTGCTCTGTTACAAGACAAGTAAACATACGCGGCGGAAAAGTGGTCAACAAAGCGATACACGCAGTAGAGTGTTGGCTTTCTACTGTATTTTAAACTTGCTTTTCAGCTACCAGTTTAAGACTCGCTTTTTGTACATCGCTGTACCCTGTTGGGCTAGTTGGTGACTAGTCACTAAGGTGTGTGCACCGCATACTGAGATGAAGGAGAGGTGTACACAACGCTGTTTGGATACAGTGCCTGCCTGCACTGTTTGCATTGCTTCTTTCTGCTTGGTGGAAATGTGCACTCTTTACACGTCAATATGCTCTTATCCTGAGCTCTAGGATAGTGCAAAAAAACAAAAGTGAACAAACCTGCATTCTATGCAGAGAAACAAAAAGAACCTGCAAGCTGTACGGCAAAGCCAACTTTTTGAATTGTCCCTGTTCAGCAGAAAATGACGGTTGAGTTTTGTGTAAAGCTCTTTCTATTGGCTATAGGCTTGAAATTTTGAAAGAGCTCCCCTGCTGTGACATGGGGAATCATTAAGACAGGCTTCCTTGCAATTTTAGTAATACGGTCTAAAAAATAACGGAGATACTGTTGTGTACCCCAACTGAAATCTCTAAGGCTTCAGATTGCCCGAATTGATTATTTGCATCTAAATATTACTAGTTCCAATGCCTAAGAGAGTTTTTTTCCTCATCAACCTTGAAAGAGCAGGAACACACTTGGTGCGATCGCTGCTCTTTGCGTGGCTAGTTCTACAAGGCTTGCTGTTGCGAGAGCATTGTTTTCTCTTGCATGGGACAATTTAAATGCTTGCATGTGTGCGTCTGTTGTGTTTCTTGTTCTTGTTTTTGTTATTTCACAGAACCGAAACCGAAACTGGTTTGAATTCTAATTTTGGACATCGTCCAATCACGTAGCACCTTGTATGAATGTCAGTGCTGTAGCTGGTGCAGCCGCCACAGGCCGCACGTGGTAGTTTTTCTTCTTTCAGGCCTTATAAAATAAAATAAATACCGCCCTACCGACCCGATAAACGATGAAAAGCGTTAAATTTTGAGCTAGTCTACCCAGTGCAAGCAAAAACAGGAGCTTGACAAATTCCCTTCAGTGCCCCTTTAATACCCTCACTACCCACCGCGGTGGCTCAGTGGCTAAGGCGTTGTGCAGTTGAGCCCAAGCTCACAGGTTCGATTCCCGGTCGCGGCAACTGCTTTTCTGATGGAGGCAAAAAGCAAAAAGGCCCGTGTGATCGAGATCTCAGCACGTGTTTGAGATCCCGTGCAGGTGGTCAAAATATTACCGTACTTACCCGATTCTAACGCGCACTTTTTTTCCGAGAAAATAGGTCGAAAAATCATATGCGTGTTAGAATCGGATACAAAACTGAAACAGTCAAAACAGCGGAAATTTCGTCCCACCCATCGCCATCTCAAGATGGCGCCAAAGCTTTTAGTATAGTGTACTAGAATTTTGTGTATAGTGTACTAGAACACTATACTTTTAGCAATGATTTTTCGGACGCAGGAAGCATAGGCACCTAGGCTTTTCTATCGGCGTTCACACAAATCGTCAAATCGTTCCATTTGCACGCTTGATAACAGCAATGGCAGCAGCGGCTCTCACGCGTTCAAAACGAGCAGTCGGCTGAAGCGTGCACCTCCGGAGAAGCTCGCGGGATGGCATGCGAGGCGTGGGCCACGATCCCATCAACCATGGTTGAACGTTCGAAGTGTGGCATCGCGAACGCGCTTGACGGCACCGAGGACGAGATGTTGTGGTCAGCGGAGAGCGACGAGGAGCAAGATTACTTCGGGAATTAAATCGCCCGTTTCTCTCGCATTCGTTTTTCTTCCCCACAAAGTTCCGTGCGCGTTACAATCGCAGGTTAAAGTTCTTCCTTTTTTTTTTTTGCCAGGAAAATCGGGTACGTGTTAGAATCGGGGACGCGTTAGAATCGGGTAATTACGGTAATCTGGAGCCCTCCAGTACGGCGCACCTCATTGCCTGTTTAGTGACGGCACATTAAACCCCATTATCAATACCCACTCACTCCTTTGTCTCTGCTTTTTATCTGCCTGTCATGCCCTTCCCCCCTCCCCACACAAGTGGACGTACTGGTGTCCACCCGTAGGTGTGACGATTTACGACTGCTGGTGGACTTTCCTTTCAATTGTCATTGCAATTCATTCATTCTGGTGAAGAATAAAAATTACTGGAGTCTTAATTCTTATACTTGCTTTCTGGCATCTATCCCTGTGGATAATAGGTATATTAAAGCTGGTACCTACCTTGTCTATCTGTGTCCTTAAAGGGGCCATGCAGACAAAATAGAAGTTCGAAACATTTCGTGTTTTATAGCTCCCCCAGCGCTTGTCCGGCAGCAAATGATGCCGCAATCACTGAGAAATTAATCCATTTACATTAAAATTTTGATTCTCCCGCCATATCGTGGGTTTTCGTGACGCCTGCAATGAAGTCATAACGGCGCGTATTAAAACGAACTTCCACTGCATCATTCGGCTCCGCAGTTTTGCTGGCCGTCAGTCCTCACAGATGGCGCTACCGTGCTCGGCCACGGACCATTGGCAATAGTTGTTATGTATTTGACCGTATTTACACCTGGCTTATTTTGCTTCTGTAGAAAGCAATCGTTTTGTTAAACATGGGGTATGCTCGACAAACAGGGCTACGTAAGACAACGTCGCTTATACCAATCGGCCAGTGTCGTGTAAGACAACCCAAAAGCGCCGCCGGTACTGTGCAGGTAAAACAAGCATAGTGCGCGCAGTACCAACAGCTGTACGCATCGGTACTTCTATGTTTACGTGTACTTTCGTAACTTCCACTGTTTACCCCAACGTTTTTACAAATATAAAAAGGATGTGCTTTCAATTTAAGTGCAAACAGCTCGTTCGGCAAGCTTATAAGCCCTGCCTAATTTGCGTTTGCTTTTGCCAGCCTCAGCCAATCGCACAGCTGGCACATATGATCATAGGTTCTGTTGTGGGAAATGAGCTAGGGGGTTGCATAGCCATTCCCTTTTTTTATTATTATATGGCTTGTCTTGGTGAAGTTTACATTAAAAGTGGTGGCAGTATGATTCTAACGAGGCAACCTGTAAGGTCCACTTATGAGATTAGCGGCCAGGCGCCCGGGCTGCGCGTGAGAACCCGCCGCTTTGTCTAGCGACGTAGCACTGCCAACACTGCGCTGCAGTCGTCGCCAATTCGTCACGGCATGCACGGGAGACGAATGTCTGGCCCACCGCATACCCCAAGGGTAATCCCCCATTGAGAAAGCAGACAGCGCCGCCGGATTCCAGGAACGTCTGTTCGACGCACGTAGGTGGTGGGATTACTGGCGTCAGGACGAGCGCCGCACGAGTACCTATTGTTAACACGCCCGGTTGGCATGACGCACAGTCGCGTCTTTCGCTCTCACCCCTCGGGGTCGTACGCGCCTGTTGGCTCGTGAGCGGTCCGTTGACCCAGAGATGGCGGCGACTCATTGAATATTCCATGGCGTGCTGAGTGACAGCTGTCTACGTGAATTTGGGCACTCCCATACGCGTGTACGAACGCTACAGGGGCGTTCCCGAGAGAGGGTGATCTCGAGGTTTTATAAGGCCGAACTTGGCCGTTAGAAATCGTTTTGTCTGAGCGCTGAGCTGGCAGTTCTTGGCGGGACAAGGAGTCTCGACCGTTAAAGCTAGGTTGGGATTTATGAGCCCCCTAGTCGTCGAGGTTAAGATCGCGTCAGAGGTTTAGGGTGCAGCGCCGTACCGGGCAACTAGACGGATCTTGCGGGCGAGACAGGGTCTCGGCCGTTGTTTCTCAAGCGGTTTGTGTACGCTCCGAGAATAAGAGAGTAAGACGAAGTTGAGGAGCTCGAGTGATTTGTGCGCACTCGGAGCTAGTGTCTAGCTGCAGTTTGAAGTTTTTTTATTACTCATGTACCCAGTTATCCTACTGTAAATAGCTGTTTATAAACTCTTCGTCTCACTTAATCAACCCCAATGCCTCGAGTTCGTCAATTTGACTGCCGTCTCCAAGAACTTCAACACCATCGCCCTGCCAGCGTCCTGCCAAATCAACCTTAGCCCGGGCGGGTTCCTGATCGACACCGGACTTCGGGGAAACGATCTTTACTCAACCTTTCGAATGAACGAAACTTGTTTTGCCTGGGGCCATTCAGGCAAAACAAGTTTCGGTCATTCGAAAGGTTGCCTCGTTAGAACCGTTAGGACTCTGCACTAACATACGCAACGCAGCAAACAAACCTTAAAAAAATCAACCAAGGAAACAAAAAGGTATCTACACAACAAATAACCAGAGAACATACAGGGGAGATTAAAAGAAATACGAACAATGGAGCGCACAGCCTCCGACGCATGCTGCACCATCTGGCTGCAAGGTCAATAAACTGAGTTTGGCCCACTTTTAAGGGAAATGCTTGATCAGGAAGCCACCGCGGCTTTTTATTTAAGAGAAGCTTTGGCGTTCTCACTGATGGCGTCTAACGCAAAAATGCCTCAGTGGAAAGAAAAAAAAAGCTTTCTGTGGCCGGAATCGAACCTGTATGGGTCCCTCACGTTATGAAGCCAGCGTCTATCCATCGCCTTCTCTAGAAAGAAGGGGGGCATTGGTCTATCCGACTGCTCAATTTTGACATGGTAAAAGCGGTTTAGAACATAGATAACCAAAGAATCTTTCACGTGAAAACTTTGCGTTCAACCATCGCCATCGCCTGACGGAGGGGTGCATGATTTTTTGAGGCGCCTTTTCACCCTGCGTCGTCACTGAGCAACGTGATCGTTGAAGGGTGTCATGCTAGCTGCAATCAGCCTGCTGCGCGCTTGGCTCCACAATATAGTAGGTAATAGGTAATTCCATCCTGCTCAGCCATGACACAGCATAAAAAAGCACCTCAAAATAAATTATTGGTGTCACTTCTGGTCAAGCTCTTCCAATAAAAGTAGGCTGCACTCTCAAGCACTGTAAAATAACTACGCATGCGTGCAGTTTAACGACTTTGCAGCCAGACAGCGCAGCACACGTCGGAGGCTGTGCGCTGTTCATATTTCTTTTAATACCCCCTGTGCACTTCAGAAATACACATACACCCGCAATATAACAGCCTTCAGAATAATGACAGAAAAATGAACAACCTCAGCCATCACAAAACGACAGAAAAAGCAAAACTTCAGGCCACCGCAGCCATCGTAACCGAACAGGCTAAAACACGTACAGGCAGCAAAGCTAATTCCCAAAGAGTGCCTCTGTAAAGCTAAATGCCTCGGAGAAATACCGTATTTTCCGGTGTATAAGTCACGTTTTTGTTCTGAAATTTTCGTTGGTGCGTCTTGTCCACCGGTGCGACTTATGTATGGAATAAATCTGGTTCGCGGTGGCCGCGCGTGGCCAGTGCACGTTGAGACACAGCTCAATGGTGTCCATAGAGCTGTACGGCATTTCTCATAGCCCATATGTTGCTTCGGGACATTGCACCAAAGAATTTTCAGCTTTTTCTAGTAAAAAAGAATGATAATGGCCTGCGACAACCACGCGCCGTTTTAGGCCATGCGCAGTAACTACAGTTCAGAATAAATTCAAAGTAACATCAAACTGGGTTGCAAAAACAAAATGCAGCTCATGAATTATTACAGACAGTTACTCTGAAAGAGGTAAACGTGCTGCTAATTTTTAAAATGACAGCTTGGAGATAAGTTTTGATTTTCTGGCCACTTCCCATCGCGTCACTTCCGTCCGCCATGACACCTTTATTGCGCTGATTTACGACAGCACACAAGAGACGCACGACGTTTGGAGAGGTGGCCAAATGGGTCGCCGACTCTTTGGACTCCATTTCTACAAAAACAGTTGTAGCCGGGTTGATAAAGGCCGGAGTAATCCGGTCCGCGAGTGGTAACGATGTTGGCGAAGAAGACATCAGAGAGTCGGAGGACGACAGTGATGCACCGGTGGAACTCTTATTGAAGATACTGAATTATTTGTTAGCGAGTCTGAGGAAAAAGACTTCGATGGTTTTGCCTAAACGCCGCCCGAAAGTACATGCCATCTGTGTGTATCCATAAACCATTTTTGAGAAGTTAGTTATGTCCAGACTTTGGATGTTATATGCCCGTGTTTAGCCCTGCTTACAGGGGGATGCGTTAATAGGCGGCGGCCGCCACAACCATGTACTTTCGCCTCACTTTCTAACGATCTGACTCACTATGAGTTTGCCTAATTAACAAGTGCGTCTTATATACCGGTGCGTCTTACACAACGGTGCGACTTATATACGTTTTTTTTTTTTTTTGTAGAACTGTCATTTTGAGGGGGGTGCGACTTATACAAAGGTGCGACTTATAGACCGGAAAATACGGTAGTGATTGCCCTGGGCAGCCCTACTGCCAAAATGGCGCTTCCGGCCCAAACCGCAGTGAGCCTCTTCAACAGTCGCAAAGAGAAAATTTCCACAGGTGGGCTTGAAATTAGAACGTTTCGAGAGCCATTTGTGGGCTCGTTCTCTACAGCATGTCAAGGGATGAAACGCATGGCAGGATGAGACGCACAAAGACAGGATTTTGAACGCTGTGTTATCGCTACAGTTGATCCAAGTGCGGAAATACAGATCTTGATGGTAACAGTCTTGATAGCATAATTATCTGGAGCACAATTTGGCGCGCGAGAGCTGGGCCACGATGAATCGGAGTGTTCCGTCGCATCGCGCCAGCCACCATGCCGTGTAAGATATATACGTATCGTATTTACGATAAGCACATCAAGCGTATCTCTAAACACTTGACTTGAAATGAAGACACAGCGACCGCCCGTGAGTGACACGGCACATTGCAGAAGCTCGCGCATTTATCTGCCACGGCGACGCACGTAGCCGAATATTTTTAACAGGCTAACCATAAAAGCGTATCAAAGAACCAACTCGTGACCGGCATGATCTATGGTAACTTTATGTCACAGCCGCCTAGGCTACATTTTTTGTCCATATACCGACAGTTCTGTGACACGCGCTGGTTGACTCGCCGTCATGTTGCCGAAGGCGGAGCTAACCCTACAGCCAAGCCGAAGGCTTAAAGGCCAACTGCAACGAAAATTTACCTGCCCCAAATTCTGCTTCAACATGTGGTATGAACCACTAAAGTATCTTGTGACCCAATTTAAACTCCACAAACGCACGGTTTTTTTGTTGAAACCGTTCGAAAACACGCCATTTCAGCCGACGCAGCACCTAGCGGATTTTCGCCACAACTTGTCACCATAGAGTTTCATACAAATAACTAGAGGGGAAACTGGCGCTAGTGTCAACGCGAACATGGCAGCGGCGCTTACGCTTCAATGGGAATGATGGGTAGTTTTGGAACCGGATTGCGTGGGATCGAAACGGGCCTCTGGCTGCGCAAATTGTGTTTTTCGACGAAAAAACTCTTATTGCCCGGTTCTCCGTTTACAAATTACATAACGAACAAGAAAGTTAGTGACAAAAACCGGCTTTGTGCGAAATAAAACGGCGCGTTTAAATAAAAATCAGACGCGGAGTCGAGAGGGTTTGTGGAACAGGTTTGCCATTTTTCGCCAACTACAGCAGGACGCGGACTTCTTTAAAAACTACTTGTAAAAGTTTCGGCGCTGGTGGTTTGTAATAGTAAGAGAAGTTTAGTGCTCATAAGAAAAGAGAAACCGATTACCTTTGGAGAAGTTATTCTTGCGTGAATTAGTGACATCCATCAAGCTGCGTTCCTATCAGCCGCCGGTGCTGCTGGTCTACGCCGTAGGAGCCGGCGTTCGCACGAAAGGTGTGGCTGTTTCAAGCGATTCGCAACCGTCGTCAGCTTTGACAATACATTGCTCTGCCGAATGAGCAGCGCGGCAACTCCTAACTAGCAGACAACTTCGCCGCACAGAGCGCCGTCATTTGTATTTTCATGCTCGCTGTGCGGCAATGCATTGATAACCCACCCAATTCGCAACTCCAGTTGTAAAACATTCCACTCAGGGCGGCGTCAGTGCACACGAGGCATGCAGTTCAAGGAGAAACGTATTTTTGATCACTCCTCCCAACACCCCGCGTAAGCAAATGCGTTCATGCAAATCCAAAACGAAAACAAAACTGCCTGCAATCCATAGTAAGTTCCACGAGCCATCAAGCGCCAATCCGAATCCACAATTACCCATCACGCCCATTGAAGCGTACGATCGCAGCGCCAGTTTACTCTATGCTTGTCGCCACTGCGGCGAGCTTCCGGATGTGACGTGCCAGTCAGGACTCCCGTGCGACCGTCGCCTCTCCTCAGTAGCCCTTTTACGTTCGGCTTCACGCGAGTGAGCAGTGTAATTCAAGCCGCGTGCATGTATAATTGCTTTCACGTGTTTCCATAATGCGAGAAGCTGAAGTAGTTCTCGGTTACCGAAACGTAAAGATTAAATTCGAAGAGTGCCGGGGCCGGTCTACGCGAGGCAATACACCGTCGGCGAGCGAGTGCAGCAGCTGCACAACGGCCGATTTCATGCTCGCGACGGCGGCAGCAGTCTCTCAGTCGACTCGACGAGCACGCGAGTCGCGTGTACGGCTACTGTTCTGTAGTACGTACGGCCTACGCGAGGCGATACGCTGTTGGCGCGGCTGGTCGGTGCGTCGGCGGGCGGACGAGTACGGCGGTTGTGAGGCGCACTGCAGGATCGCGGCCGGGCGTCTCTACGAGTACGCCGACGCGAGACGATGACGCTGTTGTCGCGGCCGGTCGGGGCGTGAACGAGTACGGCAGACTGTTGTGCGGCCCACTGCACGATCGCGGCCGGTCGACTCTTCGGGAGCGCGAGTACGGCCGACGCGAGGCGATACGCTGCTGTACTGTAATCGCGCCGGTCGGGGCGGGAACAAGTACAGTGGTGATCTCGCTAAGGGTGAACACGGGAGCGCGTGGCCTCCCGTACTATCAGAGCAGCCTACCGTGCCCAGCGCGAAACATCACGCATGCGCTATGCGTGCCGAGCGAGACTATGCTTTCAACGCGCGCACTGCGTCATCGGAGCGTCTGCGCGTCGTCTGCTATGTTTGTCGCGCGTGTATCGGTGGAGCTATCAGCCACTGTATGAATGAGTGGAAACTAGAATCCACATGAAAAATGTTTCCGTGTGAGCGGTAATTTGTTCTTTAGCTCCAATACAATGGTTTCGGCACAGCAGCGTAATTCACCCACTTGTTTCAAACAGACTCAATCAAAAGATCATGCAGATTTTAGCAGCACTTTATTTTTGTAAGTGCTTACAAAAAGTCTTTTAAATGCACATGGAAGCACTCAATTCAAGGCTTCAAAGGTGGTCACTCAAAGGGGGCGCAGGTGCTACGACCTTCATTCAATATACGGGAGAAAACATTCATCCTTTACCTTTTTATATTTGGGCGTTTTCATGCAAGGATCCAGTAATCGTGGATCAAAGCAAGGTACCATTAGCAGAAGAGACGCAACATAGCAGACGACGAGCAGACGGTCCGATGACGCGATGCGCGCGCTGAAAGCAAAATATCGCTCGTCCCGCACAGCGCATGCGTGATGGTTCGCGCTGGGCACGCTAGGCTGCGCTGATAGTACCGGCGGCCACGCGCTCCCGTGTTCACCCTTAGCGAGATCACCACTGTACAGAACGAGGCGCACGTTCAGTTCCAGCAAACTTCGTCAAAAAACAATTAAATACTAAGTGCTGTGGGCAACATTTCTCTCACCAGTTGGAAAAAAAAACAAAGGGGGGCACAGTTGGTAGCATTCAGCCTCGGGAAAGGTCATTGTTTCACGACGCCAACGAAGACACTGCGCCACGAGCGAAGACACGACGCCAACGAAGACACTGCACTCCACACTGCTTTTTCTGTACCCATTTCATAGCTCCCAGCTTCTCCACGACGCCTGGCGATACCTGTGTTTTCGTTCCTGTGTTTTCGTTTTACCGGACGACTATACGCGCGTCTCAGCAGTTCATAGCGAAGCAATAATGGTTGCACGAACTTCCCAACCCTTTTTCGCGCATGTTTTAAATGTTTGAAGACACGGACGGCCCGAAACACATCGAATGCGCGCCGTCTTCTCACATGCAGCCGTGGGAAAATCCGCCGGCTGCACTCACTCATCCTGAGTGGAACGTCACTTCCGGCCGTCCGTAATGGCCGCCCTTTCTTTCCAGTTTCGGTTTGAAAAGAGCGTTTTTGATCTTCGTTCACGATGCAGCGACGCATATTAGGGGCTTCCAAATTTTGCAGGTTGCAACTTTTAGGGCAATACTACCGGAAAATAGTGCATTTATGGAACCGAAAATTTTGTTTCAGTTGCCGGAACTCGGAAGACCCACATGCGTACAGGCGCCCGAATCAACCAGCAAATGAAAACCGTGACTGCAATCGAACTTGAACCGCCTAACCCGTCGGACATGCCGGGATCATCTGAGTCTCACGAGAGAGCCGCCTAACGCGTACCTGCGCCCGTACGACAGGGGTGGCGTTCGTTCGGCTTTTATTTTCAAAGCAAAGCTGTGCTACTTTCGTCCAGCGGTTTCGCGGAGGATGCGCAAGCTGCAAGTTAACCTTTTGACCGGAGACACACCTCCGGCGACACGCCCGTCTAAGGGCATCGCGTGATTCACGGGGCCCGCTGTTAGCGCTGCGCACATGGCCCATTTTAAGGCTGCGTTCCGATTCGCGGACAGCTCGCTAGACAGCTTACGAAGCAGTAATAAAATTGGAACGGCGCAGCGTTCCCGAACGCAACACCAACGCAGACGACAACCTCGTAACACACGTTGAGCCACGCAAGCCGCAGGTTTCGTAAATAATGTTACCGCTGCGCCGTTCTAATTCTAATACCTTTAGACGTCTAGTTAGACTGCTTCGGAAGCTGTCTACCAAGTTGTCTGCGAACTGGAACGCAGTTGAAGTCGTTCTCCTCGCGTAGCGGCGGCGGCCTGGACGGAAGCGGCAGCTCAGCCATAGAGAAAGAAATACTTTCTCTATGGCTCAGCTGATCGCCAGCCGACCGAACCCGCACCCTCCCACGCATGCGCTCCGAATCACTAAATTTGGCACCATACTTCATACGTAACATTGTTGAGCAAGAAGAAAAGATTAGGCATATTTGAGACAAAATAGACGTGAGTTTGCGCGAGCGAATGGAATACACGCGTTGAAAATAACATTTTGACCCAAAAATTCAAGAAGAGCTCGCGCCCGGGCCTAATCCTAATGGCGGCATTCCAAATCAGAGGGTAGCGAAAGGTTCCAATAGATCGCGCGCGCGGGAAAATTGAATTGAAGAAAGCTTCCACAGCTTTCATCATGGGAGGAGCGAGACAAGGAGAATAGCGTAAGAGGAGGGCGGGGCAGAGAAGAGCTCTAGGTAGAATAGGCACTGCCATAATAGGCACGGCCGGTAAATCGGCAATTCCATAAAAATATTTGGCGCGAACCATGGTACCGCGAGCACAGTCTCATCACTGACGCTAACCTTGGATTAACCGATGCGCCTAAAATTAACCAGCAACTGAAGCTTTTAGGTGCCACGGTGTCACGAACTGCCACTCAACTAACCCTAGCAGACATGCCGGGTGTTCTAAACCGCGGCCCACCGCGGCCCCGCGATCGCTAAAAATGTCCGCTTACTCACCATGGTCTGGATTAAACCAGGACCGAGGCGCCTCGGTTCGCGATAAGCTGTCGACCCTTTCCGAATATCTTCACCCGCTTTAAAGATGTTCATCTCGGCGAGGACGCTGCAGCGGGCACCAAGACACTCCGAATGACGTTTGAAGAACAGTGAAAGCACACGTCAACTCCACGCGCGACAGCCAGCGTCAGCAACCAGTGTTATCAGCCTTTTCTTTTAATTAAAAAATACTTTCTAAACCTTTGCATTTGTTTTTCCTCTCCCTGTCTCATGTGTTTGTTCCTGAGCATTTATTTCACTTCAAATTGCGAAATAAATGCGATAAAAATGTACAAAAACCCAGCCTCAAGTTATACTGCCGTTTTTTGTTTTTCGTGTGGCAGAGAACGGTACCTGCGATGGTTGTATACCATTTTTAGGCACTTTTATTGCATGTTTTATATCACACACGGGTTTTTAAATACCATCGTTTGTCATATTTTCCTAGGTGGTGCCCACGGTGGTGCCCTCTTGTCAATTCGCTGAAGATTACTGCGGAGCTTGCCAGCGCGTGAACTTCGCCGTTCCATATATCGTTTATTGAAATACCTGTTGGTACAATAGTATTGAATTTCTTTTGGTTCCAAAATTGTTAGCATCACTGTACCCTATTTTCCCTTCGTTTGATACTAATTACTAAGCTTCTTCAGCAGTGAAATCACAATAAGACTTGGCCAATCCCCCAGAGTGGGTACGCGCCATTCTCGTTCCGGATCCAACCAACCAACCATGTAAGGCATGGCCTCCACGATCACCCCGCAGCGCGCGCGGGGGAATCTCGGTGGTGGTGGTAACACGCATTTATTTTATGTACAAGGGATACAAAGACGCCATGTTACGCTTTAGCGAATTTTGGTGTCTAGGGGAGAGGCCTTGTATAAGGTTACATGGTTCAACCCACCGGCGGTGGGTCTTCACTATCTTTAACCTGGCTTTTCTTACGTCTGGCAATCTTATCGATAGATCGGAGCCTGATGCCGCCAAGCGCACGCCGTGTCTCTCAACTAGGAGAACACCAGCACGTCCGAGCTTACATCACTAATCGCAGCCAATCCCCGGCGTGCGCCTCCCCACCCCAACATCTACACCGCGGCATTCACTCCCCACACGTGCTCGTCGGTTCCTTAACCGCCTCGCCACTTCCCCTCCCACTTCTTGGCCTAGCATTTTCCTCCTCTCCACTCTGCGGCACAGAATTTTGAGCGCTGCCACGCACAGCTCAGCTGTTAAAACTAAGACCGATGTGCAGCGTAAAATATAGGCTTGAAACAATGACACATCGACGAAAAATTGAAGCACCGATGAAGCCAATGTTTCAACAAGAGGAGTGGCATTCAGTCCCCTTGTCAAAACGATGGCTCCAGCGACATTTCCTTCGGTGATTTCTCATCGCTGTTAGGGTTACTTTCAGTGTGTTACAAAATGCAAACCTTTATTCGTTAAAGAAGGTCTCTATATGTGCCGTGATCCGAGGTCACGAACACATACCCACGCTGGGGATTGGCCAAGGAGGTGCCTGCCAAACTAGGCTGTGTGACCCAGGCTAATTTATATACCCACCTAATGTAAGGAAAGAGAGCACAAAAAAATCCTCTGTAGTCAGGAATAAAATAAATCGGAAGTAGCTGCCTAGCAGGAAAACCTGACAGTCGCCGCGACGTAAGAATGAAGGGCGGATACAAGATCCCTGTGGCAAACTCCCAGGGCGGAAGCGCCTGTCAAAGAACATCTGAAGTGAAAAAAAAAAAAAAAGAGACGGAGCCGATTAAGAGTTGCTTCTAGATGCGTGTGTGGCATTGGGTAGAAGCTGCGACAATTGAAAAGTGTTCTAGTTTCCGGTTCGTCGCACCGAGAGCATCGAAGGGACGAAGCCAGGCCCCAGATTTATGAAGATAAAAAATTTACGATCGAATTCTACACACGTTTAGTGATTGCAACTTCGCATTTCCTATAGATTCACAAAGCATATTGGTTTCCATGACTCAGAGAGGTGGTCACAATTCGTATAAGAGAGAAGGGTGGCTTGCCGATGACCCCTTATAGTTGAAAAAGGCTGAATCTCGCCTCCAATTGAAAGCTGTCAACTGGACATCGCATAGCCACGGGGCCACCAAGAGACGACTGGCTAATTGGTCGGCCACTTCATTGTAAAAGATCCCAGGACGGCCTGGGACTCGCACTAACCTACTCTCAACGAAGCGTATGGGGAACGAATGAACGAAATGTGCGGTGAATTGAAGGATTTTTTCAGTCGTCAACGCGGTACACACAGAAAGGGAGTCGGAAACAATAACAATATCCAAAAATCTATGCTGAAGTTTTAGAAGAGGCAAAATCATTGCCAATAATTCCGCGTGGAAAATGGAAGTGTAAACATGTAGCCTAACTGAAAAGGACAAATCGAGGAACTGAGAGAATATTCCGAACCCAACCGTCTTATGACTTCCCAACCTCCTCCTTTGTTCCCTCCCGTTTCACCCGGCACAAAGCGCCATTTACGTTTCGCCTTTCCCGATTTCACCCCTACAATTTTAGTAAAATGGCTCTCAAATATTTCGAATATATGGTCCTGTGCAACTTGCAGTCTGCGTTTCCGCCACAGCAGGGTCACGGAAACGAGTACAAATGGAGCTTGTTGCGAAAAGTGTTTCTGCTAACATAAATTGCACGAACATCACGTACAACTACAACTCTTTCAGCTCCGAAACAATCGTCATACCAATTGTTTTTTTTTTTTTTTTTTTTTTCCCCTGGCACTAAGAAATCGGAGCGGAACCATTCATGGAAAATTACAGCTGCCGTTGTGCGCTCCGCCATGTCCTTGAAAAAATACAGGAGGTAATGCCCGGCCAGCGGCCATGTCCAGCAATACAAGCGTGAACAATGAACCTCACGCACATCCACGTCCAAAAACGTTCGTTTAAGTACGCGTTCATCAACAGATGAACGCTGTGAAGAAAAAAAAAGTATCAAGCAAAATTTTTTGAACCCCGAATTACTATTCAACGGACACTCTGACTCATCGTAGTCTCGGCAGTTATAGGACACAATTCTCAAATACTTGCCTCTACGAACCGAATCTTCAGGCTCTTGAAGCCGTATCCTAGGCGTCATAATATACACACGAACGTTTCGCCGAGATTCCACACAGAAACAACACATCGATTCGCTGGTCATCACACTTCGTGGCACTAAGGCACAAGTGGAGTTTACACGGCAGAAATTCGCGTCTACGAACACCGAAAAAGTCGTATCACCAGCCTTCACTTCGCTAAGCGTCCCGCCAACTTCTAGGTTATGCTGGTTATGCGACGGTTAAGGCCGGGGTCTAAAACAAAGCGGTCGCTGTCGCATGCTGTCGCGGGGGCCGTGGGGCCCCACAAAAAGGAGTCTCTGTATTGGTGGAGTGAACGCGCCTTTTTCTCACACACACACGCACAAAACGCTCTCGCAAGTGGTCTCCAAGTAGTAGTAGAAACTTTTATTGTGCCCGTGATGGTGTGCCCGTGATGGTATTAAAAAGGAAAGGAACGAGCGAGAAGGCGGTGTCTTCTACTCGTCTTCCTCCGCGTTTTTATTTTACCCTTCATTTGAGCGGCACCGGAGGTGTTCAGTTGAAGTCGTTACAAAGACAGGATGTGCATAGCGCGGAAGCAGTCGCCGCTGGTGAACCGTTTGCCCGTCGTCCCTACAAAACTTTTACATTTTGTTAATGTACCCTTTGGCTGTTTCTATCGCGTTACGACACCAGCATATCGGCTGTTCGTTCTTTCTTGTGTGTTCGTACTGCGCCAAATGAGGTGCTGCGGGTCGTCTTCTGCTCGAGGTACGGGGAGCTTGGTTGGTTGGTTGGATCCGGAACGAGAATGGCGCGTACCCACTCTGGGGGATTGGCCAAGTCTTATTGTGATTTCACTGCTAAAGAAGCTTAGTAATTAGTTTCAAACGAAGGGAAAATAGGGTACAGTGATGCTAACAATTTTGGAACCAAAAGAAATTCAATACTACTGTACCAACAGGTATTTCAATAAACGATTAAAAATGGGTTGAAGCTATTGATTAACAAGGCAAGCGACCTGTTTCGGCAATAAATGAGTGAAGAGCGCGAAAAACATCCCCGTTGCACCGACCAAGCCCGACTGCCCCAAATGACAATAAATTAGGCACCGACAAGGCGAGACCCAGGCGCCGGAGGGGAGCCTCCAGGTAACGATTTCGGAGGGAAGAGAACCGCCGGCAAGACAACAGGAAGTGGTCAAGTGTTTCCTCCTCTTGACAGAAGCTGCAGGTGGCCGATGGCGCTATGCGTGCACGGTGCAGGTAAAAATTCAAATTAGGTGTTCGACATCGCAAGCAAGTCAGTGTGACCTCGCACAGCCGAGACTGCGCAAAGTCACACTTCCAAGAGTACCGGAGATGCTCAATGTCTGGGCAGCCAGCGATGCTGTCTGGTGGGAAGCTGTCCAGTGAACTGTACCTTCGAAACCTAGTTCCAACAACATAGGCTACCGGGGGCACAGTATCAACGAGAGGACCATTCAGTGCTACTCCTGCCAGGTAATCAGCAGTTTCGTTAAGTTCAACTCCTCTGTGCCCTGGGACCCAGACCAGCCGGATTTCCCTGACATGTACTGGTATAAGCATCGACAGCGATCGGCGAAGTGGAGAAACGGTTGGGGAAGATAAAGCGGAGCAAACCGAAAAAGAATCTGTCACAATGATCACCTGGGAATGCTCTTCGCTGAGCTTTCGAAGAGCGAGCGCGATTCCCAAAAATTCTGCCAAATATATTGACGTGAAATTCGGAAGACGAAGAGGAAATGCCCAGTCAAGCGCAGGTGAAAAGATACCTACACCAGCTTTTTTGTCTCGGACAGAAGCATCTGTGGCTATAACCACATGTGTCGGGAACTCTTCTAGGTAGTTTTCTAAAAGGCCAGATATCGTTCTCTCCGGCAAGCATTTGGCATTGGAGGGAAAAATGTTGACGAAGTCGATGTCCACACTCGCAGTGCGATATTCAAACGTAGGTACAGATAATATGTTGATATTTAAAGGGGCGAGCAAGGACTGGACGAACACTACCTGTGGACGCTTGTACATGGGCCATGATTGGGCAAAAAAGGACGCTGGGGAGTGTACAGAAACCATTTGCGATCGTGATATAGGCAATTCCATTGCACGAAGGTATGCTTCTACTGTCAACACCTTGAAACGAGATATCAGAGGAAGGATTCGAGCCTCCCAGTACAATACCCGAATGGGGACGTACCTTGGCAATCCCAAACACAATCGCAAAGCTTGCCTTTCTAATGTAATCAATGGTCGGAGCTTGTAGAACGGATAACTAGAAAAAAGGATACAGCCGAATTCCAGAATAGGGCGCACGTACATGCGATAGAGCATAAGGAGGACGTCTCTGCGCATACCCGATTTCTTATTACAATATCTCTTCAACACGGAAACCGCTCTCCCCCCTTTCACCGCAATGAAGTCAATGTGAGGACGCCAATTCAGAGTGCTCTCATACAACACTCCTAGATATTTCAGAGAGGTAACCTGCGGTATTGATTTCTGTCTGTATGTCAGATCAATCGAAATTGGGTCTTTCACTGGGAATGCCAAGAGTGCACACTTGTCGACATTTAGGGATAGGTAGAGGCCATCCAGCCATGACTCTAAGGTCGACATATAAAGCTGCAGTGACTGAAACAAGACATGTACATTGCTTGAAGAGCTAAAAAACGCCAGGTCGTCAGCATACAAGTACGACTGTACGCCCGCAATAACGGGAACCTCGGTGAGTAAGACATTAAGTAAAACCGGAGAAAGAACGGATCCTTGAGGTAAGCCTCGCGTTTGATTGTAATGTGAGGAGGTAACGCCGCTCTGAGCAATAAAGAATTTGCGACCGGTTAAAAACATCCTAACCCACGAAGTAATATATTCGGGAAAACATAATCGATGCATCTTTTCTAAAAGTATGCCATGTTCCACGCAATCATAAGCTTCGGCCACATCCAATGTCACAAGCGCTGCGGCCTCTTTGGAACGACGAGCCAGATGAAGGCGGCTCTCTAGGTCTATGTGCGCCGACCATATCGAGCAGCCTGGCCTGAAGCCCACCTGTCGAGGACTCAAAATGTTAGCACTATTTAAAAACTTTTCGATTCTGGCCAATAAAACCCTCTCAACAATTTTTACAAGATTAGACGTTAAGCTTATCGGCTTAATGTTATCCAATGAAAGACCTAACCCAGGTTTTTTAGGCAAGGGAACAACTTTCGACAGACGCCAATCGAGAGGCACCCAGGAAGCGCGCAGAGAGTGGTTCACAATATGCAGGAGGTCTTCAGGCGACTCCGTAAACACCATCTTTATCATTGGGACAGTAATACCATCTGGGCCTGGTGCTGCATCGGATACACGCTGTAACTCATCGTATAACTCTGCCTTCGTAACCTCTTCAAAGTTGAGAGGAGCCGGGCCCAGGACAGGGGGGCCATGGGCCGGTGGGGCCAGTACCGGGTAGCGGGAAGTGAAACGAGCCTGCAGTCCTACAGCCAACTGATCAAGAAGAATTTTTAAGGCTGTTGGCGTGTGCATGAAGGAATCAAGGTTTGGTGAGCTGTGGCCGTTTTTTCTAATCCGCAAGAACGAGAAGAGCGCACGCCTATTACTAGTTTTCGAGAGGAAAGAGAAGCGGCTTGTGTTATATATCTCTTTTGCCCGTGCAGCAGTACGTTTGAACACAGCGCAAAAATACTTAAAATTGCTCCAATTTTCGGGACACTGGTTATACTGTAACTTTCTCCACGCTGCTTGTCTTCGACGGAAATCCCTCGTGCATTCCTCATTCCACCAAGGACTGCTTGGCTTCCCTTTAACCGAAGAAATCGTAAATTTAGCTCGAGTGGCCGAATCCTGAATTACTGATATAAGCTCCTTGGCACGAGCGTCAATTTCTTGAGTTGGTAACGAAGCTAATGCTGAACGCATTAGATTTTCATACCGATTCATATTCACAAAGGAGTGCTTCGTACGGGTAACGTGTTTCCTTGCGCGAATATCAAAAACCACGGGGATGTGGTCACTAGATGTAGCACAGTCTGCCGTAGACCACGCAGCAACAAGACCCGGCTTCGCAAAAGTCAAGTCCAATACCGACTTACTCTGGCCGCGCAGGCATGTAGCCGCTTTTGAGTTCTCACAGGAGAGAGAGTGGTCGCTAATCCACCCCCATAAACGCCTCCCGCAAGCATCGGTACGATATCCCCAGTCCACATGATGAGAATTGAAATCCCCTGCTAATATGACATGATTTTTACAAGCCGCCAAAGCTGCATCCAGTGAACCAGTCGATGTCACCCCATATGGAAAGTATGCATTTACAAGGGAGAATGAAACATTTCCTGGTAATTCAAAGTCAACTGCAAGAATTTCACTCTCAGATGAGAGAGAAACAAATGACATGTGTGCACTATGGCAGAATTTTTGCGATACTAAAATCAATAACCCTCCACCTCTACCTTGCCTGTCCAAACGAAACGAGCGGAAATTTGGAATAAAAAATGATTTCTGGGGAGAAAGCCAAGTTTCTTGAAGTAGGATAACGTCAGGGTGGTATTGAGACACAAGCCAATTAAGATCAGGAGAAGCAGAGAAAACAGAGCGGCAATTCCATTGGAGTACTCGTATACTTGTCATTGTTAGCCAAGCTGCGCCGATGATATAGCCTGTTGTAGTATGTCGTGGGGCTGATTGGGAGACTGCACAGAACTTTTTGGATTTTTGGTATTCTTTGGTTTGGAGTCTTTGCTTACCTCCCCATCAGTGGGGGAGAGCCTGCGCTTTTGGGCCAGTGGGGAGGACTGGCCTACCTCCATCTCATCCGAGTCCTCAAAACAAGCGGACGACATTTCTTGGGACACAGGAAATTGTCCTAGATCAGTGAATGCTGCATTATCATCAGAAGTGGATGGCATGTTTACAAGAGGATTAGGCGGGGAGACCCGAGTGCCGCCCGGCAGCGATGCCGAAGGTGGCAATGGGGCTAGAAGAGCCGATGCTGAGGGAGGTGCTGCTTCTGCTAAGTCAGCATTATTCAGTGAAGGTGGTTTCCCACTTACGGCACCTACAATGGGCCCAATTCCTGCAGGTTGAAGCTGAGAGCCGGAGGAAATCGCTGAGAACATTTGCAAAAAGTCTGCCATTTTCTGAGTCATGGCTTGGATTTGACTCATGCACTCGGACAGAGACCCTATAAGCGGCTGTACAATGGTAGTCATGGAGTTCACTACCGAAGCATTGATCATGCTGGAAATGGACTGCTCGCTGACAGAGTCCTGGCGGGAGGCCACAGTAGCATAACCACGCGCCCTTTCTTTGACCGCCGCTACAGCTTCCCCACGTGAGCACCTTCTCTTCTCTATGATTTCCAACACACTGGTTTCCTGAGCACGAGTCGGACAGTTGGAGTAATCAGCCGGGTGCGATCCCTGGCAAAGGCAACATCGGGGTTCAGCTGCTTGGCACTCGGAGGCAGCATGAGCTTCTCCACACGGCACACACCGGGAGTTCGATTTGCAGCCTTTGATGCTATGGCCGTATCTCCAGCATTTGTGGCATTGGAATGGCCGTGGCTGAAGGGGTTCCACCCGGAACAGCAAAGGCCATGCCTTAATCTCCGAGGGGCAGGTGATTCCCGCAAAAGTCACAATGACGGATTCCGTTGGCATCTTTCTGTCGTAGACTGTACTGCTGCACCGGAAGACCGAAATGGCACCCGCCGCTGCGAAACTATTCAGCACCTCCGGTGGACTCAAGTCCTTGCTAACTCCCCTCACGATACCTTTCGAGCATGCAAGGTGAGGAGGAATAAACGCTCTCACCGGCACTGAGGAGAACTGAGTACAGGCTAGAATATCCATGACGCAGGCCTCGTCAGACGACCGGACGAGTATGCCACCCCTGCCGAACGGTCTCACCTCCGAGATCTTCCTGAAATGCGGAGTCACACCTTGCAGGTCCACCTGAATGGCCTTCGGATTATTGCGCCGAATTTCGCCCCCGTTTGTTGGAACCAGGGCCACGGGGATGTTCCGCACTCCTCCGTTGAGAAATGCCTCCACAGACAGGTCCTGCATGGGGAGGAATGCCGACCAGGGCGAGGAACCCTGACCGGGGGAGTTGAAAGACATCTCCCTCACCAATACACTAACTCACAAGAAAACAAAAACCCTTCAAGGCTGAAAATTAAAGCCTCTTAACCTCAAACAAGCACAAAACCACTCAAAAACTCGGCCAAACCCCACAGAGCGCTCGTACGATCGAATGTTCCAGCGTGGCCGACGGTGATGACCTGACCACAACGCCATAGAGAAAGAAAAAATTTCTTTCTCTATGACAACGCCTCGCCTCGGTCGACAACAGCAACATCACCTATTGGCGGTGAGCGCGAACACAGGCGGCGCTGCGAAGCGCGCCTCCGTGGCGTCAGCTTAGGGATTCTCGCATTTGTCGTTTGCTTCACTCAGGATCACTCTCCCTGCTGTTTCTTTGCGCTCGGTCAACGTCTGATGCTTGTCCGCACCAGACTTTTGCGTGTGGGTAACTTTTTATCGTAATAATATGCTTAAAATCGCATACACTAGCTCATGGTGTCAATTAAAGTATAGTTTTGGATACCGCTACGGGAGAAACATTGCCGGTGCCACCCCATTCCTTGCGAAGCCGGTCCTGTGCGGAGCGCGAAGAGTCGGAGCTAGGTGTCAGCTTCTCATGTAAGCATTCGAACAAAAGGAACAGTCAGCTGCTAATAACCGACAACAGCGAAAATGGAGGACCAAAACAAATTCTAGGCCTTCGGGGCTGTCGGCTTAGGCAGAAGGCATCACGATTCCCTGTAATCATATGTAAGGTAAAACAGTTTTTGCAACCTTGCCGAACGCTCGAACGCGTTTTGTCACATCACCTTACGTTGTCAAGGCATGAAAGCTTGCCGACATGCACTATAGACTGCAAAAACTGTAGGTTGAGTTCCAAATAACCCAGTGTGTATATACGCGCGTGCTGATTCTATACCAGGCACCTAACCAGTATGGAGGTTTATTGAGCAAAACGAGTCACGTCTTCGTTAAATTTATAGTAACACATATATGTTTGTTAAGACCTGGAGGGATATTTCGGAACATTTTGCACAGCCATATCTTCCCGATATTCGGATATGCGTTATAGGAAAACTGCACTCAAGAGGAGGAGGAGGAGTAAGCGGAGGAGGGGAGGAGGGGAAAACTGTTTAACAAATACATCGATCTGGTTAGTGGGCCGGGTATGCAGTCCAGGACAAGAGAGTAAAAGTAATTTTCTTCAAATCATAGAACGCCATCCCGAGTAGAATAAGATATGTTCTTCGCGCCTGGAAGGGTTGAAAAGCAATAAAGAGCTACTTGGAATTCTTCTTCGGTTTCGAGTCTTGTAGTATATGCAGGTATACTATTTATTACGTTAGTTAGCGAGTATATCATGCCTTCAACACCGTAATCATGTCATCATTGTTCGAGTTGAGAGTCAGTTTGTTATGATAACGATATAATTACGATAGAAATTCGGAGCACAAAATCCGCCTTCGAGTACTGTAGACCACGTTGTTTAGGGCGCGATCGCGGTGGCGTAGCCAAAACTTTCTCATTGTATTTGCATGTGAATAAACAAAGCACGCTGCGGATATGAACCTTCTTGCACGCAGCCGTAATGAAAGCCAATTTGTGAAGAAGGGAATGTATGCCATACAAAATGAAGGAAATATCCACACGACCTTTGTGAGGCTCCCAAACATTCCGAAACCTCCTAATAAGAAGTTGGTGACGGCGCAGAAAAATAATGCGTTGGGCAGAAAAAAAACGCAAGAAACATTAATCTGATACAAGACAACAACGAAAGAAACAGAAGAAAGCCGCTTTATTTCCTGCTGTGCGATGAGCGTGTAGAGGCCGCTGCTATGAAGACTGTTCAGTCTTCATAGGAGCATCTCAAAAATACTGCAGGGAAGCCTACGCATTTTGAATACTTATCGAGAAGCTCTGATCGCTGATCCTCGCGAATAAGCAAGAAAGGACGAGTTACACACGATCTTCTGACCGATACTCTGAAGAAAGTTGTTCTCTATCTCTTCGTGTGTTGCAAACTTGTGGGGGATACAGCTTCAAATTATTCAGATGCGTCAGAAGCTGGCAAAATTACTGAGTCGCTAGAAATACGCTTTTTAACGCACTACAGCAACGAAGCGGGTGATTTCTAGCCCAGGCACTGTTGCCCCTCACAAGCGGAGTGTAGCAGACGACAGCGGCGCGAATCCCT